>NC_084473.1:62961717-63268434 GCF_027409185.1 Cynocephalus volans
GGCCAATAGAGTCCTTCTGCTTCCAGTTCAATGTGCTGCAACCACATTGCATAGTTACATGGCTGAAAAAAAACAAAACAAAACAAACAAACAAAGAAAACAAACCTGACCAGAGAAGTTTCTGAGAAGAATCATAACACAAGTCAAAGCCTAGGCCAACAACAACAAAGTAAAAATGTGTAAAGATTACAATTGGCCATCAGTGTGCCATTGATTTTATGCCAGTATGCCACTAATCTTTGAGATTTCACTGGACAGTAGCTTAGCCTGAGAAATTCAGTTTGAGTTTTGTCAGAAACAAAAATAAGGCAAAAGTGAAACTGCATACTCTGCTCAAGGCAGTTTTGTGTGAATGCAAAGAAAACATTGAAAAACCTTCCCTGAGACAAATGCTTAAGACTTGCTCAGTTAGTTTTGATAATTAATAAATGAAACATTAAGTTTACTTGAGCATAGACATGTGATTATTTTTTCCCAAAGAATATGATCATCTCCTTCTTCTTGTAAATAATCCTAAAAATATATCAATATCTTCCACTTTCTATTTGGTATAAACTCAAACTTACGGCACTCCCATAATGAATGTTAATAGAACTCTAGCTTTCTCTTTTTCACTCTCTCCTCTTTGTCTTTGTCTCTCTGTCAAGATCCCTCAGTAGGAAGCTACTCACTAAATGAAGTAGTGAAAAGAAGTTGCAGCTTTAGAATTAGACCTAAGTTTATACTTCAGCCTATTACTGATTAGCTATGTGGGATTTCTAGATTTCTTGATTTCTCTGGGAATTGGGATGATATTACTAACTTGAAAAAATGGTTGTGCAAAATAAATGACTGAATTTAGACATATGAAATCTTAACACAGTACTTAGTACTTAGCAAAAATCAATAAATGGCTTCCCAGTAAATGATGCTTGTTTTAGTCATTTTTCTTCCTGTGGACAACATCACTACCACTGTTTATTTTATAGTGTATCCAGGTTGTTTTATTCATGACATGCTTACAGATAGTAAAAAAAAATTACAAATATATTTTATAATGTTATGTTCCCTTTTATTCAAGAACCATAAACATTTACAATCCTTCAGACACCTTTTTGGATAATCTCTTTTTTTGTTGCTTGATTCCGTTCAAGTTGCAGAATAACTAGCTCTTATTTATGTATCAGCATGTATCTGTTTACTACTTAATGCAAATACTATTGTCCTTGTACTGAGTAAAAGAAACTGTTGCTCTTATAAAGTATAAATCTGGCTTCATTTCATACCTTCCCCTTAGCCTAACTCTACACAGACACTACCTTCAAGGTACATAGTATGTAATCAACTTAGAAAAAAAAATTTTTTTGAAATAAGAATTCCATTTCACTGTGAAATGAAATTTCATATTTTCATATTATTTGACTATTTTAAAAAGCTGCTTGGATTGCAGCAACACGGATGAGCCTGGAGAAAATTATTCTAAGTGAAACAACCCAGGTACAGAAAAAGAAATAACACATGTTCTCACTCATAACTGGGAGCTGAATCCATAAATAAACAAATGAACAATAAAGAGAGTCAGAGAGAAAGAAAGAAACAACAATCACAGTAGTATGTTGAACTTCTAGAAAATCAGAGGTGGAAAAGGAGAGTGGTGGGGGGTCTAATGAGGAATTGGTCAATGGACACAAAGAATGATTGCGTATTGCAATGATGAATAAGCTAGCTATGCTGATCTAACCACCACACGTTGTACACGATTATTGAAAATCAACACCGCACCCCACATGTATGTGTAATAATAAAAAAAGCAGCTTGGAAGTTTTTTAAAAGAAAATTTTGATCTTTCCTCGTTGTATAAACACCTGCCTATGACTAACCAATCTTTGATGTTTAGGTGGTAGCTTAACCTAAGAAATGCCTTCTAAATTTTGTCAGAAACATAAGTTTCACTTGAGGCAGTTTTGTTAAAAATCAAAGAGGAAATTGAAATGACTTCCAAAAAGGTACACTTTTGTAGGGTGCTCAGACTTGAGTCTCTTTTGACTAACGTTTACATTTACTTTTTAAGAAGAGCCAGCTGTAGGTGGTTGGAAGCCAGAAGTCCAGCACCTTCAGCCTGCAGACTGCGGGACAATAATGAGAAGGGGCCTCACTGTCCCCTGCACATCTGTTGGTTCCGAGAACGTGCCTAGGGAATGTTTCATCACCAAGGAAACACTTCCATCACATCAAATCTAGCACCTTCGTGTGTCCGACTCATTTGACAAGCACCAGCTATAAATAAGTCTGCACTCAGGAACAGGAATAAGAGGAGTCACTCACTAGCACCTTCCAAAAGAACTATAAATTGCCCAATTTGGGGATGGAATGAGATGCTTTAACAAAAGTTCAGAGCAACGGCAGATTTGGCACCAAATCTATTGCACGCTAATTGTTTCACTGAGATAATTTTGAGGTAATTACACTTCACCAACCCACAAGTAACCTCACTCAAACTGTACTTAATCCAGTGTAGCTTGCTATTTCCAAAAGGTCAGGAAATCTCTTTCCTCACCTCTAACTGCTCACCTTTCTTGGGTGCACTATAGGGATGCATAATTCCAACAGAGTGGAAATTCAGTCAGTAAATGAAGTCTAGGCATAAATATTCATGGCAAAAACTTTTGAAAAAAAAGTCAAGAAATGAGGCTAAGCAAATCCCATCTCCCTCTAGAGGTGGCTAAGATATGCTCCCACAATTTGCATGGATTTGCTTAAAATTTTACTCAGTTATTTAAGAACAATTTTCATGGCAACTGACCCATCCCATGTGCCAGTATGTGGATCCCTCTTTTACGCTTTGCTCATTGGTGAAGAAAAGCAAGTGCATTCGGAGCCTCTCGTACTCTTCTTGTTCCTGTTACACTTCACTCTCTCTCTAAAACTCTGGTCCTTCAAAAATAATTGAAAGACGGATTCATGTTCTAAAACAGCTAGATGTGCCTCAAGTTACATAAAGTTGCTTGGCAACTTGGAATGTGTTGTGCACTATATATGTGTTGTGCTGTTGAATTTATTCATTACCAAACTGACTAAACAATACACAAATGCTTATTTCAACATATTCTATAAATTATAAATTCTACAAAATCAATAATGCTGCTTCTTCTCATTGTCCAAAATGTGTGTGTATATGTGAGGAATGTTTGTATGTGGTTTTCCCTGCTCTGCTACAAGGATAAAAAGAAAAATAGTATTTTTTCACCAATTCTTGTGATATTTATAAACATTAATACATAAATTACTTTAAAGGAATTTACTTGATTACTTTCTTGAAAATTATGGATTAAGACACCTGGAAGGCTATCTTTATCCCTCTATTATCAAATTGTAAAAAAAAGGGAAAGGCAACACATATTTGTTTAGTAGGTCTCATAAAAGAGGGGCTGTGCCTGGCATTTTTCATGCTTGATCACGGCAACACCACAGGACTGAAGGAGGGGACTATTTCTTATGCTTGCTTTGCTGTGCAACCCAGGCAAGTCACTTCCCCTCCTCTTGGACTCAGTTTCCTTATTTGTGTAGCTATTGACCTAGCAGGTGTTCAATAAACAGTTTGGAAAATGACTCCTTTCTGTCTTAAAATAGAGTGTTTTAGATGGACAAAAATGAACATTTCTTCTTTGACATCTGGGCCTTCCATCTTAAAATATCTATTTTCCATCATGTTTTTCTGTAGTATGTATTTATAAGCCTTAGGTGAAAAACTAGTACTTAGCCTTTAGAAGTCCTACAGGTGAGGCACAGACTTCCTGACATATAAATTGTTTAAAAATGGGTTTGGTGAGACTTGAATATGGTATTCCAAAATCAAGCCCAAACCTGAACGGTTTCTTTTCTGTTTCCTATTTTCCAGGGATTTCCAAGAATAACCATTTTTCAGTTCAGTTCTGAAATAAAATCCTCATATCATCATTGAGGGATGTTGAACCATAATTAAGGGAAACTAGAAAATGTACTATTTGCTCTTATGGCATTCTCTATGATTTTATGAGTTTTTTATTTATTATTATTATTGTTAATACTCATCTCAGCAACATGGTTGCAGCATAAAGATTCTGAAAGCACAAACCAAAAAGAAATGTTAATTTTCAGTAGGAATGTCTTCCCTGTCTCCTTTCTTCAATCTTCTGGTTTCATAAAAGAGGTGATGTCATAATTTATGATGCTAAGCTGACTGGTGAAATGTCATTACACAAGTGATGTTTTAATTGATGATGTTAGGCTGGTTAGCAAGAAAGTGTCAAATGTCACTTTTGTGACATAAACTGGCAGTTACGATTATATAATATCAATTATTCTTTGGAAAACTGCATTAGATCAGTTAGAGCTGAACCAATTTAGTTTGAGCAGGTTCATATTTTTTTTCCTAGCTGTTCATCCAGTTCTAATTATTAAGAGTAAAATACACTTTGGATGTAGTTTAGACTTTCATAATGTCCTCCCTGGAAGTGTAATAGGTGTCTTACATGGCCTTTGTGTTGCAAAAGGAGGTAGAAGAAAAATCTGTACTGACCTTCCAGAAGGGAGGCTGCACCTTGAATTGCTTTACTAAATCCTCCCACTCCCTAATTAAAAATCTTGGAATTATTTTAATTGTTAATTGTGATTTAAGTGAAATATGACACTGTGAAGGGATATTTTTTAGAGTCTAGCTTATTTTGGTTTTCTATGAATGCTAGTTACTAAGTTAATTTAAATTTAACCCACAACTTATAAGCACACTTGCCTCTTGCACTTTCTTTTTCCTTACACATAAAAATTAAGTAAAAAAAAAAAAAAAGAAACAAAAGTAAATAAACATTTTCTCACATTCTTTCTCCTTTACTAGAGACACCATTTTGAAAATGTGATGAGTTAACCAGAAGAATATGAGAACTCAAAACTCAAAATCTGATGATAAGATTAATGATAAATACCATGATATCAATAGCTACGTTTTATTGTAATTGCTACGTCCAGCACTGTGCTAATAATCCTTTCTATGTGTTACCATATTTATTCCTCATATCAAATCTAAGAACTAGATATGATTAGTATCATTTTGCATATGAGAAAAATGGAGGCTTACAAATACTTTGGCATGCATCAGAAAATAAACAGCCTACAAACATTAAGGATTTACAAGAGTACTGGAGTATTTTGGTGGAAGGCAACCACGGGAAGAATGTATCAGTGGAAGGAGTTATGCTTTTCAGCCTCTGACATCATTACACCCTAGTTAAAACTGGGGAGGTGAGCCCCAAGTGTGAGGGTTAAGAGAAAGGAAGAGCAGGAGGAAGCTGGGGAAGCTGGGGCAAAGTGAGTATAGGCGTGTATGCATGTGTGTGTGTGTCTGTGTGCAGATGTGTGTGTTTGTGTATAGGTGTGCGTGTGCGTGCTTGTGCATGCATATGCATGCGCAGGTGTGTGCGTATGTAGATTTGTGTGTGCACGTTTGTGCACATGTATGTGTGCGTATATGCACCTCTGTTCAGGGAGTGGGAACTAGGAAGTATAGAAAGCACTGAGACAGGAATAATATTCAACCACTTGAATGGATAAAGTGAAGCCTGAGCAACTGGGATAGATCCAAAAGCAGCCATCCCACTAGAGCAGGTTCAGGAAGTGACTCACTGAGCTGAGCATTAACCATCCAATGGCTGGATGGGAGTAGTCTCCTGGGGGTGAAGTCAGGGTGACTAGGACAGGAGGTAGGCCCTGAGGTGCTAATGTGTACTTACCAAATGGTACAGCTGCACTTTCATAATTGTACAGCAGATACAGTCCTACCATTCAGAGCTGAGAGTCTTTGAAGGACATGGACTCACAGGAGATTGCCAAACTTTTCCTATTTCTCCTGCATCTCCTATTCCCAATTCTATTCCCACTTCTCCATAATGAGCTGCCTTCTCTCTACTACTATGCAAGGAATTTCCTCCAAGACATTCAGCCGATAGCACTCTCCAAACACTTCAGTTCTACAGGGGTGCTTTCCTTCTTACAAGTATGATTTTTCTGTGTGTGAAAACAAGAAAAAAAAAAAATCAAACCTGGAGCTGAGTGAGTCAATTGGAATCACTGAGGAATGTGAAGTCCTGAGCCAATATCAGACATTCTAGAACATGGGTGAAAAGTTCTCACATTCCCTCTTCGGCTCTATCAAACCATACCATGAAAAGAAATTAATCGGTAAATGTGTCAAATGAGAAAATACTACATTCTTGTTCTTGGCAGCAGTTCGAGTCTTCATGATAATTCTTTATAGCAAGCTATTATATTTGCCTCTGTCCAAGTCTCTTTCCTTTGTTCTCTTCTCCTTTTCTACCTTGCTTTCACCTTGGTTTGGGAGCAAAGCCAAATTATTTCATTTGGAATGTGCGAAAAAGACAAAAATGGTTCCTGGGACTTTGGATTTTCCCATATGGCTCTAACTCAAAAGAGAGGTGACTCTGGAGGAAGCAGGCCAAATAGTAAACATTTGTCTAGTGGTTTGTGAGTTTGCAAAGCACTTTATTGCATAAAATCATTGCCTCTCACAACAACATTGTAAGATCACGATTATAATCTCCTCTGACAGAAAAAAGAAAATAAGGCCCAGAGAAGTTAAGCAAAACTGCTTTTTTCTGAATATATGTCCCATGATCTCTCCAATGTAATGTGAGAATGTTTAGCCTATCCTCATTCTGGTTATCTGGAGAAATTCTGAGTACACCTGTCATGGTTCCAAAATCACTTAGGCTTGATCTTTCCTTGATTTAAGTACTGACCATGACTCACTTTCTCACTCACTCATTCACTCACTCAGTTGTGTAGTTTGATAGCCAAGCTGTGCCTTTCTGGAGCTTGCATTCTCATGGGTCTAGGCCTAAAATATTTGTAAGTTAAATAATTTTGACACTCAGTCTTCTATGATTCTTCTTTTGCAGTAGAAACAAGTCACTGCGTCTAGCTCACAAACAAGGAAAAAGGATTATACAAGGGTGAATACCAAAAGGTGAGGGTCTTTGGGAGCCATTTAAAAATTTTTTCTATCAAAGGAAATAAAATGGTCTCTCAGGGACCCAAACTATCTCTCCCCTGCAATGACATCACTTATTGTGGCACCTAGTGGAACCTACAAGCTAACCTCTCCCTTTATAATATGGTTTCCTGTATCTTATAATTTCAGTGCTTATCTCTTAATTTCCTCTAAGAAACAAGCTGCTAAAGACTTGAAGTATTGCTCCTCTGAGGGTTAATGCCTTCTCATAAGGATTTTTCATCTGAAAACCTTCTTATTAGACAACTCTTAAGCACCATTTCTGATCTTCTAAGCCACAGCTATATCCCACGTCAGACACTGTTGCAACCGACGGTTCTGTTCAGGCTCCAGCCAGTTTCCAGTAGATACAGCCTTGCTTTGGGCTGGTACTGTATACCTCTTGACTCTGGCGGGCATGGAATTTCATTATAGGTACAACTGCATTGAGTGCTTCAGGAACTTATGTGCTGCCCAAGAATGTGCATCCTAAAAGTGGGAGAAGTTAATGCCACATTGGAAGAAATGTTCACCAAGGGGGACTGGAAGTTAATGGGTAAATGTTTCTTCCTCTGTCCCTACCCTGGGAACATTTTGAGATGTATTTCATTATGCTTTTCAGATGATCAAATGGGCAACTGGTCACCCACAGTGATGTCCTTGCTTGGGCTCTCTCTCCTCCCGTCTCATTCTGGTTCCATGGAGTCACATTTTCAAATAAGCTGCTCACACATGGCCTTTTTCTTAGACTTTCCTGCTTGTGGAATCCAGGTTAAGACAACCTTCAAGCTGTAATGACTCAAAAAAAAAAAAAAAAACACCTAAATCAATAAATTAGTAATGATAAAATTTACTATTATGTACAAGACATTCAGGCTGAAACAAACATGGTTAAAATGACATTTTAGAGGTGTCTGACTAACATGATGTTATCCATCCTGGGTACTGGAATATTCATTGTCATAGTTGCCGTGTTGGAACTATGTGTTTCTATTGAGATAACTAGTTGGTTCTTTAAGTTTGGGCTGTATAAAATGAAGATGATGACAATAACTAAAAAACATGACTCTATAATGAAAATAATACAATATATTCTACACGGATGTGTACATATACACATCCACTTATTTGGGGGCAACGTTTTGAGGGTGGACCCCAGCAATGTCACTTGGTGTAGGCTGGAGCTCAGGTGCAGAAGGGTCAGTGGGTGGGTGTGTCTTTAGTTCTCTGCTCATCCTGCAGCAGTGAGCTTGGGCAGAGAAGCCACTGGAATCCCTGTCAGGCTGCTTCTCGAAGGAACCTCACCCCTTGCTGTTAACCCTTTTTAGAAGGCAATTGTGGGAATAGACTTGCTGGGGATAAATATTTTGGACTTTCTTTGTTCCAAGAAGTCATAGCCTAGGACCAAAATTTTTAAGGCTGTCTGAGGAAATACAGATACCCAGCATCTCAAAATCTTAGGGTTACTTGGTATATTAGTCAGGATTCTCCAGAGAGACAGAACCAATAGGATATGTATATAAATATATGAGAGGGGATTTGTTAGCGGAATTGGCTCACGTGATTATGAAGGCCGAGAAATCCCACAATAGGCTGTCTGCAAGCTGGAGGCTGGTAGGGTGGCTCAGTCCAAGTCTGGAAACCTCAGAACCGGGGAAGCCTCTCAGTCTGAGCCCAAAGGCCTGAGAGCTGGGGGTGCCACTGGTGTAAGTCCTGGAAGCCAAAGGTTAAAGAGCCTGGAGTTCAGATGTCCATGGACAAAAGAGAAGAGTGTTTCCTGGTTCCAAAGGATAGAGAGAGAGCCATTTGCCTTTTCCTTCATTTTTTTCTCTCTGGGCCCCCAGCAGATTAGAAGGTGCCCACCCATGTTGAGGGCAGATCTTTCCCACCCAGTCCACTCAGGCTCACATGCTAATCTCCTCTGGAAACACCCTCATAGACATACCCCAAAATATGCTTTACAGGGTTTTTATGTATTCCTTAATCTAGCCAAGTTGACAGCTAAAATTAACCAACACACTTGAAAAATTTGCAGCCACGCACCCTCTCTCAAAGAAGGAAGCCATCCGTCCCAGCAAAGTTATTATCAGGGAAGCCAAGGTCATTGTCAGGAAACACCGAGATCATTCATCAGAAAACCCTACCCTCCTCTTTACAAAATGTAACAGACACACAGTGAACTGGGTGACAGTTTTCCAGCTCCTCACCATTTAAGATTTAGTGAACACCTTTTGCCAGTGTGGCAAAGGGAATATTCATGAAGTGGTCTTCATTCTCCTTTGCTTGCCAAATGTGGCTTCTGTCCCACATTATTTGTACCTTTTGCTTGGGCAAGGTGTGCTTATGCTTTCAATGGCTTTACTGTTAAGTGTTAGGCTTGCTGAAACTCTTCATCAAGCTAAGGTTCCTCATCAAGTGATTTTCACCAACGGCTTTGCCTCCATCCGTCATGCCCTGTGAGCTACTTGCTGTGGCTAGTCTAGGTCGCTGCAGTTCCCTGGCTCTTGAAGTTACCCTAAAATGCTTCTCCATCACAGGATTAAGGTTTTCCTCTGGACTTTGGAAGAGGCTTTGTGGTATTAGAGCCATGAGGGAAAAGGACATTAAAACATATCTATTTTTTTTCCCAAGAAAGAATGACTTCCTTCTTTTATTTGGAATTTAAAAGAAGCTCCCTTTTTGTACTATGGCAAGGCACTTTCTATGAATAGCAACGTTAAATTCCCTGATAGTCACCCTGGCATAGGAGGAGATCCAAGGTGTTACCATTTCATCTTACTGGCTTGTCAGTTTCACTAGGTAACATGATAAGAATTTCATGGTAGGGCAGGGATATTTTGGGCACCTGAAAGACCTTCTCAGTTCCTTTGGTAGGAAGCCTTCTAGAATGGCTTCCAGTGATCTCAGCCTCTTGGTATTCACACACTTCTATAGTCTTGTCCCCTCACACGTGGTCTGAGCCTAGTGACTTGTTTCCAGTGATAAAACGATGGCATATCATTTCTGAGACTAGGTTATAAAAGGCTGTGACTTCCTTCTCATGGGTACCCTCACTCCTTGCTTCTCACCTCTCTCACTTTTATGAAGCAAGCTGCCATGTTAGATCATATGGCAGGGAACAGAGTAAGGTCCCCAGCCAATATCCAGCATCAAACTGAGACACTCTGTCCAATAGCCAGGAGGGACTGAATCCTGCCAATATCCACATGAGGGAGCTTGGAAGTGGGTCCTTACCCAGTTAGGCATTGACATGATCACAGCTCTGGCTGACCCCTTGATTATACACTGTGAGAAATCCTGAAGCAGAGGTTTCAGCCAAACCAGCTCAGATACCTGACCCACAGATAAATAAATAGTTTGGGGTAGTTCATTACATAGTAGTAGATAACAAATAGTCACCATCCAGTTACAGACGTTATGAGACTGTCTCCCTTTTTTTGTGAGCCATTGTTTCAGCATCCTCTGGTCCAATACCTGGGAAATGTCTGTAATCTATGATCTCTTTTGAATGCAGGCAGCCCTTTTCCTCCTCTGGATCACTGAGCAACATCCAACCTGTCAGAAACTAGGGCATACAAATTCTATTATAGCCACTATATTTAACACAGAAGCCTGGATAATAAGGTCAGAGATGTATTTTACAGCCTCGGCCTGGCATCACTACTTTTCTAGACTAAGGCACTTTCTGTGGTTCTGATTGAAAATAGCAGTTATTTTTGCTTTCCCCTGATCGGTTATCTTTATGGAAAATGTACATTGCTGTCGCCCCTGACAAGGAAGACTTGTATTAGACACCATGGGCTTGCACCTGAATACCCAAGTGATGCATTGCATGAATATAATTTACATAATGAGCCAGGCAAAAAGCATGTGTTAGAGAGTACATGGCTTGTCAACACTGAAAGATGTTGCAGTCTTGACAGAGAGCTGCCTCTTAGAGTGGAGGAAAGAACAATACTTATCCTTCCCCTCTTCAAACTCTTATCTGGTGCCATACCTCAAATATTACTCATGGAGGAAATTCATATAATTCACACTGAGAAATAAACCTGTTGTATCTTCAAATGTTAGTAAAATTAGTACCTTGGACTTGGCTGGCTACCTTGCAGCACTTTTTTTAGTTTTTCAATGAATATGAAAGATTAAATTCAAGCACCAAGTGGGTTTTATGGTTAAGTCACAATTTATAAGTGGGCATTAATTAATGTCAGGTAGAAACGAGATTCCTAAGGAATTACATTTTGCCTTGCCATTAGTGGCTGGTTTATAATTATAAACCTTGCTGGAATGAATAATTAAGAAATTGTAATAAATAACTATGCTATAAGAAGCCTTGGGATAATGAAAACAGCAGTGTTTGGCACAAGTTTTAGTAAATAACTTCTAGATCTGGGTCACATGCACTCCCTTCGGCTATCTTTATAACCTAATAAAGATTGATTATACTCTAACAGTTACACTTGAATTTCAGAATTATTTTAAGTTTTTATTAGGTCTGAGCTTCCTGAGATAAGATAAAATGAGCTCTGGAGATCCAGGCAGTTTGCAGGTTACTGGTAGTTTTTAATAAACTTGCTAATGGACCTGAATTAAACACATTGTCCATATTAACTGTGAAGTGAAATATTTTCTAGCTTGCTTTTTTCCCCATATTTTGAGACTTAAGGCTATATTTATGTGATACCAAAATGTGTCTATTTGATAAAGAAAAAAAAAAAAAAACCACACCAAAATAGCTATTGCGCTCCTCAGAAACCCCACCCAACCCCATCTCCCCCCAAATATACCTTGTTTTATTAATCCTACCTTTTTAAAAGACAGTACGGTTTATAAAATAAACAGTTTTTTTTACCTTATAAATTTTTATTTCTGGTTCTAAATAAGGTGTTTGGAGTAATCTTTTGTTACCTCAAATACCTACTATGACCTTGATCCAGTCCCTAAGTGCTTGTATGTGCAGCACCAGGCAAGGGCTACACCACCAGCTTCTCAGGCTGACTCCAGTGCCTGGAACAAGAAGACCAGAGGAATAAGAAATTCTGACATACTGTGGCATTTATTTGTCCTATAACCTACTGACCTTGGCAAATTTCATGGGGTGGGAAAGCATAAACCATACGTTGACCTATTTGGAATCTATCAATCCTGCTCAAATGTTAGCCAGCTAGTAATTAACTTACATACTAATGATTGAAATGCCAAAAGAATCAAAAGTCCTTTCCTTTCAGAATGAAAGGTGGTCACCTGTGCTTTCTGAAGGATGTGGCCCTTACCAGTCTCTGGTGCTACAATGTAAGCAGACAGTAATGGCATTGATAAATGGGGCTTGCTCCAGCTTGGCTGACTCTCTTTCTTTACCCTCACTTTCAACCTCTTCCCCACCTCGGGTCCAGGCATTTGAAGCTGCTTGCAGCTCTCCCCCAGATGTTCACATGGCTGGCTTCCTTTATTTAAGGATCCAATCAAATGCCACCCTCTGTGACCATCCAAACTTTTCAGTTGCTTTTGGTTTTGGGTTAGATGCAATTCTTTGGTTTCAAATCTAAAATCCATTAATTACTAGCTGTGCAAACTTAGACAATTATTAAGCGTCTTTGTACATTTAGAAGTATAAATGGATGTATTCATGTTTACACTTTATTATTCCCCAAAGAATTTAAAGCAACCAAGTCTATGTATATTACTTGGCTATTTTCAGTTTGTAAGTAACTTGATATTTCTCTTTTACTTCTCAATTATTTTAATTTGATTCTAGGGCCAATCTAAGTCCTGTGGATTTACTTTTTTTCTTTGTATTTTATAATCAGGCCATGATTATTTGTATTTATTACTCCCCTTCACAAGCTGATATTGAGAATTTATATATTAACAACACTGTATCTCAGTACGCTAAATTAATTGAGGAGTTAAGACCAAAGTTTAGACAATCTAGGTAAGTAACTTGGTGGTCTATGTTGGTTTATTGTCTAATAATTTCTCAGCATTTTATTTTATTTCAGCTGTATAATTACCTGAGAATTTATAAGATTGGGAACATTTGGTCAACTTTATATGAAAATATGATGTGTAGCTATTGATAGAAATGAGTGAGTTCTAAATTGTTTTTCAGTGGAAAAGGATTTGTTGGTCATTGGTTGGGGACATTGTTAAGTGTCTGGTTGATGATGCTGAGGACATTGTGTTGCTAGCTGTGACCTGATATGTGAACCAAAGAAGTGTTAAAAACTATAAGTTCTTCTACATGAATTGTTGCAATCCAAACAGGCTACTGAAAACTTTTACTATTGCCTTATGGTATGATTGTCAAAACCAATTTTTATTGTTTGTTTTGTTTTGTTTTTGCTGATTTTGGATGCAATTATGTAGCACCTTTTGAAACAACATGGAAAAGATGGGTTGCACTACGTCCTATGTCTGTGTAGACTAGCTGACTCCCAAGAGAGGAATTAGCTAATAATTAAATACCTGCAGTGTGAAAAATAATTAGACAATTAAATTTGTAATAGAATACAGGGAGAACACTGACAATGAATTACTTAATTTAACACTCTTGAGATGTTTGCTTTGGAAGAAAAAGTTTAGTGAGAAATGAGATATAATGGTTTTAAGATAGAAAAAGGGTACTTGTAAGTACAGAAGAAAGAACCTAGGGATATCCTTAACAGATCAGGTAAAAAGGATGCCCTTTTACCTGAATTGTTTGGGCAATTTAATTCAGTTCAACCTATCAGCATTTTTTTGTTTAACAGGTGTAATTAAAGAGTAACCAAATCAGCAAAGGCCTAGTACCAAGAAATAGAATCAGATGGGCATTTTTTCCCTCTCTCTCTTTCTCTCAAGTCTGTCTTTTCCTATGGCCAAAAATTGCTAATTCCCAGACAGCTTATTTGTAAGTCATTGAGGTCTGGGTTGAGTTCTTGGTGAAATGAGTACTGGACTCTGTGCTCATAAAAGTATTACCCTTTTCTATTGTTTAAATACTTCAGAACATCATCAAACAATTCTTTATCTTTAAAAAAGTTCTACTGAAGTGTCTTCACTAAACCAATTTTGGGAGCAAAGGAAGATACATTCAAATCTACTCAAACAGTGAGCTGTGTGCTTATGTGTGTGCGGTGAGAGTCTGGGTCTGGTAGAGGGAATGTAACGAACATGTCAAATACTCACTTGTTTGACTTACAATTAGTTTTTCTCTCCTGTTATTTAGGCAGGGAATATATAGACACATTTTATTCATGAACCATTTTCATGATTTTTGCCACATTATGGAACTCCTTTACTATGCTTTATTAAATTGATTTAAAATAAGTCAATGTGTTACTTAGTTCCATACTTAGAAATAATTTCTTTGAAAACATAGGTTCCAAGTGCTACTTATATTTCTTCTACTAAACATTAGAAAAAAAATAAAACTGCTAAAATTCAAACAAAACAAAAATCTCTTTGAAGTACCACTAATTGCACGTGTAAAATTGGGAAATACTGAGAGTCATGGCTTCCATTCTATCTTTGCACTTTAAAAATATTCACTTGCCTTGGATGGTACAGACTTCTCTGAATTAAACAGCCTAACTCCAGGCTAACAAATAAAAATAAAATAAAAATCTAAAAAGAGCCAAGAAGTTTCTGAATAATGAAAGAAATGTAGAATTTATTTTAGGACTTGGCTTTTTTTTTCCTGCAGAAATGCATTCTGATTGAAATGTTCAAACTCCCGACTTAAGAAAGTTGAGGTAGGTTATACTACTATGTTCCTTGTTAGATAAAGAAAATGTTAACAACAACAAAATGATGTGGTTTTATCTGACAACCACTGCTACATACAGGCCAGCTGCAATTGTCTCTATTTTGTATGAGCAGATACATTTCTCCTATACCTTTGTCCCGCATAAGAAATCCCCACCCACTGGACTAATTCTGTGACAGGTTGACCTATCAAACACAGACTCCCTTTACAACTGTGCATTCCATTGCATGTCATCAACCTTTATCTAGGGCTGTCATTCTCATTGTGGACTGCACATTAAAATCACCAGGGGAGCTTTTAAAATATGTCTATGCCTGAGTCCTAACCCCAGAAATCCTAATTTAATTGCTCTGTGTTGGAACCAGGCAATGGCTTTTTGCAACACCTCACCAAGGGTTTCTTTTGTGCAGCTGGCTTGATGATTTTATTTCTCTTTCCATCATGGCAATTGTTGAGCACCTTGAAAAGACCAGGTAGTCAGCCAGGTTCAAGTTCAGACACGGAGATTTTGCAACAGGAAGACCACCTACAACCCCAATTCTTCCGTTCACAACCTTTCTCTCAGCATGAAGAAGAGAGGAGACCGAAGAGCATTTCTTTTTAATGGGCTTGGCTTCTCTGTGTTGGCAAGGTGCCCCAGGAGCACTGGCTTTCCAGCATTCACATGATGGAATGCAATATGGACCTTGACATTAATCAGACTGTGCCTTTTCCTATTCTCTGTAAAAGCACAGCACAGACATAAGGTGAAGAGATGGGGCTGGCTCACCCTGGCTGGATTCCTCTCTCTCTGTGTTGTTGGGGAACATGGAACCCTGAACTTCCAACATTTATAATAATGTTTAGCAACAAGTAAAGAACCCTGGTCAAATTTCTGGAGGGAAAAGCAGTAGGAGGTTGGAAGTCATCATTTTATTCTTGTTTAGGAAATGAAGCTTTTTATTTTTTCCCTAGCTATGTTGTCTTTACTGAGTTTTATATCAGGAAATGGGAAGCTGCTGATAGCCTGTTGCTGAAATAAGGTTCAGGCTTTTTTCCCCTCTCTTCCTCTTTCTGGTTTCCCTCCCTGAAACTTGGGTTCATGACAGCTTGTTGTTGGGCAGGGCATTAGCCTTTTGTAATTTATTGCTTTTAGATTAAATCTGGGGAAACTCAATATTGCAGTTGAATGATTAGAGCAATACCCCTTGGAGTAATAAATTTTCTTTGGTGCTGTGCATCTCCAGATCATGTTTCCCTTCTAATTACATTTACATAAATGATATTCTGTAAAATTAAATTAACATTCAAACGGTTACACTGGCAGAGAGAGACAAAAATTAGTTACCAAGTTGTATCTCTTAAAAAAAATGCTAGTTCTTTTCATAATATGAATCACTACCCTCTCTCAAGTGTCAGCAATCAACAAAACCTCGGTTCCAGAACTGCATAGGGATGTTTGTCACCAGCTAATGGAGATGTTTTGTTTCTTTCTTGGAGATTTAGACCGTAAAGACTCATTAGACAGTGACCATGGTGACTTTTCAAACTTGGTTGCTAATGAATTGCTAATCTTCCTTCCAGCTTCTCGCCTTGAAATTGTGCAGTGATCACGGGGAATGTCCAAATTGAATATGCACCCAGATCTGTGTTATGGTCTGTGCCTTCCTCTCTACCACTTGCATTCTTCTTCCAGCCTTGGCTTTCGTGTCTAGATGTCAACAGAAGGCCTGGCATGGTGACATCAGGATCTCTGTTTATTTCTGTAATCTCCTTTACCACTTCAGAATGTTTCCATTTTAAAGAGTTTGGGTCTCCTATTGCACTATTTGGAGGGTTTGAATCAGAATCATCAGAAAATCTATAGCTTCCATGTTTGGGCTAAGAATATCACCTCCATCTTGATCATGTGTTTGGCCTCAGAACAACTTCAGAACCATTTCCATTATATCTTTCAATAAAACCAATCAGTTCCATTTATGAGCATGATGATTTCATGTCAAAAGAGATTTTATTTATATTAAAAATACATATATCCATAAGGAGGATGCTTATCGAAACATTAGCAGTAGTATCCCTGAGCACTGCATTTTTAATATTTATTATTGTTCATATTGAATTGCCGACAGCCAACATGTATCATTTTAATAAAAAACAGTAGGCTACCACAAAAGAACCATCTCTTCAGGTCCTTGGGGTCAGGTGAAGAGATACGTAAATGAAGTGTTAGCAGCCTTTGCCTCACTGCTTTCTTCTCCCTGCTGAGTACCAGAACCTGTGCCTCATCATTACCTGGATTTGACAATACCTTGGACACAATCATACCCCGTGATCATAGTCACATATGTTGAAACGCCTGATAAAACATGGCTCTCATTAGTATACTTTCAAAATAACCTTTCAGGAACTGTGGTTACAACAGAAGAAGATGAGAGTAAAAGAGGAAAACCAGTGCCTCTTTAAAAGCAGACTGTCCCCATACTTACCTGGCAGGGGACATACCATGATCATGAAGGTGGTTTTCCCAGGGTGAGGCTTATCCATTGCACTCCAGATGTGCTGACCCCTACGATTTCCCCAAATGCGGGAAACTCGACTGCATAATTTGTGGTAGTGGGGGACTGCGTTCGCGCTTTCCCCTGATTTAAAAAAAAAAAAAAAGCAGCCTGTCCTTCTCAGATCCTTGCCTAAAAATGTTTGTATTTGCAGTCCACCTGCCCTAACCTATGTCTCATATTCTCCTCTTCCTTGGGCTTGCATTCGCTCATGTTTCAATTAGTCATTTAACATGTTAGTGATGAGCACCTACAATGTGTCAAGTGTCATGACTGTCACTGGAGATAAAATGGGAAGCAAAGCAGATGCAGCTCCTGTTTTCATAACGATCACAGTATTTATGGAAAGACAGATGTTAATTAAATAATCATATTAATAAATCTTTAATTACAAACTCAGAACAAACATGGTTCTAGGAGAATATAAATTCAAAGAATCTACCTTGGACTAAAGAAGAGGGGTAAAGATGGAGGTCAGGGAAGTCATTCTAAGGAGGGGAGACTTGAGCTGAAATGGGCTGTCAAAGATGGAACCATGGAGAGTAGACCCAGGAGGAAGGGGTGGCTATGCCACCTTGAGGAAACAGCACGAGCCAATGCCCAGTGCCAGGAGGGAGTGTGGCATGTGTGATACCAATGGAAGGCTATTGCGGCTGGATTAGAGGAAGTTTGGGGAGAAAGATGGGTAATGAGATTAGTGAGGCAGGTTAAGTCAGATAAAGCAAATCATGAGATCATGCTAATGATTTTGGCTTTATTCTCAGAGCAATGTGAACCATGACAAAGTCATAACCAGAAGGGTGACATAATCATATTTCCATTTTTCAAAGATTATTCTGAGAGCAGTGTAGGAAGTGGATTGTGGAGTAGTCATAGTAGCTCTGGGGGGATCTGGTAGGAGGCAACCTCAGTAGTTCAGTCTTCCTAGACCAGAGAGGTGGCCACCGAGATGGGAAAAAAATGAATGGAATCAAAAGATAATTCAGAGATAAATTTACATTGTTTGGTTATAGTTTGGCCATGGGGAAAGAGGGATAAGACAGTGGCAAAAATGCCTTCTGGGTTTTTCACTCTGCAAATCAATGAGTTACAGATGATGGAACAATTAGTGAACACAAGAGAACAGGTTTAGAGGACCCAGTCTGGGGCATAGTGGAATAGATATCAGGGGCCGGGGTTGAGCAGGCAGGTATATGGATGTAGATTTCAGAGGAGAAGACAGAGTGGGTTATATAAAGATAAATGAAGCCATGAGCAAGTACAGTGTTACTTGGGGAGGCACAAGTGAGCACAAGAATGAATTTGGCAGACCATGTCCTAGGTCCTCTTTGGTTTAACACTCTAACCTGCTTCCTTAACCTCAACTGCTGGCCTGGTTCTGCAGTTTTCCTCCCATCTTCCATGTGTGACAATGTAGGAAAGCTGAACACACTACTCTGACCCTGCCTTTGATAATGACTTGCTGGATTTTGACCGTACTGTTTCATCTCCCTCTTCCAGCATCAGATGCCACAGTCAAGATGTCTTGAATCTTAAGGAGAGCTATGAGGTCATTAGAGACAATGCTTAGCTTGAAACCTGGACTGTAGTTTTTCCATCTGGGCTTCATTTGGGAACAAAGGGCTTCCTGCCTACTCATTAATTTATTATTTCTGTTCATATCAAGAGCTGATTTATAGTATATCCAACACATGCACTAATGAACCACGTCATAATCAAGTTCTACTACACTGTGCAAATGACTATAATTCATTTGATACGTCTCATGCAGCACTTATATTATGCCATAAATTATTGTTATTTTTACACTTGTTTTTTCTCCTCCATAAGAATTCAAACTCCTCAAAGACAGGGATATTGCTTTATGTAGTTTTATACTTTGCATGGCACCCAACATAGTTCCTGTCACATAAGTACACATCACTATGTACTCCTGTTTCCTTCTTGAATGACCAGGAGCTGTCGGCTGTTGTACATGTGTGAGGTGATAAGAAATTGGGGTAGGAAATAAAGGAATGGCAAAATCTTGCATAAAGTCAATGTCTAATCAATATTTGTTGATTAATTAAATTTTAGGCAGAGTTGACAGATAAAGAGGAAAAAGTTCAAAGTAAAGGATGGGGAATAAGCCCAGAGTTCATCAAAAACTCTACATCCTTTCTTGCCCCACCTCTTGTGTATGCCGTTCCTTTGCCTGCAACTCTATATCAAGCTCCCTCTCCTGCCTGCAAGGTTCAGCCCAGTGGTCACTCTCCTGTGAAGCCTCCTCCCCACTGGCAGGTCAGAACTGGAGGCATCTTCCTTTATGATCTCACTGATTGTATGACTATTCTATCATTTAACATGTTCCTTCTATGTGTGCATACACCTGTCTGCTCTTCAACATTAGGCATTCTCCTCATGGGACTGCACAGGGTCAGCTTCCAGCACAAAAGCAGCACACCGCAGGATGGGCGAGTGGAAGAACAGAGGGATGAATAGGGCTCCATACTCACAGCTGACCTAATTTCAGGGGTACTTATAATACTCTCCTAACTCTAAGATATATAAATGTGACTTACCTGCCTGAAATTTCTTTTTGAAGGAAAAAAGACTATTTTAAATTCCAGGGTTACTTTATTGTAGAATTTAAGTTCAGGTCAAATACAGATACATCTGGGATATGATCAGAAAACAAGAATTTTATCCATTTTTTATATTTTAAAATCTCTATGGCTTTGGCCAAATCATTGAAACAATTGTTTCAGTACTATTTTTGTAAAATGGGAATAGGAATCTATCAAATTAGGCAATGCACAAGAAAGCAAATTATCAACTGAGACTGCATCCACATAACGAGTGTCACAGCAGTGGTTGCTGCTGCTGATGTGGGGAAATCAGTGGTGGTGGCCTTCAGTCCATGATTGAGTCCACAAATGATTACTGAGTGCATAGTGCATGACAAGTGTGGTGTTAGATGTTTTGGAAAGCTGGGAGGAGTTTTAGAAGATGTGGTTTGTGTTCTCAGATTGTTTGCTTTATGGATTAGGAGACCAGACTAGAGCAAATCAACTAAAGACAAAATGAGATCAGACCATTAGGGCCATCGCAGTCCTCAGAAGGAAGGCAGGGGGAGCATGAGTTACACATTTAGTTTTATATAAGGAGAGGTCCCCCTTTGCTCATAGACACCTCTGGCTTTTCCATGATCTAAGGGGTGACACTCGCATCAGCCTCTACTAACTGGTACCTCCCTTCTTTGTCATTCACCCACTTCCTTCAGTGCGTCTCAGCTCTGAATACCCCATACAGCTGAGTCCTTTGGCTCAGTCTTTCTGATCATCACCTGCAGGCTGTGGAGTGTCAAAAGCCTCTGCAGCCTTGGCTTTCTCGGGGGCGATGCTGGGTGCAGCTCTTGGAGCTGATCGGGTCTGCTGGCCTCTGGTGCCTCCACTGGGCCTGCTGTCAGTGAATGGGTGCCCGCAGCACTAGCTCACCCACCTGAGGGGAACAAACAGGACCAGTGCTCCAGAGCTCCTCAGGGAGAGCTCTGCAAACTGGTCACTGGAACCCATCACTGCCTGTGACTTATACACCAGGGAAAGGTTAGAGAAATTTATGAGTGGGCACCATATGCCAGCCCAACATCTGCTTCCTCATAAGGGACATGAATATAGGATGGTGCTGAGTACATTAAAGATAAGCCTCAGGCGCGCGCACACACACACACACACACACACACACACACACACACACACACACACACACACACACACAAATGCGATTTAACTGCTTAGGAGGGTGAAGACTCCAAAGCACTGTTAGGACTTTTTATACTCATCTTTTAAAAGAATGTTTTATGTAGGCCACCAAATATAAATGTAGCTGAAGGTGCTGTCTGTAAGGGTACTGGAAGGCCCAGAGTCCTTCCTTTAGCCATTTCTCAGAGGTCCCTGAGCTACTTTCATTAGTGCTGAGAATCTAAAAGATACAGTTGCAAAACTACTTTTTTGGTTGGTTGAGGGAGGAGGAACTGAATTTCTATGTTAAACACTGGGGAAAGGCATATCCCATTTAAACATAATTAAGATGTTTGGACACATCACAGATCAGGACCTTGTTTATCAGTCCTCTTGAAGTCAATTATAAAATTGACTTGAAGAGAGCAATGAGTTTAAGTCTTTTGATAGGCTGAATGCTTTGCAGAAGCTAAGGGACTGTAGCATCGGTATTTTGAAGTTGTCCTTTAAACTTGCTGAATCTATTGACAGCAAAGGTCATGTTTCTACTGTGTCGTTGCTCAGAGCCAGGTTGTAATAGCCAAGACTCAGCTGATAGCATCATACAGGCAGGTGTAAGAGCAGGAAGGAAAGTGGTGGAATTTCAGTGATAATGCCACCTCCAATTTTGCCACTTTGGTTTCAAAGTGGAGAGGCTGGATGGCGTTCTAGAGCCTTGTGTCATTTTCTCAGTAGTGTGCATGCCAGCATTCTTCAGAGAAATGCCCTGCTTGTTGCTTGAAGTTCCAGTCAATGCCACAGGCAGACAGAGTAAGTGACCATCAGCAGCAGGATCACCGTTAGGCATGAAAGTGATAAGGACACAAAAAATATTTAGAAAAAAATTTAAAACATCTTGGCATGTTCAGGAGGATACTTTAAACTTGTATAAGTGCTTCATACAAGCCCAGTCCAAAACAGGGCCTTAACCCATTGAGTAAGCATGATGAAATAAAATAAAGAAATAAATTTAACTTAACTCTAATTAAATATGTAATTGAAAAAGGAAAATATGCCCCAAATTAATGTCTGATGGGATAACCAAAGGGACAGAAGCAGAATGGTAGAGTGGACAGGGCGTGGAGTATTGAGTTGGAGAGAACTCTCTCTCCAAATCCAAATTCCTCTCAGCTCTACAACTTACTGGCTACACTGTGAACGTAGATTCGTAGTGGCTCTGGACTTCAGTATCCTGAATAGTGAAAGAGAACTACTAATTCCTGCTTTCAGGTTGTTGAGAGACCCAATACATAGAAGGTCTTTTCTCACTCATCCCTCTTCATCTTACCCAAAGCCACGCATGCTAGTTGCAGGGATGACCTTACAGAAGGTAGCCCAATGCCATGGAAGAGGGCTGGTTTCAGTCGGGGGACAGGCAAGTCACTCCACCACCATGGGCTTTAATTTTCTCAGCTATAAGATGAATGGTTTGGAGTAATATTGAACATCTTAATCAACATTCAAATTTTTAGTCCCCCTTGTAGTGGTTTTGGGGAAAAACAGGAACAACCATTACATATACACAGTAACATCAGATATAGCGACGGTTGGAGGTGGCAGATCTTGAAGGGTGCTCTGCTGTGGTGCTCTGCTGCTATAGACAGCTCTGCCATGCAAACTTTCTAATTGTCTGAAATGCATTACCGTGGAGATAAAGACAGCTTCCACTGCACGAATACTCTTACCAGACCTGGACCCAATTTTTCGTGAGCCATGGGAGTCTTCAGTGGCTTCGTTTCTTTGTGACACACTTATGTCTTCAATGTCTTCTAAATCTTAGCCTCCAGGGATGAAGTGAAAGCTAACATCCTCCTGTGAAATGGTTTTGTACTTCCTAAAATCAAAATTAAAAAATAAATGAATAATTGATAAGGGAATACTCAACCGTTACTTCAATTATACTGAAGAGTAATAGGTAAAAACTAATGATAGAATTTTTGGCACTGATCTTTGAGTGGGAGAAGATTTCTTTAGATATAAGACAAACCTAAGCCCTTGATACAAGGTGACACAGTTTAGAGGTTTATTCTGCTTCTCCAGAGGAAACTGTGCTCCCCTTTTTGTCCAGGGGAGCAGGGATGATGGTAAATAGATGCCTGTTTGAATGTCTCTGATGATACCCACATTTTACCTATGCCTGCCCCACCACCAGCATGGCTTCTGGCAGGGTGGAGAAGAAGAGGATGAAGATGACAGGGTCTTACTGTAGTCTGATGGCATGGGATTGCTCCGGACTCCTAGTGCAGTATAACAGGGTCAGAGTATCACAGATGGTGCTTCACCGTGCTCTGTGCGGGCTCTTGCCAGTTCGCTTGATCACACTTGTGGCATTTCCTCCCCAGCCTCTGTCACAGAGTATGACTCCTTCACAGCACAGCCCGGCTGAGTCCTTGATTCTGAGTGGCCAGCTTTGAGCGTAATTGTTGGCATACAAAAAGCCCCCAGAAATGCTTGTAAACGAATGAAGAATAACGTTATTCAAATATTTGTCAGAATCTTGTCAGAAAGAAAAACAGAAGTAACAATAATATTTCAGATAATGAAAACATATTCTGACAACCCACTTTCACATAATTTTGAATTGGTCATAATTTGGACATTTTTCTTTCTTTTTCTGAGAGCAAAATGATGAGGTAGGCAGTAAGTATCCAGGCTCCCTCACCTGTGTGAAGTTAGACACATCACCTAATCTCTCTGTGCCTAAGTTTCTTGGTCTCTGAAAGGTGGACGATAATATAACCTAACGTATAAGGTAGTTGGAACAACTAAAGCCCAAATGATAAAGCACTTGGAAAAGTATCTGGCACCACCCCTCCCAAATTTGTAATTATGTATAATTTTTACCAAGTCAGTCACTGTTCAGGCAGCATGGCAGAGTAAATTATATTGAGAGCCAGACTTGTGAGTTCTAGTCCCAGTTCTACCACTAAATGTATTCATTAACTGCCTGGGAATTTGGTTCCTCTATCTGCATAAAAGGAGTATTAGACCAGCTGACTTTGAAGGTGCTACTGGTTCTAACAGTCTATGGAGTTCTGAACTACTTGGGTCAGCAGACCCCTGAGAATTGTGGTTTTTGAACTCATTGGTCCTCAGCTTCCCTATGACATATGACAGTGTGCTAATTCTCCCTTTTGACATCTCACTTCCTCTATTTCTGTTGTCTGTGAATTTCACTGCTTCCAGGAAGATGAAAATACTATTTTGACTTATACTAGAAAAATACTGAATTAAAAAAAATTTTTGATTTTTCTGATTTTCTTTTTTTTAAAAAAAATCAATAGTTTAAAGAGATGAAACTAATAAAGAGAGAGAAAATGGTCAATTTCTTTGACCTTCCTAAATCAAAATTTTACTATATTATTATTTAGTTTGAGGGAAAATTCAAGAATTCCAGATATCCCTATAATAAAAATACTAGCTTTAAAACACTCCAAAACAAAATATGACATGTTTAGTAAATGGGATACCTTTATTTTCTCCATGTTTCTTTTCTATTGATTTGGCAATTCCAAAAATAAATTTTGAGGCTATACCACTGGTTTGAGGTATAGTCTCATTCATTTCAGGACATTTAACATGTTGGCTTTAATATTAGAACTTCTATTTATATATTTTTATAATTTGATTCTACTTTTATTATTCTGCATATGCTTTATAAAGAACATGGTATATTATATATAGTAGTGCATACGGTGCTACATCCTTAAACACTGTGTTGGTTGGGGGTTCAATCAAAAAGTCTGGAGACTAGTTCATTGGACAAATATAGCATGTAATAGTGGTTTTAGTGGGCTGCAATTTTGGTCAAATATTTTGACATTCGTAAATTCATGGGCTGAGTATTTATTGAGTACATAGTAAGTGTCAGGTACCATGCTAAGCACTAGCTGATCATATGATTTTGCTTATAAATTGTGTTTTCCAAACTGAAGTGATACGTTTATAGGGTAGGTTGTTGGCAAAGAGCAAACCTATGGCCATAGGACAAAATTTATCTGAGTCACATTGGCTTCTCTTTACTTGGTAGGCTTTAATCTTTTCACCTTCACCATTCATGCATGCATGTTTGGCAAATTGATAAGTGAGGAACTATCAAATACAAAGTGTGTGTCTGAAAACAAATGACAAGAGACCCTCAGAGGACTGATGGGAGGAAATTTTATGACTGGCAGGTTTGGAAATTTGTGGTTGACTGGCTGACAGCTGAGAGAAGGAAGATTAGAGAAGATCAATAAGAGGCTGGCTGAAATCAGAAATAATGACAAAATTTTAGAGGAAGGCTCAAGGAGGCTCAGGGTTCCCGATATTTAGCTGCTCTACAAAGAGTGTAATTTGTCATCGTTAAGGCTTACGCATCATAAGAGAAGGTATTTAGGTTAGGATATCTTAAGACCTCCGGTTAGTTATATATTGCTTATATGAGGCAGAATGTGCGTAACATTTCCAAAGGCAGCATCTGGGTCCTAAACTTACAGTATACATTCATCTTTGAGAAGCTTGTATCCCATTGGAAACATAATCCCCAAAGGCTGCTTGATGAATGTGAACAAGCACAGTCTTGAACTTGGAGTCTAAGCCATCTTAAACATTCAGAACAAGGTTGATGGAATTTGTAGAAAAGATTTAAAAAAGAGAAATAGGGGGGCTAATGAAGACTAGCTTACTGGATTCGGAGATCAAGAGTTCGAGTCATGCTCAGAAGTAAGAACTTACCCATATGACTTAGACCGGTATCAAATAATAAGTCTTTCAACTATCTTACTGTTTTAATTGGTAGTATCAAGGACAATCGAATCTGGCATATGGCACTGTTCAGAGTAAGATGCAAGGTAATCAAAGGCTTTGGTTTGGGGTCTCAGTAATAGTACATCTATAGGGCAAGTCCCTGAAGTGCGGGAGAAAAGGGAAGGCAAGTCGGGGAAGAAGTAGTTTTTTGCTCCTCTCATTTTTCAGTGCAGAACAGCCATACCTAACCACTCCAATCAGTCAGGTGACTTTTGATGTCTCTGCCCATCAGTGAGCTGTGCATCTGTTACCCTGGAACTTGCCACTTTGCAAGGGTGTCTGTTCGAAAGCTGACTTTCTGTTGATTTCCAGGAATTACAGAGGATTAAAAGGGCCCACAAAAAACAACTGACAGATGACTCAGAAACCAATAGGAAACCTGTGGAATTGTGCCTCACAGGAATGGGACAGAGGTATGGCTTTGGAGATGCAAAATGAAGAACTTTCTGTAGAGTAGAGCCTGACCTACACATGCGCATACAAATACACACAGATAGGGTGAGGAAGAGGAAGTACTGGACTTGACATTTTGGGATTCTAACTGTCTGAGAGAAAGTAGGAAAGCAAGCCCAACAGTCTGGTTGAAATATCATCACCCACCCAGCCGCCCACCCACTCAGTGTCTGTGATAGGTCACGAAGGAATCCCAGGACTCCACAAGGACTGGGCAGAAGGACATGTCAAGGCAAGCAGCCTGGCCTTCCACCAGAATGATCCTGTGCCATTTAGTGAGGGCTTCTCCCAATTTTTACCCTGTTTGTGTCTCCCTATTCTCCAGAAAATAGTAATCACCAGCTCCTCTGGTCTCCGGGCCATAGAGACGTAATTGTATGGTTGAGCACACATTATTTCTAAAAAGGGGCAAGGCCAGTCTGTTTGTAGCTGGGTTAAAAGAGCAAACAGCTGTCATGGAGCTCAGGACACATCAGGAGTTTATTTAATACATCCATTCAATGAAAATTTAGTGAGCACCTACTAAATGCTGGACAGTGTTGTCAATGCTTGGGATATATCAGTAAATAAAATAATAAAAATAAAGGAAGGAAGGAAGGAAGGAAGGAAGGAAGGAAGGAAGGAAGGAAGGAAGAAAGAAAGAAAGAAAGTTGTAAAAAATTTCTAACATTTTGTCACTCACATCTAGTGAGATATCAATTAAACTGACAATATATTCATGGCCTCTGAGGAAACAGAGTAAACACAAGTCATAGGTGAGTCAACAGGGGATCCATCCCATCTGTACATTTCCATTATGATGTGGATTCTATTCAGGAACAGAGAGAAAGAGCAGGTGTAGACAGAGAAATGGAATCAGACAAATCTGGATTAAAATTCTGTCTCTATCACTTATTAGCTGTGTAATTATTGTCAAAGGATTAAACTATCTTTGCTTTACATTCTTCATCTGTAAAATGAGGATGAGATTACCCATCTCATCTCTCTGTGGTGCGGATTAAGTAAGAAACCATATACAGAATGCTCCACAAGGGCCTGGCTTATAATAAAAATTCAATAATTTATGGTTTTTTTTCTTTTATTTCTTACAAACCTAGTTGTCTATGACAATTATATAACTTTCCGTCATTTTTGTGGGGGGGACAGTATAGGCCATGTTATTGCCCTTTTTACATTTGAGGTAAACTGAGGTAGAGAGCAGTTGAATGAACTCTTTGATCATGAATAATTCTGACCTCTGTTCATCAGTCTCTGTAATACTCTTGATTAATCTGTATTCTTCTTTCCATTTTGGTTACCCATTTGAGGTTTCTGCCAATGGCAATCTGTTTATACTTTTCTATGCATTTTGATCAAAATGTTTCTTAATGGAATTGTTTAGATGAAATGACAACAAAAGAATTGTGCACACAATGTGGAAAGAGACAGTGGAGGTCTAATGTGCTTAAATATGTTTCTGCATCTCTGCGAGCAAGAAAGTGGGGAGTCCTGGGACAGCAGGACCTCTCTGGATTCAAAGTTCAAATTCAAAGTGAATAAACTTGAGCAACTTCACTGAGCTGCTGGGACTGTCGGATGAAGTAACGTCTACAGAGTGCTGAACATTTTGCTTGGCACATAGTAAGTCTTGGATTTTCCTTTCTCTACTCCTGGCAATACCATAAACTAAAACTCAGCTTTCACTAGATTATATGGTTAGATGAGGCAATTTTAAATATGCCTTATTCTTTGTTGGGGTAGGCAAATCATGGCAACTTCAAATGAAAATGAGGAATTTGTGGAACAAAAGAGCTATGTTCTACAGTAACACTGGTATCCTTGCACTGGGAAGACATATTTTTCTTAAATGGCTGGAGCTTGTCACTTGGCTAGATACATCCTATTTATGGTGACTTTCTCTGACGCTCATGATTAATGCGGGCTTTTAAAAATTGTTTTTCTTTGTGTTATGTAAATAGGGGTTCTCTCTAGTATGGCTGAATGCTGGTTTTAATTAAATTTAGGAAGGAAGAGGAGGGGGAAAGAGGGGGGTTGGGTAGCCTGACGAAGTTGAAGAGCATCAGCAAAAATCACATTTATGTTTGAACCATGGCATTTGAAAAATAGAATAAATAGTATAAAAGAGAGGACTTCTCCAAATGGGAAGACAATGAATATGCTTAAACTCTCTTATATAGTTCTCATTTGGCTGAAGATGTGATTCATGCTTTGGAAAGAAGATTTTTTATTTTTTCTTTATCAGTAATTATGTTTTATACATACTACTTCATGAACCGCCTTTCTGTTTTATTCTTCCAGAAAAAAAAGTCATTATTTTGTGAAAGTGAATTTTGCTATTTAGTTAATCATATGTTTATTTACGCTACTTTGGCTATGACGTAATGGAAACTTGGGCCACGGCTAATGTGCACGGGGCTACAGTTAATTATAATGCAGTGAGGAAACTATATTACTTTTGGCTAAAATTTACCTTTATTCATCATGTTCTTTTCTTAAGAGAAGTACACATTAGTGGTCTAAACAAGATTACTTACAAAAAAATTGTTTTCAAGCCCTTGAATAGCCTCCTTTTATTTGTAATAGTTATGCTAATTAGAAACTAGACTCATCTGTTCCTCAAAGCAAGTCCTTAAGAGCCTTCAGTTGGCAATAACATGAATGAATAAACTCTAAGAGAAACTTAAATTATTGTGGGTATTTGGGAGTCATAAAACAATATTTCTTGAACATATTTCCTTATCTAGACTTTTTTTAATGGCTTAAGTCTGACCTCTCCTTCTGTTAGCTCAAATAAGTAACATTGGTCTACATTCTTAAATCATTCCTGAATGTTCTAACTCACAACTTTCAATCAATGGCATCTCCCTGGCATTTTATGTCTTTGTAGGTTGCTTCTCACCTGAGTCAGTAAACAAACTCACTAAGAAGGGTGATCAACTCCACCTCTGAAATACGATTAGGGTTTAACATGTGTCATTTTTTTAATGGAAAGAAAAATTCTAAATTTAAGACAGTCATCCTTCTTGTGGGGAGGTCAAAAAGTACGTAGATTAGGAGGTGGAGGGATAAAGAAGGGAGGAAAAAGATTTACGTGCTCTGTGGTATTTGAAACCAACTTAGAACTGGCCCCTAGGGTCCAGAGATGTACATATTGTGTAGTTTGAGAAAATGGATGGGAAATTTTAGAGTAACCCTCAAAAGTGTCTCCTATGAGCTTTCCTGGTCCACAGACTCCTGATTTATTCTTTACAAAAAAAGAAAAGAAAAAAATTAATATTAAAAAGAGTCTAATTTGTTTGGAAATAAAAAATAATTGTCTGGCAGTGTTGGATAGTGGTTAAAGTCACAAATTCAAGTATTTATGGAGCTTTGTGAATTTGGGCAAGTTTCTTAACTTCATATGCCTCATCATTATAAAGAGGATAATAATAGGAAGGGATTGATCCTACATACTCAGTGTACAAGAATTCAAGACTATACATTTGTTAAAAGAGGGAGGAGAGAGAAAAATAATTTGAATTGCCAGAACGATTTCATTTGCAATTGAACTCAATAAAAATTTCCTCATGTAAATGTGAGATGGGAGATATGAATCATCTCCTCCCTCCTTTCGTCTTAATTCATGAAGTTTTCATATGACGTGAGCATCTCAACAAGCCAAATGTGCTTCCAGTCTTTAAAGATGTGTATATTTTGTACGATATGATGGTAAATGCATAAGCTGCTGCTATATCTAGAGCTCAGCTGAACAGCAAAGGAGGTAAAACTAGGTGGGTCATACTTCTTGGGAGAAGGTATATCTGTCACTAACATGGTACCTTTCTTGCTCAGGTATTTTCAGAGAGTATATGAGTACAGATGGTTTGTGTTTTTTCCCTTGTATGTTGACTTTATACCTTCTCCCCAGGTAAGATGTAACTTCACTCTTATGGTTACTCTTAAAAGGTAGTTGGATCATAGAGACCAAAAAGGAGTGGTTACCAGTGCTTGTAGGAAGGGCGGAATGGAGAGGAATGTTTTGATGGGTACAGACTTTCTTTTTGGAATGATCCAAAAGTTTGGAAATGAATGGTGGTGATGGTTGCACAACATTGTAAATGTACTTAATGCCACTGAATTATACGCTTAAAATTGGTTAAAATGGTAAATTATATGTCCTACATATTTTTCTACAATAACAACAAAAAGACAGTTGGGAGGATTTTAGGAGAAAAGCGTGCCAAGCACTTAGCACAAAGTCAGAACAGCCAGTGCTGTGATCACGGGGAGGATTGTTTGGTTCCTGTTTACGTATCAGTCCTAGCTGCCTGATTTTGTTCCTTTGGACTCATTCTTACTTAGAAACGAGCAGGGATGGGATGTGACGGTTCTCCTGTCACCTGGGCACGTTTCAGGGCATCAGTGACAGAACTCCTCTCTGGATCCCATTAAGTTCTCGCCCCCTCCCCTTCCTGCTGCTCACCTCTTCTGTGTTCCTGTGTGTATTCAGCCCCTGCCTTTTGAATGTTTTTTGGCTTCCGTTTCTGTCTCTGTGATCGTCATGTGGAATTGTCTGTGTTTAGCTGAATATCATCCTTTATTCTTAAAATCAGTTTGGGTTCTTTCTCCTGTTCCACCTATTTCTTTGCCCAGGGAAATTCCCTGTCTGGTGAGCTTCAGTCCTCAATCCTCAGGACACTCACTGGTGACCTTACTTTCAGGCTCTGTCCCAGCCCTCTTTCAAGGGGAAAAGGTGTGGTCCCTAGAATAGGGGCCCAGGGGGCTCAGGAGTTCCCTTTTATAATCATCCAAGACTAGTTTTCTAATTGGGACACAGCCCCTGTTTGTAGTTGTGAGAAATAAAAGAACAGAAGTTGAGAGCCTGGTGTGGGTTGTCACCTGGACAAGGTGGCTAGGAGTTGGAGAAAATCAGAAGAAAGCCGAGGTCAGAAACAGATAGAAGATTAATATGGTGAAGGTGTTGGGAGCAGAGAAAACATGAGATCACACCGAGGCCAGAGAAAGGAACAAAGTTCAGCACAGACAATGCTGATCTTCAACCCAGAGGTTAATTACTTCTCTGGACATAGCCAGCTGTCCAAAGCTTCAGACCAGTTCTTCCCTCTGCCGATTTTCTTCCTTCATGAAATGGCTGCAGCTGAGTCTGAAAAAGGACTGGGCATTACAGTGTGGCAAGATGTTAAAGCTGGTGTAACTTATTTGTCTCATTTTCAGATGATGCATGGCCTAGAAAAAGAAAATGCTGGGCTCCAGCTCAACCAGCTTTTCAGTGGTGGGCTCTGGCCTTGAACACTATTTTTATTAATTTCCTTGTATTTCATGGCCTCTCATGGGTGAGGGCCATGATGACAGAATCATGGGGAACCATACTGAATATAGCATCATATGCATTGCAGCAGGTAATAAATGCTTCCTGATGGTGGTGGCAATGAAGATGATGATGATTATGGCCATAGAGAAAACTCCATTTAGATGAAATTAAATGATACTGCATGGGTGAGAGAGAAAAATGCCATGCTATTTAATGGCTGACATGTAGGATGAATTTGGTAATGAAGCTCAGGGACTTATCAGGCCAGAAAACTTCATTCTCTCATTATATAGCCCTTAATGACCCACTTATTACTAATATAAAGGGAAAGATATACATATGAACACATGTTCCTGAATGTTTGGCTGCAAGGAATGAAAGTAGTACACCAGTTTGGGGGGTTAGCAACAGATGCTGTTTCTGTATGAATGATCAAATTTGCTGTTTTCCAGCTGGAAAATGACAACTAAAGTAAAAGGGTAAAGGATTATTTGACTATACTTATAAAAAAGACAGGGGAGGGTATTGTAAAGAAAACAGGTGGAGCTGGCTAGCTCTGAGGATCACTCCAGGGGATCTAGAAAAGGGGAACAGATTTATCTGGAAGTATGAATTATGTCTTTTTTGGGATGTGTGTCTCTAAAAGCATTCATTTCTTTACTTATATGGAATTCATTTCTCTAACAAACTCAATTATTCAAGATACAATTGAGCCATCAGGGAAGCCAAAATTGAGGTCACATTTATTGATAACATCTTATGCACTGCTCCCATAAGAGTTCTTAGATTCTTTCTCAGAATTTACTCTTATTTGACACCCAGTCTTAGAGTTATGTGGTTTCCTATCTCATAGGAAATTATAAGCAGCACATCTTGAGGTGTTGAAAGTGTTATAATGACACCAAGTGAGGCCTGACAACTTGAAAGTGAGGAAAAAGAAAAAAAACAAAAAACAAAAAAACCCCATGAAACAAACAAATAAAAGATAAAGATACTTAGAATAAAATATGTAATATGTTGCCATTTAGTGTAGGAAGGTTCCTACATGTCACTATACCCCTTGGGGGCATCATTGATTTATATCATGCCAAAGGAACTTTGTGTTATCTGATGATTCAGAGGGTTAGATGAGATAGTCTCCTCCAGGGCCCCTCAATCAAAGAAGAAAAAAAAAAAAGATGTTGATGCTATCTTCATGGCAAAGACCATCCTCAGGAACGCTGAAAAAAAGTTGGTCTCCCCTCAAATAACTCTGACACTTGAAGCACTTATCTGTTCCCTGGAAAACTATCTTCCTGGGAAGACTGTTTTATGCTGCTGCCCCATTGGCTTGCCTTTGCTTTGGTCTTGCCAGGATTAGAGTCCTGTGTCCACTGTGTATTAGTGAATGATCCTGGGCAAGATACCACCCATTGCTAATACCCAGTTTCTTCATTTATAATTTAGGGAGTATAATATCTACCACATCGGGCTGTTCTAAGTAGTAATAGCTTGAATCAATGTGTATCTAGTGCTTAGCTTCATGGCTAAAACATAGGAAATGCTCAGTAATTTTTAGTTATTGTCATTGTGCTGCTGTAATATAATAATAATGTAATAAACCAGTTTTCCCTTCCACTTCTGATATGCACACTGTGCCTGTGTAATGTATGAAGTTGTGGGGCAGGGAGACCTGTGACTTATAGGAGCTACTCGATGGAAATGAAACAAAGAATGTCTCATTCTCATGTCAAAACACCACCACCAACAAAGGTATATATCGGGGCCCCTATCCTAAATACTTGCTTTCCCTTCCTCTCAAAGCAGTCATGTACATATTGGCTTAACCTTTTTCAATTTATGTGATAATTTTGCAAACTTTGTCTCATTTGGCCTTTACGATAACCTTGTAAGAGTAGCAAAATTCCCCCCATTTCACAGATGAGGAGTGAGCTATTTAAGATTTAAATAATTTGCCCACATTTAAGTAGCTGTTAAAGAGAAATAAACTTGAATTTAAGATTTATGCTTCTACTTTTATGGTATCTCTCTTTGGTAATGCCACCCCGCAGACCACGACTGATGGTTTACAGTAGAATTGTTAATGATTTGCTTAGGACTGGTCTCAGGAATATGTAGGTTTGCTGCTGCTTTAGAGAATACAAGAAGTACCATGAAACTGCATAGAACTGGATGCAAAATTCATAGTAATTCAGAAAACAAAACAAAACAAAACAAAACTGGATCAAGGTTTTATTTAGTCCAACAAACCCTTTATCTATAGATAAGTTGATAGCACAAATACAGTATGAGAGGATGTTCTATATGATTAAAGGAAAAAGTCTGTTTCCAAGCATCCTTAAACCTGTTTGAAACCTATTGGAACCTTCATTAACCTTAAACCTATTGGAAACATCATTTTTATATAAAAATCTAACTACCGATTACAAGTCAGCCTTGTCTAGATTTAAGCAAGTCTACAAAAAGCTACATGGCTTAATGCCTGAACATGTAGAATATATTGGATTGGTTGGCATGAAGTTTGATATGACAAAACAGCATCTATTATTAAAATTAAGGCAATTTTTTCCCCTTTTATATGTTTTTCTAGTAAGTCAAACAGATAACCCCTTTTCGCAGTTAAAAAGGCAAGAAAGAGGAGAGGAAGAGAGGAAATTAATATTTATTGAGCTTCTTTACAGAAACATGTACTTTGCTAGGCACTTTCATATGTTAATGGTACTAATTCTAAGAAAAGTCTTTTGCATTAGGTATTCATTATTCTTTCCATTCAGAAGGGTGAGTTTCCAGGAATTTGTACAATAATGTTCTAGAAAGTATTTGTGATAGTTGTGTAGGGTTAGATTCAGGTTACGAACTTCCCAAAGATATGTTTTGGCCTGCAATATTGTTTTAAAAATTTTGAGCCACTGTCCAGCTTAAAGAAAAATCAGACACTCTGGCAACATTGAGTCTACATCCAGAACAGTAACAAGTGTCTTAGAATCAGGTAGTGACCGCCTTGCCAGCAGCCTGTGACATCTGCTTATCCATAGTCATTGTCTGGGCTGCTGTGTTTGGTGATATTGCCTCCCAGGTCTCTGTTGCCGTTGGAGTGGAGACTCATAAAATGATAATCTTCAGTGTGGACTGTTTTCTAAGAGCTCAAGTACATTTAATTTTTGAGTCAGTTACTTGCATATGACCACACATACCATTTTTCAGATGAAAGCAAAATTGAATATGGAGCAGTTGTTTGGATTATCTTATGAGGACAGTATCATCTAATAGAAGCTAATGTACCATCTTGTTTCTGCCGCATTCCAATGACACTGGACAGATATTGAGGATCCCCCTGCCCTCCTCCAGTCCCCCCTCCCTGCCTCAGCAGTTGGGGTGTGCTCCGCAGTGTGAAGGAGATGCAGAGATGATTGATTGGTGCCTGCCCTCAAGGAACATATAACCCAGAGAAGGATAAAGCACAGGAGGACATAACTACAGTGTGAGAAGCTCCATAATGGAAAAACAAGTTTCCAATGTGTATAGGAAAAATGGACTAAATGAGATATGGGGCATCTGTGTGGGTTTTTATAGCCAAAATATCATTTAACTAATGAAGGTTGGCTAGAATTTTTTTATTGTGGTCCAATATGCACAACATAAAATTTACCCATTTAACCATTTTTAAGTGTATTATTGGTGGCATTAAGTACATTCAAACTGTTCTACAACCATCACCATCATCCATTGGGTAGATCTTTCATGGGTAAAGAAAGCAAGTTGATACTGTTGGGTTCAATCACTTGCTTACATTTGTAGAATACAATTAATTAATTTGCTCACCTGCTGCCTCAATCCAAAGAGGATTTGAGATATAAAAACATGTGCTATATAATGTCTAATTTATAGAGTTTTGTGGCACACTAGAGCAAGGAAATAAAAATGATGCTAGAAGACAGGTTTGCTCATAGAAATTTTTCTGTAAGTTGGAAAAATTTGTGCTGAAGCTTTATAGCTGTAAAAGAAAAGGGAATCCATGATTTTTAAAAATCCTTTAGTGTAAAGTTGTTATTATAGAGGTTTTTTATGAAATTTTTTTGATCCTCTCATGTATTAGTTGTATCACATTTCTGTACAAATTGGGTTGCTCCAGATTATCTTTTTAAAAAGTAACCTGTGTATTAAGATAAATTATACTACTTGTTGGAGGTATCTCAGAACTCAGCACCTAAATCACTAATTTATTTTAAAAAGACTATTTACATTAATTTTACTTAAAATAATGTATTTTGCAATGTTCTCAGTTACATGGTGTTTTAAACAGGGTTCTCCGGAGAGACAGAACTGATAGGCGACATACAGAACGATACATATTATGTTTATTAGGGGATTTGGTTCACATGGTTATGGATGTTGAGAAGTCCCACTACAGGCCATCTGCAAGCTGGAAAACTAGGAAAGCAGGTGGCATGACTCAGTTCAAGTTCGAAGGCCTTAGAACCAAGGAAATTGAGGGTGTAATTTTTAAGCTGAGGCTGAAGTTCTGAGAGTTTGGGGGTGGGGGTGGGGGTTGGGCTGCTGGTGACTGTCCAAAGACCAGAGAACCTGGAGTTCTAATGTCCAAGGGCAGAAGAGGAAGGGTATTCTGGCTCTGGAAGAGAGATAGGGAAGAATTAGTCCTTCCCTGCCTTTTTGTTCCATCAGAGCCCTAGCTGATTGAATGGTGCCCACCCACATTGAGAGCACATTTTCCCCATTCCGTCCTCCAATTCACAAATCAGTCTCCTCTGGAAACAATCTCATGGACACACCTGAGGCAGCCCAATCATTTTAATCGAATGCCAAACCACCTGGGTTTCCCTTTCAGCAGAAGAGAGACAGGCTCAGTGTCTACTGAAGCACTGAGAATAATTAATGCAATAATTGAGAATAAATATTGCTTTACCAGCTATCTGGGTATCCCTTAATCCAGTCAAGTTGACACCCAGAACTAACCACCACACACAGATAATAATTATAGCAATAGTTAATAAATGTTTACTGTGGGCTAGAAACTGGATGTTTTTTCATATATTATTTCATTTTACCCCTACAACATCTCTATAACGCATGTACTTTTACTTTCCCCTGTTTACAAAGAGAGGCATACAGAAACTAAGTAACTCTACCAAATAACATGATCTTTTGTCTCATACTTGCTTTCTATTTTGCATAGACCACACCTTTCTGGTTGGGGGAGGGGTGGTTCAATGGGAATGAGAGTTTCAGTTGGAATAAAACATGGTACATTGTGTTATTATATGACATGACCTGTAAACATAAAGCACTCTACAGAGTTAAGAGTTTTGATTAGAAAACAAAATCTGAGGTCTGCAAGCAAAGGCCTCAGGAAACAGGAGGGAGTAGATACTGAGGATGAGATGGGGCAGGGTCAAGCTGACTCCCATTTTTGATTTATGTAATTGGGTGCATTGTGAAGCCAGACACTGAGATAGTGCTAAGAACAATACTCTAGAGCAGGGTATAGCAAACTTGTTCTGTAAAGAGCCAGATAATAAATATTTTAGGTTTTGTTGCCCCATGGTCTCTGTCACAATTATTCAACTCTGTTGTAGAACTAAAGCAGCCACAAACAGAATGTAAACGCCTGAGTTTTGTGCTCCACAAAACTCTACAGAGCAATTTACTGGCCCTGTGTGAGAAGAAATCAAGGCCGCATTCACCTCTTTTCTAGTTTCCTGCAGGCCTCTATAGTCCTTCAACTTCTTAGTCTAGATTTACTGGGGTTTATGGTCCTCAAAGTCTTTTCAAGTATATTCTGTGCAATTTTCACACTACCCCAGTGAGTGGATTTTTCCCTGGTTTTATTGATGAAAAACTGATACTCAGGCATGTAAAAGCTCTTGCACGAGGTCACTGAGTTATGAGGAGGAAACACCGGTGTAAAGCCATATGTTCTGACTTTTTAGGTACTGCTCCCGTGACGCGTGTGTTTCCGTCTGCACAGATCATAGCGTGAAAATGCATTAGGATAATTTTGGATGATCTCTCTCACAGTACCTACTTACTACTCATACCCTGAATATGTTGTTTATTCATTCATTCATTCATTCATTCATTCAACTAATATTTGTTAAAAGTCTCTTTAAGCCAGAAATGGCTAGTAAAGAAGAAACATTACTCAAATAAGACAATACATATCATATTATTACAATCATAGTAAGAACTATGAAGAGGTACATCAAACGTTCAAAGCCTATGATAGAGATATTTGATCCAGTCTGTAGAAATCAAGGAAGACTTCCCTGAAATAAAGAATAATTAATCAATGGGTAGAGGAATAGGAGGCCTTTAATAAACCAAGGAGAACTGAGGGTGGAAGAGTTAGATTTCCAGATGAGAGCCAGCATGTGCAAAGGCACTGTGGCAGGAGGAAGTATCTCATTTAAGAGAATGGAAAATAGCGAGTGGTAGGACCACAGATGACAGGGGGATGGAGAGGACCCAGATCAAGATCATGGTAAAGTTCTGATTATTATTTTGGGGACCTCTCTCAGAGTGCCTATTTACTATTAAAAATGAAATGTAGTTCTTAAAATATTTAAATAAAGGAACAATATCATTCCATGGTTATTGTAAAAAAGATTGTTTTACTGCAGTAAGGAGAATGGATTGGATATACTGTAGATAAGAATGAACATGAGACACATAGCTAGGAGCTATGGCAGTAATCATGGTAGGAGAGGAGAAAAGTGAGTAGATGCAAGCTATAGGAGGTGATGTCAGTAGTGTCGGTGGCAGGGCTGGATGAGGGGTTGAGTGAATGAAGACAGTAAGGATCTGCTCTGGTTTTCTAAAGACCGAAGGCTGGTGTCTCACTCACTGCACTGCAAGTGCTCTTCTGGGATCTTTTAGTAGCAGTACACATCATGTGATTAGCCTTTTACGTTTTGAGTTTGACACTCCTTTGAGGCATCAAGAGAAGCCATCAGTCACATTTACATGTCTTGACTATTCAAGGGAATAATCTAAAAAGAAAATTTGTGAGTAATATTTGGTAGCTGGAATCAGTCGAAGTGTATCTATCCTCTTAACACGTATGCTCCGATTTTATTTGTGAAGTGGGGATATGATATTCCCATAATCTAATAAGATATAGTCAATAATTGATTAAATAAAATCAATGGGGTGGAATCAAAGATTTCTCTTCATAGGGGACTTTCTAATGAATGTAGTGAAAAAATATAGAATTGAGAACAAAACTATATTTTGTTAGTTAAGTGGAGATAAATTTATTCCAACTCACACTTGATATTCAGGAAAAAGCATTAATATTCAGCCAGAGCATGCTGCAAGACTTTTAAAGTGTTGTAGCTGAGAACTGGAGTGAAAGTTCTGAAATCTGCATTTTGGGGAAAGGGCTTGTTGCTTGTTTGTTTATTGTGTATCTTTCTCACTTTATGCCTCCTCTTTGCCTGAAGCTATCATCAGGAATGAGATCTTGCAGTTGCTATTTTCTGGTGAAGTACGTAAAAATAAACATGAGCTAAACGTACATTTATGGGACTTTAGAAGAGAGTTGCTGCAACTCTGCATCTGATTTTACTTATTCCTTCCTTGCTTTGCCTTCTCGTGGTTTTTGTCTATAGCCTCGGCTGCAGCTATGGGTACTCTGCTGGATGTAATCATAAAAATTTGTCAGCTAAAAGAGTCAATGGCAAGAAAGAAAAAAAAAAAACACTTCTACTTGGAGGCACAAATATCAGTTCTAACTCTCCTGCAAATTGTGATCTCTGAAAAAGTCACTTGATCATTTAATTTTATCATAAATCGCAAAAGAAGTTGGTTTAAGTAGAATCACATATTCCAGGATTAGATTTTTAGACCAATCCCTCACCTCCACCAGTAAGGTACCTGGCAGTGCAAGGGTGCTGGAATAGGGCTAGCCACATCTTGGAACAGTACCTGGCACATAGCAGGTCCTCAGCAAATATTTAATGAGTGGATACATGAGTAACAAGTAATTACTGGTCTTTTTTTGAAGCTCTTCTGGGTCAGAAAACTCATTCTGTTTGTCTTTCTAGTCATTCCATTTTAAGACTCCTCTCTTAATCACTTCTTCCTTGTAGGAAAGGTTAGTCATAGTATATGCTCAATAAATGTTTGCTGAATTGTTTTTTAGAAGATATCTAGAATCTTATTCCATCCCTGGAACCATCTGGAATTAGTTTAGTCTCATTCCACACCTCAGTCCTTTGAACACTGGAAGATGACTACCAAGTTTCTAGGGTGTCTCCTTTTGCTCAGTAAAACGTTCCTAGTTTCTAAGGCACCTACAAATTCTAATGGTAGGCTCTGACAAGGCGCTTTAAAAGTAAAATGTTCCTGTAGAAATCTTGAGTTTAAAAAAAGCTTACAGAATCCTAAACAACACGAGTGATCCAACTCTCACCGTGGAGACTTTTGTCTTCTCTTTCTCCTAGAGATATTCTTATTACGGTCACTGCCCACCTTATCCCAGAGCCCTTGGTTGAGAGTGTCCATGTAGCAACTTGATCCTTTCCACCAGTATGAACGCACTAAGTACAGACACACTTGCTAAGCTCTCCTCTTGGGAATCAATGGCCCATGCTGGGGATTAGGAATACACACATGAATTCACTGAAGTTGTTCTCTGTCCAGCAGTGGGAACAGGTAGTCCCAAGGTGATGGAAGATGCTAAGCCAGAGATGCTTACCAAGGGCTATGGCTGCTAAGAGAAGGGGAAAACTGGTTGTCTAGGGAGGCAGGGAAGACATCTCAGAGAAGGGACTCTTGAGTGGAGCACAGAAGGATGAGTGGTAATGACTCAAGAGAGGAGATGGGGAAGGGCACTGTAAGTAGAGGGGTGAGAGTGGCATGTAAAAGTGCGTGTATTCTTGTCATAGGGAGAAGCCCAGAATTATTGGGATCCAGTGCCCCCAGCCCATACTCAGAGTGGCGTTTAGAAGCAGGCAGAGCGATGTCTTCGTGCTAAGCTCTGGCTTCCCAAGTTCCTGCTCTAATGCCACCATCTGAACCTGTCTCTCCCGCCTTAGGCCACTCTTTCCATTGGGTGTGTAAAGTGTTACCACTTTTGCCTGTGCTTAAGGTAAGGTTGACATACATCCCTGTGCAGGAGGAAGATGAGAATCATGTCTACCTGATCTAGTGAGTGACGTTCCTTGAGGGAAGAGACTTTTTTTAATTCATTCATGGATTCTCAAGAGGTGGTATACAAACAGATCAATGGAGAGTTCTAAATGCCATTAGATTTCTGTCATGTTGGTGCTTGTAGAACTTTTTATTTATATTTCATTTATATCATTGAAAAGATCTGATATTGAATAGGAAAGAAGTTTCTTTGGGAGGTTCCTTGTATTGATTTATTAGATTCAAAGAAAGAGAGCATATTGTCTTTTTTTCATTCAAATAAGACGTATCTTAAACTGTAAAGGTAACATTACAAATTTGGTGACTCTCATCTTTCTAATCATATGCACCACTTCTTTTTATTTGGCCAAACTGACAGTCTTTCATTTTTACTGAGCCTTTATGGAAAGCAACATTGCCATCTTCTTTTCCAGGCTGTCTACTTTGTTTTTTCTGCCCATATTAAAAATATCAACTCTTTAGTACTTTGGCACTTCAGCCATACAGACCAGACTTTCAGCCAAACCTTGGAAACACTACAGAGGGACATCAATTTCCATGTCAAGTTACCATTAAAGATACTTTTAGTGCTGGGCAAAATGGGCAGATGTCAGTTCACAAGTGTCTCACGCATCCAACTCTCTGTTTTAGTTACTTTGGGTCTATAACCATTACATTTCCCTTGATTCACAAATCTGGATTTTTAAACCAGACTGTCTTATGGGCAACTCCTCAGCTTCCCACAGGAAAGACTCCAGCTTGGGTTGAATTGAGCCTTTTCCCCTTAAAGGAGACATGACCACTGCTTTGCATCTTCAAGTCTGTGGGAAAGACTCCAAATAACATCACTCTTTCTGTATTGAAGACTCCATTAGGATACTTGGCATGTATTTAAACACTGTATTAAAGGCTGGAGAATTTCCAGTCTATCTGGTCCTATAGTTGTTTGTGCCACTGTGACTCTGAGATTTAGCATTTTGTTCTTGAGAAGTTAGTTACCTGGATGAGTAATTCTCAAATGCCTGGTGTAACGGCTGGCACTAAGCTGGCTGTAGAGGAATCAACGGGGAGCCTGGCAAAACTAGAAATTCTTGGGCTCTATGCAAAGAGATTCTGATTTAGCAAATTTGGGCTGAGGCCCAGGAATGTGTATTTTTAGAAATCTCCTCCAGTGTTTTCTGGAGCCAAGTTTGCTTACCACAATTTTCTTAAGCTCATTAAATCTTGCCCAAAGAAGAAAATCATGTCCTGAAGGTAAGTGAATCATGTGGGAGAAATCTCAACTCTTCCAAACCATCCGCAGGTTTAGGTCTTCTTCTGCTTATGAGAATCATAATGTGTCTCAAATTGTAATTTGAAGTTAATTTCTAGTATTATTGCATGTTATTAGAATACATGTTATGTATGATAAGTACTTTGAGAAACTTACTGAGATCTTTGTGAATTAGAATGTGATTACTTTTTGTAAATGTACCATTGATATTTGATGTCTAAAAGTTAGATTCAAAGGTATAAAAAGAAATGATGAGATTATTCAAATCCTTTCATCATTTTATTTTGAATATTTACATTGTAAAAAATTGTGAAACTTATGCTAAAATTTCAATGCCACTGTTTAACTTGTATTTCAATTATTGATGTATGTGTATCAATGTTATCACTAAAATTTCAAATTTAACATGTTAAGAATATTTAATTTTTCTTACGGATTATATTTTCTATCAATGTAAAATTGTGTGTCACTTAGTATGATTTTCCTTGAATTCAACTTTATTTTACATTGGTATTTCCACTTCTCCATTTTTTTAGTTTGCATTTAGCTTGCATATCTTAACCCACCACTTTGACAAGTTCATTGTCATTTGTTTTGGGCATGTTCCTATGTTGCAAACTAGGCTCTGGGGTCACACTGTTCATGAATCCTGATTCCAATATTTAATTACTATGTGATCTTGGCAAATTTCTCAACATCTATAGGCACTGTAATGAGTTTAGGGGAGACTCTGGCATGTGATTCTCTCTAAGTGTAAGTCATTGAATGATAATGGCAGTAAGAGTAGTAGTCTTGGTAGTGTGTGGGGGTAGTAGCACTAGTAGTAGTAGCAATAGTGGTAGTAAGATTATCCACTATTGGTATTATGCTAGTTTATCACCCTCTCTTCTATTCTTTTTCATTTATTTTACTCTTGCTTTAAAAACAAAATTCTCTAGAGATTTGGAATCTAAACATTCTTTTTATACTACTGATGATTTACATATAATAGTTTCAATTTAACATCTTTAAAATCTGACTTAACCCTATGTTTTTATCTGTCAAAAATAAAAGGTAGATAGATATTGAGACTTCTTTTTGAAAAGGAAAAATCAGTCACCTTTATCTCCTTTAATTCCTGCCCAATTTGTATGATTTTTAAAATAATAATCTGACATATTAGATATAAATGATTATTTATTTTTATATTACATATGTTTTTTATAAATAATCATTTTGATATTTACATTGTTTCACAATTATATTAACATTTATTTAAATATCATTTATCTTAAATGCTCACTTCTTTCTTTCTTTCTTTTTTTTTTTTTTTCCACATTTTCCTTTCCAGATACTTTATTCTTTTATCAGTAAGATTAAATGTTTCTTCAGGTAATGTTTTCACATTTGGGTATATTGTTGGAATATCTGTTTTCTTGCATGTTTCTGTTAGTATTGCACATGAATGATGGTTTGGCTGGATTTAGAATTTCTGAGTAGACTATAGTCGTTTCTGTAAATACAGGGTACTTCAAAAAGTTTGTGGAAAAATAGAATTAAAAGATAATAAATCTTTTCATGAAATTTTTGAAGTACCCTCAGAGAGACAACTCCAGTATCTTCTGGCATTTAGTATTTCAAAGAGCAAATCTGATGACAACCATATATACGTTTGTATGTTATATTTATATATTTTTTATATTATATATATTCACATATATGTGCATGCATGGTCCTATCTATCATCTATCTAATCTTTACTTTGAAGATTACAGAACAAAAGTCAACAGTGTTGCTGAGCAAGTCCTAACTGTGGATCACTTTTTATTAATTTTACCTGATATTTGAAGTGTCTTTCTGAGATAATTTTTCGTCCTTTTCTAGCTCAAGAAAGTTTTCCATTGAGTCATTGTTTACTACTTTTCCTCTATTTACTCTTTTTGGCTGTTACAGAACCCTTGGAGATTTCTCACATCTGTCGTAAGTCACGTATCTTTTATTCTACCTTGTGCACATAGCCATCTTTTCTCTGAATTTGGGGAGAGTGTCCCCTTCACATCTTCTAATTCTCTTATTCAGCTTTTTTGTCTTATTTAATATGTTGATCACACAATCCACTGTTTTAAATTCATGAATCATGTTTTTCACGTCTGGTGAAACATTCTAGGTATTATATTTTTCCTTTTACATAAGTGCCTGCACTTGAGATATAAAAGCCACACCCTCACAAATCTTAAGAATACCAATCAGAGATTTTCTTAACTTTCCTGCTGCTTTCCTACATTGTCTCTGTCATTGAAATGTGTTTGCTTCATTTCCTCAGTTGACTGCCTTTTCTTTTTCTGAGCTGCTAAAACATGTTCATGTATCATTTTTTCTCCTATGGCGCTCAATCAAGCATTGGGAGTTGAGATGGATTCTCTCAGAAGGCAGAATATGTTTGCATTGTGTTTACACTTAGACTAAAAAAGAAAGTGACATTTTGGATTTATTGTTTTGTTACTAGACTAGGAGTCTATTGTCTGGTAGTGAGGAGACAAGGAGCGGGCACTGGCAGCCTCAGCAGAAAGCTCCTTCAGAGTGTTGGGGGCTTTCATTTTCTGTGATGACCATAACAGAACGGATTTGGCTAGGGGCTGTCCACCACTGTGAGCCCCCGCCATTCACCAGGCCACATGCAAGTGGAAGGCCATGGCAGAAATGCAGTTTGTGTGGATTCCACCGTCCAAAGCAGTCCACGTCCTGGGAGGTACTAGCAGAACAAAGGTTTCCCCTCCTTTCCTCTTAATTTTGCCATTGCCTTAATGACACATGGTGAACCTCTTTTAATGTCAGTAAATGTCCTGTGCTGTCACCATTCTTAATGGCTGTATACTGTTCTCTCTAATGGATGTGCCTAACTTATTTATTAATTCCTCAATTGATGGACTTTTAGATTATTTCTAGTTTTTCAGTATTATAAATAAACATAATAGAATCTTCCTATGCTCACCTGGAAATACTTGCCTAGTTATTTATTTCATATACAATCCTAGAAGTGAAAATACTGGGGCAAATGTTTTGTATAATTTAGGAATGCTAATTTATGCTGTTAAGTTATCCTTAATATAATGAAGAGAACCAAATACTCCTTAGTAAAAGATTATACAAATTTATATACTCAACAGAAATGCATAAGATTATCTGTTTCCTCATATATTCATTTATAACAATTTTGTTTTTTAATTCTCATAATCTGATAAAGAAATAAAGACTTATTGTTTTTATTTGCATTTCTTTGATAAATAATGAGATAATTTTCCTATTGATTTGATAGTTAAAAGCATAGACTCTGGAGCCAGCCAGTCTGGGTTCAAATCCTGGCTTTGCCACCTGCTAGCTGTAACATTGGACAAGACACACAATCTCTCTGTGCCTCAATTTACATATCTTAAATCAGGGATGATAATTGTATCTAACCCATAGGACCATTTGTTGGGTTTAATTTCTATATGTATATAAATATATACACACACACATTTAATACTGTCAACAAATCTATATACTAACTTGTTATTATTTTCACTTTACAGATGGGGAAACAGAGTCATATTAAGATTGAGTAACTTTATGGTTTCACAATGAGTAAAATGGCAAAGCTACATTTCTGACTCCAAACCCTGGACTCTTAACACCTATGTTTTACATTCTTTTATTTTAACACTTGTAAGTATGAGGTTACTTCAAAAAGTTCACCGTAAGATTCACATTATCTTTCAATTCTATTTTTCCACAAACTTTTGAGATACCCTCTTACATAGGATTCTTTCTTTACTTTTGAAGTAAGAAAAAAAAATAATCCACATTCTATCTAAACATTCATCTTCGTTAAGTTTGACTGGTTAATGGTGCGCCATTTTTATGTGAAAAGTTGGCCCTTTTCCAATTCAGAAAAGTGTTCGATTTCAGCTTGATTATAACTCTCATGAGTTCGTCTGGTGCCTTCGTAAGGAATAGCAATTGCCCCCTTTGCTGGGAATTCTAGGAGCACTTTGCTTCCCTGGTTTTCCATCCATGCTGTTCATCAGCTCTTCTGTGAAAAGCTAGGCTTGCTGATGGAGGAACTTCATTTTCAGGGAATTAATCACAAAAAATGAGAGTCACAGCACACTTTCCGATATCCTGGAAAGAGTGCTGTGCTGGAAGAGAATGCATTGCCTTTGTGTGGCTGGTAGGTACGAAGGAGGCACCTTACCTCACTAAGCCTTGGTGGTCTCAATCCAAAATGGAGAGGATAAAAAACAAAAGGGGAGGACAATAATTGCCACATCTACCTTACAAGGTCAAGGGAAATAACGTGTATGAGAGTGCTGCAGAAGCTGAAAAGTACATTTTAAATAATCAAGACTTTAAAAATTTATTTTTAGTGCTAGATCTGGGACAATGATCAACATCTACATAAAAAAACTGATTGCTGAAAACAAATCTAAAACAGCTAGATAGTCAAGGACGATCCCTTTACAAATGAAACAACGAAGGTCCAAAGAATTTAAGTGACTTGCTCATGGTATCCCAGTTAGTAGTAGATATGGAGTGAAATCCTGAAACTCGCCAGCAAGGAGATATACATTATTTCTATTTGTACTTGAGACATATTTCAGGCAGGAACAATGTGGTAAAAGCCAGGTCATTTGCCGTAAAGGCTCTTCAAGGAAGTTAATTTGGGGTGTAGGCAGTGAGCCAACTTGGCCGAAAGCTACAGGCCCCTTCCTTCGTTACTTTGAATGATTTTTAAAATGGTTTTTCCTGCTGAGTAATAAGAACAGCTTCCCCAGGGAGAGTATAGTCTGCATAGATGAGCAGGTTTCCTGACTTTTTCCCGAGATACTCCTGTTTAAGCGAAATTTGAAGTAAAGAAACTAAAAAGCAAAATCCTACTCTACTGAAAATATAATTAAGCAACATAATTTAAGTTATTCCAAGATATCCCAAGTATTATAACTAACATTAGGTTAAGAGATTTATATACAGCACAATGGAAGGATGGTAAACTAGAGCAATCCTCTCCATAAAAAAAAAAAAAAAAAACGAACAAATAAAACACCCTTTCTCCTTGTCAAAACTCCCAGATGTGCGCCAAGTGATCAGTGTTTCCATTAAATGTTTAAAAGATGGAATCCAGATGTTTTTCTCAGCTCTGCGCTCTTTGACCCCTGATGCATTTACTTGCTCTTGGAGCTTTTGGTCACATGATTCTCTGAACTTTATGCTCTACCTAAATAGCTCTGAAATTTACTCTATGATAATGGAGCATAGAGTTGTTTGGGTTGGGGATCAATTTCATGTCCATGAAGTGTTGTTGAAACTTTTAAGTTTTCTTTTTTCTTTCAGTTCTTTTCAAAAGAATGTCTGTGTTTAAATCATGTTATCATTATTCTATCTGGAATTTTAAGTGCTAAACATTTTAAGTGCCAAATGTTTGACCCACTTTGGCAATCAAGGGTTGAAACGGATAAAGGTACTAATAGAATATAAATTATCTTTCTTAGTATTGCAAATAGAGCACTAATAGTCACCACTGTGATGAGGTGAACAAAATGTTCTAAGAAATAATTGCTCTAAAACATATTTTTTGGCTTTCAGTAACCAATCAGAAAATCATCTACACTTACACTGCATAGCAACAAAAATTGCTTTGAGGAAAATAAACAGCTTTCCATCCTGGACACAAATGTGTTAGCTCCTAGCCATAGGATGGCAACAAGATTGTTTGGAAATTTAAAACAAATGTGTGTGGAAAATGATAAATTTACAGTGGCAACTATTCAACGTGGAAAGTCAGTTGTAACATATAATGATAACAGAAGAATGTTGCATGCGGAATTATTTATTTTCTAGCTCTATGGGTAGTTCCCAAATTGATTAGGAGTAATAGTCACAAAGTAAGATTCCTGCTGTGGAAAATAACAGTAAATTCATGTTCATTTTTAATATTTTCAAATATCCTTTAAAATGCTGTTTTTCATGCCATGAATCTGTGGAAGTTGAATGTTGCATTGCTTTCTCAAAGGAATGTTGATAGTGGGGTTGCAGTCTGCTGTGGTCAAGCCTGGTGGAAAGGAAGCATTGCTAATGGGGACCCAAAAGGATTCTTATAGTTTCTGGTATGGGTTGTTTCTTACAAAACCATATTGGTACAACTGCAAAAGATTAGGAGAAAAAAAGCAGTTCTCTAAGAATAATGTGATTCTTCAGCAATTACATTTGGCAGGTTATCATTCTGCACTTTAATATTTTGTTCCTGGAAAGGCCTATTTTGGAAAAAGGGAGATGCTGGGTTATCTATTTAAGGAAGATCCAATCAGAGAAAGCAAAACAGAGTATAATAAACATAACTCCTCTTATGAAAATGAAAAATTATCCACTATTTCTTCTAATACCTTAGATGGGGGCAACTGGTTCCCTGGTTCCCATGCCCTCTGGGAGGCTAGTTAGTCTAGAGACTAGAAAAACTGACCTCTTATTTATTTCCTGGGGCTAGGAAAATGATTTTCTCACTTGTAAATGTGAATTATTTCTCTATAGTTTCTATGACCCAAGCTCTAGGGATGAATTACAAAATCAAAAAATGTTTAGTTATAGTTCTTATAGCCAAGTCACATTTTTTCTTTCAGTGTAATAATTAGCTAATATATTCCTACCCAATTTACCCAAAAGCTCCATGACTTATATTCATTTCAATGGCGTTGACTAATGAAGACTGAGAGAAATCTAACAAAATTGACAATTGGCAAATAAATCAGTTTTAAATAATAGCATTTCTATAGCCGGTGTTCTACTAACCAGGTAGTAAAATGGGGCAATTATTTGGGTAACTTGGGTAAAAGTAAAATTCTACTTGTTGCCAGATGGGAAACAAAATGATATGTATAATTGACTCTGTATCTTATTCATTTACTTATTTAATCATTTCATTTAACAAATATTTATTAAATGTCAAAGGATAAAGTGTGCCTCTTTGTTTTACAGAACATGTAATGGAATTAGGATGACTAGTTATACATGTGAGACATCATCTTTCTGTGCTCATTATCACTTGCATCTGGCAGGTTGGTATTGGGTGGTCCCTTCCTGGCACTAGTAGAATTGCTAAACTGCTATAGTTTAGGTCATTTCTATTTTGAAACACTTGAATGAAATTATATAACTGCCACTTCAGAAAAAATAGAAATTATTTGAAAATAACTCAAATATAGTTAAGGTAGACTTATCTATAGATATACTAATAATTAAATTAGACATTTATAACTTCATGTAAGTTTCTTAGAATAGGAATCCTAATTTTGACACCAAATCTAGCTCCTGAAAGACTTGACACATTTCTTCAGGAGCATTTGTGGCTTAGGTTGTGTTTTAATTCTTATTTTTGTGTCTTGTTTTCCCTCTTCTGTCAGACCCTGACTTGCCCTCTTAAACCCTGGCATCCTCATTAGGAAGCATATCTTTATTAACGGTTGCTATGTTTGGATGTGTCTCTCAAAGTTTATGTGTTGGAAACCTAATCCCCAATGCAACAGTGTTGAGAGGCAGGACTTTTAAGAGGTGATTTGAATGGGTTAATGCCATTGTTGCAGAAGTGGGTTAATTATCTCAGGTGTGTGCTCCTGATAAAAGGATGAGTTTATCCCCCTTCCCTCTCTGTCTTGCTTTTCCACCTTCCACCATGTTCTGATGCAGTAAGAAGGCCCTGGCCAGATGCAGGCCCCTCGACCTTGCACTTTTCAACCTCCAGAACAGTAAGAAATAAACTTCTGTTCTTTACATAGTACCTGATTTCAGGTTTTCAGTTATGGCAGCACAAAACAGACTAAGACAATGGTGCTACCATTGGTAGAATAATTGGTATGTTGAAATTCAATTTTCTTACACTTTTTTCTGTCTTGGATAAAAACTTGGACCACCTGCAACAGTTCTGATTGCTCTCTGATAATAAAGAGTCCTTGAGTCACTTCAAGTCATTAGCTGGCAAAGTCAAGTCACAAAGTAATTAAAAGATCCAATCACATCAGAAATCCAAAGCTGGACTTAACTTTAGATTGCCTCGGAGCCCTAGCTTGTACCTGCTTAGGGCTGAAAGCCTGCCATGGGGGTGTGGAGGCAGTTAGTCCTTCCACTCTGTCCAAGCTTACCTCCCTTTCTCCACTTTCTACCACTGATTTTTCTCCAACCCATGGGTTAAAGGTGGGAGTGAAAGAGTGAGGAGAGGAAAGCGGGTAGGATAGATGTCACTTCGCTGAGGAGTATCATGCCCTTTGGACCTGGAAAAGTGTTAAACTCATTTTTCCTCTGTGGGCTCTTACTTGCCGTATTGAGAGATTCCTTGCTGGGACACTTTCTCCTGAAGTTCCCTTGACCCGGGTGGTTAAAACTCTATTGCAGGTGGTCATTGGAACTTCTCAGACCCTGGTCCCTGGTGGGATACCTGTGCCTTTTGTCTGCTGAAATGTCTCATTGCTCCAGGAGATCCTATTGGACAGCACCCAATACAATCCCACACTGGCCCTCTCTTCCACACCCCCCTCATAGGATGCATGGGAAACACTCACATCTCTTCTCCTGCAAACTCAGAAGTACAGTCCAGTCTCTCCTCTTTCATCACCAAAGCAGGCAGCCAGGCTTCTCTAGCCCTTTAGACTTGTGACACTGGAGTCAGACCCAGCTCACCATCCCAAGAATCAGACATTAGTTAGTGGAAACAGGTCGAGCTCTAAATGGTTTCTCGAAGCCCCCCGCACTTGGCTTGTGTGAGGAGGAGCAACCCAATCCACTCACTCATGGAAAAATAAGAAGAAATGATAACACAGGAAACTCTTTCTCTCAAAAAAAAATCCTCCTCATCCTTCTCACAAAAATCCTTTTTTCTCCTATAATCTCTTTTATCTCCTAGATCTGATTGAATGGTCAAGCAGTTCTGGAACAGTTTGGGGGATCATTTCCTTTATAAGTCCACATAAGAGGAGGGGGTCTGTCACCTTCCCCTTTGTGTATCATATCTATCAGATTAGTGTCTCAGTAAAGATCAAGGCAGAAAGAGTCCCAGCCTAGCTTCCTTTTGCAGTATTATTTGAATTATGGGAAATGAGTGATTTAATTTTCTTGATGTGTATGAGAGATTGCTCTTATTCCTGAATAAAGTTATTCTGCTATTGATATAGCCCTGTGTTTTTACATAGCATCCCTTGAAAGTCATATTCCACCTAATGTTTAGTTCATCCACTATCTCAGACAGGAAGAGGCAATTTACTGAACTCTTGAAATAATGGGACTTGAGTTATATGGCTTCTATGTCCTTAAGCACACTGTTGCCTTAGGAAATCCATCTTCTTTGTCTCCAGTATGTCCCATAGCCTACCTCAGAGAGTCCCCTGCATTCAGCAGATTAATTGCCAATAAATGGCCAAGCCCAGAAAATGTCAGAAGAGAGAAAGAGAATGAACTACAGGCTGAAGTGGCCATGGAAGGCTTTGCTCAGATGGAGCCATCTCTTTTTAACCATGTTTGCAGCTCCAGATAGTGATTCTCACCCAACTAACAACTCTCCCAGGAAGGCTAAGGCCTTCTCCTAGGAAGGGCAAGACATCAGTGGTTGACTCTGGAATCAATGAAAGCTTAAGGTCTAAAATCAGTCCAAAGCTTAAATTCTATGTGGAAAAAATATATCACTTGGATTGCAAATCTTACACTGTCCTAGACTTTAAAAGGGTGCCTAAAACACAGGGTCACAATGATTGATCAGGCCATTCACAAACACTTGTTCACGAGCTTTGGTGCTCACAAAACAGCAGATCACTTGTTGCTTTCATAAATGGTATGAACTATTTTAACATTTCACAATTACTTTTTGTTAAGACTAGTGAAGGACTTATCAGGCCTTGCTGCCTTTCCCACACGAAGCAGCGCAAATTAATTGGTCCCAGCTTGCACTGCTGTTGTCGAATCAACACGGTCTGGACGCCTTCTGTGAAATGCCAAGTAACGGATCAAAGCCTCTGGAGAATGACCCCATTTTCCCCCAAATATGTGTGGTTTTCTGGAAATCCATATCTCCCACATCTTTAAATGTCTGTGGGTCATTATGAGAAGACAGTTCCCATCATTTTTACTTAGGCCCATCTTGTTCCTAATTTGCAGTCTTATAAACCATCTGAGTATTCCACACCCATGAGGTGATGTTTTTAGTGAGTTGTCCAAGTTTCTGCCTAGTTATGTGCACTCTAACTCTGGCTTGCCCATCTCTGTTCCCAGTTTCATCTGAAGCAGAGCCAAGTTGGTGCTTCCTGCCTTAACATTTCTTACCATGACAGGTCAACTTGTAGACAATCTGCTTCCTAAGAGAACATGAGGAGAAAGAAACATCAGACATCTCAGCCATATATGCTCTGAATGAATGTTCATTGTTAATATTAGGTTAATATTTTATTGTGGTAAATGTACATAACATAATATTTATCATTTTAGCTATTCATAAATGTACAATTCAGCGGCATCAAACCTATTCACAGTGCTGCGGAACCATCACCATCATCAGTACCAAAACTTTCTCATCATCTCCCAAAGAACTCTGTATCATTAAACAGTAACTCTCCTTAACCCCCTGCCCCCAAATAAGATCGAAATTAATAACAATGAAAGACACCCAGATGGGGTAGGAGATTGTTGAGTTACAATCTTAGCATTGCTTAGGAATTCCGATGATACACAGTTGGGTGGGAGAGGAAACAGTAGACTAAAAATCTCAGACGCTTTCTCATGTGCTGGGGGAATGTGCTTCAGCTGATGTAAGCAGTTTTCAAGCCTCTAGTGTTATGGTTAGTTTTTATTTTTTCCTTCATGTTTAGACAAATTAAGTGTGAGCAAAGACTTGAGGGAGCCACCACTAAGGGCAGACATGGAGAAGAAAGTGGCTATCCACACGTACCTTGCCTTCAAGTAAAGCTACAAAACACAATACTTGGATCTGAAGATCCTGGCTCAGGGCAGTGAGGCCAGATGACAAGTGGGTAAAGCCGAGGGCTGGCCTCCTCTACCCTGTCTCTGCATCTCAGGAAGGCCCATCCCACCATCAATGCTGTGAAAAAGGACAATTCATTTTAATGGGCTGAGTAGCTCCAGGGAGACAACAGAAGCCAGTAAACTCCATGGACCACCCCCCACCCCCACCCCAGTAAATCATCTCTAGCTGAACGATGTCTGCTTCCTTTCTGGTAAGAATGTTCTTCTCTGAGTTGCAGTTTGCCAAGGGTCAAATATAACAGAAATGAAGTGTTGCTAATAGTGACTGAAAAGGATTCCTACTGTTTGTGGCCAGTGCCGGGTAGCAGAAAGGCCAAATTTGTGGGCCAGAAAACAGCAGGAGCCAGTAAACTTTCCCCAGGACTTACTAAACTTTGAGTCACCTCTGCTCCCCCAGCCATTCTGTCAGCCCTGTTTGGGGGAAACTGATATTATAATTGCTAATCTCGGCAAGGGCCTAATGTGCAACCTGAAGCTTTTTCGGCCTTTGGTGCAATTAGGGTGGGGGGGTGAGGCTGGCAGACACCGGCGGGCTCCGCCCCTCCTCCCAAATTGCCCTGCTTGGGTCTCACCCACACCCTCACACCGCTGCAGACAGGTAACTGAGCAGTGCCCAGCTCCAGCCTCCAGTGAGGGGAAATTATTCCTGCCCAAACTGGTTGAGAGCTATTAAAGGTTTAAATGTCACCTCAAAAGAACTCTTTGCTAACCTTTAAGCGGTGGCGTCTGGAGGGCTGTTTCAGGCAGGATTTGCCCCCTCCCTGGGAGTCTGGAGAGCTGAGAATATTTGTATGTGCTGTTTCTCCACCCCCTCCTTTTCTTTTTCTCCTTTCAGGGAGTTACCGCTGTACCTTCAAAGGGGGAATTTGTGGGACAACTGGCACCTGCCGGACTGAGCTTCCCAATGAAGGCTCTCTTGGCTGAGTGTATAATTTCATTTAATCCTAAATAGCCTCCTTCACCTATTGTCAACAAATTCCCTCTAATCCTAACCACCACTTACGAGAATATTTACTATCAAAAGGAGACAAATCGCTATTTAAATGTGGATTTACTCAAGTCTGAAACTATGACAGTGACATACAGTAAAATGATAATATGTAAATAACAACTGGAGACAGATTTATCCTCTGAGAAAGCTGGGCAGAGCAAAGGATTAAAGTCATATGTGATCTACTTTGAGTGGCCTCAATTCAGACCCAGCATTCACTTATGACCAACAACGCTATTCATTCTGCTTACTTCAATTCATTTGGCCCTAGTTCTCAATGACCCTCTGTTACCAGGCATACACCTCTGTAAGTAGGCCTTGATGTTTACAGCACTTTGGAGCAGAATAAATGCAAACCGCACATTATTTATGGGTGTGCACTCTTAGCTTAAGGGGCATTTGTCAGGAGTGTGAATACAGGTGGAATAACTAGATGTGTACAGTTCAGACAGCCTGGTTTCCAGAAGCCACTAAAAAAAAAAGAGCTAAATAAAACACCACCCCAAAGACAACAGCTTTCAATTATTGCCTATGATCCCAAATTCTTCCCCAAGAGTTGAAAGGAAATCTATACCAGATGGCATTTTTCTGAATCAGCCAAATGCACCAGGCATTCCTGACTCTTAGTGGTGGGCAGCTATGCCAAAGAAGAGCTGCCCCCCCTGCATCTCTCTCCTCACTGGTCACCAAAAGCAACTTTGCTTTCTAGGGGTGAGTTTCTTAATTGCACTTAAATGTAATTAGAATAGTTAGAAATTGATTTTTTTTTCTAAAAAAGCAGAAATCAAGCAAATTGTGTTCTGTATTCTTTGGCAACAGTGGTCTAATGAGCCTAAGCCAGAACTGCAAAAATACTGAACACACATCACATTGATTATATACATGGTACTAATCTTTTCAATTGAGAGTATCTCAAAACATAACCCCTGCATGTATGGAAGGTAGGGCATAAAAATTACTATATTGCAATGAAGTATTAGAATAAATTATATCGAGCCCACTCACATATAACAAGGAAGAGCTGGCCCATGTTAATTATATGTTCCCTTAAATTATCTTATCCCGAGATGCCAAGTCTGAGAATGAAGACAGATATATTCCTTGGAAAAACCCAGAATAGATCTGACATTTCTAACTTGAAAAGTACAATACCTGATAGTAGTTTGGAATTTTTTTTTTTTTTTGAGAAAATTGTTGCCTGTTCAACACCCATAGGGCTGGATTCAATGTATTCTTCACTCACAACTTAACATGGGGAAGTTAAAGAAGGGCCTCATGCACATACTTACTTTTGCCTAGGAGAATATATTCATGAAGAAGAGCCAAATATTCAATGACTTTATTTAACTAATTATTCTTTGATTATACTTTCTCACCATATAGTGTAATTTTATTAGTAGGTAAGTATTTTACTGTGTTGGTTACTCTCTTGACGGCTAGAATTGATCTTATTTTAAGTGTATGAAGATCTGAGGACTCTTGTTGGTAATAAAGAGCAGAAAATAGTTTCACACAAATCAGTCACTGATTTGGAGAGAGGCAGGAAAAGATGGGGATGAGGGGGAAGGGGGCTATGACAAAATGTGATCAACTGTGAATGATACATTAGTTTTCAGGCTAGGAAGGCCTCCTCAATTTGTTACTTAAAGACAACTATGTCCCAGATCACTTTGTTAGACCCATTCTTTAGGCAATTCAAATGCACAGCTGTTTGTTTTACAGAAAGTAGAACAAAACACCAATTCAATCCAAGAAGAAACTTGATTGACAGAAGAGGCCAAATGTCCATGGTTCATTAAAGATACGTGTGTTTTAACTAAAATATAGGTATCCAGAGGTTGGTGGTTGAGGAAGCCAAGGGCTTCCAGATGGTTACAATAAGACAATTTATTAATGCTAACTCAAGGCTTGAGTGTCTTAAAATAATGGTCTTTGGGGGTACTGTTATTGTATGGTAGCCTCTAGGAAGCATAAACATCTCATTTTACTACTTGATGGTTGTTTTCTATGAATTAAGTGTGGTTTCAGCTGTGAGCTTGACAATGTATTCAACAGATAACCAAGGAGAGAGTCTTAGAAGGGCTCATACTTGCTGCTAATGTTCGCTTAACCAACCACGCATGCCTTGACAGCCTTCAAACAGGTTGACACTTGAAGAAAATGGATCTTGCATTGAAATGTATTGAGTTTTAAAACCTACACCATCTATGACAGTGACAGAGCAGGAGCTATAAGAGTCTTTATTTGGGGCTTGGTGTCCTATCAATTTTGGTCAGAACATTTTGCATGCATCTTGTGGACTCCAGGTTCAGAGAGTGGAATGGCATTAATGACACCATTAAGGTAAAATGAGCATCTTGAAGTTCAAGCTCCACCACTAATAAAGTAGCGGAGAGGATCTCGTCCCTTGATTGCCACTGAGAATCAACAACAACTGATCGTCTTAAGTTAACAAGCTAATATTTCATCCATGGATACCAGAGCATTAATGGCTAAATATGCCAGTGGAGGGGAGAAGCACATATGCAGCTATTTGCCTGACACAACTTCTGCTGTCATGGCCTATTAAAACCCGTTTACATGTGCATGTCGAATTTGATGAATATGTATGTGACCCTTTCCAGAGCCATCACTCATTGGGCTATGGCCCCCATGGCAGGAAAAACAGCACCTCTCATTAAACACAGCATGAGTTACAGGCATGTTATGTTAATATTTCTTCAGAACTTTAGGGGGTTTTCTTCTTGTTCTAATAAATCGTGTGAAGAAAATCATTTAAAAGTATAATTGATTTTAAAAAAACACTTTTTCTGATTTTCTTCTTAACTATTTTATTTAGTGTGAGAGTTCTGCAAGACTCTTTCCTCAGGAAGTTGTAGGACATGCTTATGAATTGTGCTTTGTATGACTCACTGGGGGCTCCTGAGGTAGACTCTCTCCTCAGTGGGAAAGTTAGCAAGGCTAAACAGGAGACCTCCCTGCATGGAACTCTAAAATTCATGAAAAACGGGGCTTCCACTGAACTTTTAGAACATAAATAAATCATCTGTTAATGCACAGTTCTTACCTTAAGCGTCTGGTGTATAGTAAGTATTGATCTGGTTACCCAGATCACTATTATTATTATTATCTAATTCACAGGGTTAAAACAATGTTTGTAGTAAAGGAAGATAAGAGCCTTTCTGAAGATTCCTTTCAAAACATCTGCTATGTCGAAATACTAAAAGGCCAAACATAAGTCCAGTGACTCACACAGCCCACTCCTCTCACGTCTGTCAGAGCCTCAAATATCGCCCTTCCCCACCCCCGCCACGCTCCGCTGTTCCTTCCATGGTGTCTGGTCAATGGTTAGAAGCTGTTTGAGGGGAGGGATGATGGTCAATACTTTTCTGTAGCATTTCAAATGTCTAGCCCAGTGTCTGATATATAAATTTTAATAGGCTTCCAAAATTGATTTTCCTAATTACTGAACTTTTTATACTAAACCATGGAGAGCATCTTCTCTAAATATGTATGCTGATGTACTGGATGCTTATTAAACCGTGGCTCAAAATGCCTGGACAGTTCAGTTAACATTAAGACATCGTACCCAGAGAGAGAGAATTGCGAGGAGGGAGGGAACATCACTTGACTAGGAGCCAGACCATGGGAGGGTGACAGAGGACCTGCAGGGGCACCCAGGAGAGCCACTGCAAGATGAGAGCACTGCATAAGGAGCTTGGAGTTGGGGTTCTGATTTTGACTCTTCTTTTGTCTGGCTGTGGGACCATGGAACACGTTCATTTTAGACCTCAATTTCTTCATTTGAAAATTATCTCCAGATCCTCAAGACCTAGAGTTTTCTCTACAAAAAATTTTACCACTCTTTCAAAGAATTTGTCTGGCTCTTAGCTTCTGTCATATATCTGAGAACCAGAAAATATTATTTTACCCTTATCCTTTAATCACAGATCTACTCTACCTCTCGTGAGGAGATGGAGTGTTCGTGCAATTCTCAAAAAAGATTACAGAGCCACTCACGTTTCTTCTTCCCTCTTTACCACCACCATCTGCAAACCTAGGATTGGGAGGCAAGCTGCCTGGTGTGCTAGCCGGTAGCCAACTCAAACCTGCAGGTGGTGCTGAGGGTCCCTTTTGAAATTCCCATCATGATCACAAGGCTTCAGACCAACTCCTATAGGGTGGAAAATCAAACTCTGCAAGGAGTGGGAAAGTGCATTTGCTGAAGTAATAGTAAGCAAAATTCATTGAGTCATTTGTCATGGGCAAGGTCCTGTTCTAAGTGTTTTACATTTTTTTTTATTAACTCACTCAGTCTGTACAATGACATTATGAAATAAGTGCTGTTATTACTCCTACTTTAAACTGAGAGAACCGAGGTGCAAAGACGATAAAATATTTGCCCGTGGTCACACAGAGCTGGTAAGGGAAGAAGGCTGGATTCAAACTTGGACAGTTTGGCTCCAGGATTTGTTTTAGGTTTTTGGTTTTGGTTTTTGTTTTTCCCCATTATGGCACAGACTGTGTCAAACTTGTTCTCCCAGGTGGACACCCCCTCACGATAATAGATTTGGAGGCAGATGGAGCAATCCTCTATAATAGAAAACCACAAACTCAAACAAAGACAAATAACAAAACAGACCTAGCTTCTCACCAGAGAAATGTTCTTTTCTGCTCTAGCTTTGCTGTAGATGCCAGGTTTTATTATTGTGGTGTGCACCAGAAAAGAGTGGGTAGAAATCTGAGGACTGCTCTGTCTCTGTACATGAGGCCAATCTCATTGGGGCCCAACTTCCCAGCCCAAGGTAGGCTCCTGAGGATGCCACTGGGAGCACTTAGGTGGAATACTGTCTCCCTGCATTCACACCATTACTCTTCCCTCACTTGAGAGGCCCCCAGCTGGCTGAGCAGCAGCCTGGATAGCCAAAGCAATCTCTATCTCTCTGTGTAAATCTAGCACCAGAGCTGCCAACAGATGGTGCTGGATAAAGTCTGTTCTACTCCCTGCCAACCAAATGGCCCCACAGCATAAGGTTCCAAGTTTTCTCAGTCTCATAAAACTTGGTTGAATGAGGCAGTGGTGCCATGAAACCTGTATTCATCTCATGCACCTGACACACCCCATCATGATGATGGAGTGCTTCCCTCATGTTGGAGCTCTTGGCTTTTAGGGAGGACAGAAAAGCAGGGTGGAGGTTGGCTATAAGACAGGCTCATCAAAGCCAGGAAGGGGAATAAATCTGTAGGCATGAGGGATGGAAACAAGTTATGGGAGGAATGGAAGGCTAGGGGCTGGGGAGCGCCATGACCTAAGATAAAAGAGCATTCCAGAGCCTCATGTGCATTTGAGCCATTAGTCATCTCCGCTTTTCAGGGACAACCTTTCTGTTGACCTCCAGGCCCTGGCATGCAGTGTCCTTACAGCTGCCCCCGGGAACCTGATCTCTTCTTTCATTGCCCACCATTGTGTGCACGTTTACAGTGAGCCTACAGGAAAATTGACCTATAGGGTCTGCAGGTTGTTATAAGGAAATGGTTTTGTTGCACTTAGTGTTAGGGGTTTTGGATGGGAGAGTGGGTGGGGGAGATTTTAGAGTTTCAGTTGAGTGTGGAAAAATAACTTGCAGTCAAGGGAAAGTTTCCTTATCTGCTTCTTTGTTCATCTTGTTTAAAATTCCTCAACATAGTTTCAGTAAACAACAACCCCCCCCAAAAAAAAATCCCCCAAACAAACCAAAAAAACCCAGCATAGTGGCTAAAGAGCTTAGATTTTTGAGCAGAGAGTAGATGGTCAAATTCCAGATCCATTTACTTGGTAGCCAAGTTTCTAAGTCTTTGCCTCTGTTTCCTCACCGATAAAATAAGGATATTAGAAGTTTTTCACAGAGTTGCTTTGAGGTTAAATAAAATGAGGTATGTTAGGTGCTTGGTGCACTACCTTGTGGACAGTGATAGATGTCAGTTAATACCCGGACCTGAAGACTTTGGAGGGATGCTGATTGTTCCAGAAACTATAAATCTCAAGGTTCTTAGTTATAACTGTACCATGAAAATTAGTACCTGAGGTGTCTCTATTTTTTAGCATCTTAGTCAGAGTCACAATGTCTGAACAGTCATTGCAGTTATGGTTAGGAGAAGGCCATCCTTTAAAATAATTATGTATTTTTTCTATAGCTCTCTTGTTGCTTCCTTTCTATTAGTCACATTTTTTCCCAACTAGATCTCAACTTTTGAAGATCAAATTTCCTGACTGCCCCAACTGCATGACCTCTTTTCAAAGACAAAATATAAAGTGGGCATTTATGACATTTCTCTTTGCTGGAGGAACTGGCCTATATTTCCCCAATATGACTGCATGGCTGGTGGACTTGAAGTTTACTATGTGCTTGGCAATCTAGGGCCATGCAATATTCCTGCAATCAGTGAAAGTCTGGTTAACTCTCCTGTGACCACCACAACCCTGATCCAACCCTTCCTTCCAAGTATTTGTTGACTGTGTTTTCCTTCATTCCTGCCTTGTTCCTCAATTGGGCTGCAGGAGTGCTATCCACCATAATGGACAAACGAGAGGGAGAGAGAGTGATATACAGAAATCCTAAAAGCTAATACCGGTTAATAATAAAGCTACTGTCCTCCCAGATTTTATTAGCAGAAGTAGAGAAAAGTGGCTCCCTTTGGTGAGAAAGCCAAAATTAAGATATTAAATACAGATTTTGAAAGTGAATCTTTTTATAGAATCATTCATTCATTTATTTGATTTTCTAATAAATATTTATTGTGTGCCAATTCATGTTAAAAATAATTTGTTTAATTTCTAACACAAATCTTTCAGGAATTTCTGTATAAAGTTAAGTTTTACAGCTCCTGAGCTGGTTCAGTGAATACAAACAAGTAAACCAGTAAAAAAATAAATAAAAGATGTCTTTGCTGGCTAGCCAACCTTAGTACCTAAGTTCCAAATTTTGTGTGTGAGGAAAGGCCAAAGGTGGCAAGCAAATGCTTTTGGAAATATAAGTGCTGACAATTACTTTGCTTATTTCCTTGTTTAGGAAAGTCTTCTCTTATTTTCATGAAGAATACCAAGTGAAGCTGACATTACTCAGAAAGAGAATAAACACCATCTGTCATGGGGACTGCAGGGATGAATGACACAAACCAGACATTTGAGAGTCAGGAAGGATCTAGTTCATATCTTGAACTGATGTACCAATAGAAGACAATTGGTGTTGTAATATACAGCTGAGGGGAATCCTCAGGTTTCAGGCTTCGAAATTATTCTAAAGCAGTCCTTGCTCCACAAATGTCATATTGAGGTGACATATTATATGCCTATCAGAACAACCTCAAAGAACATTAATTCAAAGATATTTCATTCCAGAAATGTATGTGTAGGTTTGGTATGTGTATAAGCATAAATGTGTTGCATATATGGTTTTTAAAATAAATATATATGTATGTACCTAAATTAGATATATTCGTTAATGCCAAATTTAAGTAATATGCAACCCTGAGACAGTAAAGGACATTATTACTTCAGTGTAATTCATTTATAGTTTTTACATCTTTCTTAATTCAAATCTAGAATATAAATTATAATGATAATAAAAGGTGCACTTATGCCAGCATGAAACTGTAATTTAGGATATGTTTTTGTGAGCAAACTGAGAAGAGTTAGTAGTTATTTACCAATCCTCTTGTGAGAATAAACACCTATTGCAGCTCACATGAATTAGACTGATTTCAAACAAAAACCTGTTAGAGAATGTAGTAAAAGAAAATGCCCCATTCATAAGAGTAATGAATAAAATAAAACATCAAGGAATAAACAGAACAATAAATGAAGCAGCCTTATGTGAAGAAGGTTTCATTTCAAACATTACTAACAGCCTCAATAGTCAATAGAAGACTTGAAAAAACAAAAAGGCATAACATTTTCTTTTATAGAAAGATTCAACCTCATGAAGATGTAGATTTTCTCTAAGTTAATTTCCAACTCGAACGTGACCTCAATAAAACTAAAACATGGTTTTCTTTTAACCTGACAATCTGACTCTAAGGCTTATATACAAAAAGGATAAACAAGAATAGCAATTAAAACTATGAGAAAAAAGAAACATGAGTGCAGACTAGCTCTCCCAGATGTTAAAAATATAATAAAGACTCAAAAATCAAAATAGCGTGGCATTGGAGTATGAATAGACAGACAAAAAAATGTGCTAAATACAAAGTTTGGTAAAAAGTCCAAGTGTATATGGAGTTTAATATAGGATTAAAGTGGCATCTTAAATCAGACAGAAAAAGAGGACAACACAATAAATAATGTTAGAGCAATTGGAATGCCAAAAGGCGAAAATAATTTGGACCTATACCTCACATTTTACACCAGATAAATTCCAAATAGATTGAAGATTTAATATGATTTATATGATAATAATGAAGCCATACAAGTTGTAAAAAGAAACATGGAAAACTTCCTTTATAATCTTAAAGTAGAGGAGGCATTTTTAGCTATGATTCAAAATCCACAGCCATAAAAAATATTGAGTTTTGATTATATAATATACCAATAAATTGATTTAGGGCAAAAAAAAAGTGAATAAAATATCTTTGATTAAATTTAACCAAGGAGGCAAAAGACTTGTAGACTAAAACTACTAAATATTGGTGAAAGAAATTAAAGAAGACCTAAATAAATAGAAAGATGTCCTATGTTCATGGACTGGAAGACTTATTGTTAAGATGGCAATATTCCTCAAGGTAGTCTACAGATTCAATGGAATTCCTATTAAAATTCTAATAGTCATTCTTTGCAAAATGGAAAAGTTGATCCTTAAATTCATATAGAATAACAAAGGGCTCTAAATAGCCAAAACAATATTGAAAAAGAAGAACAATGTTGGAAGACTTGTACTTCTCAATTTCAAAACTTACTACAAAACAATGGCAATCAAAACAATGTAGTATTGGCATAAGGGTAAACATATAGACCGATGGAATAGAATTGAGAGTTCAAAAATAAACACATACATCTATGGCCAATTAATTTTGACAAGGGTGCCAAAACCATTCAATGGGGAAAGAATAATCTCTTAAGGAAATGGTGCTGGGTCAATGTGTGAAAGAATGAGGTTGGATCCCTACCTCACATCAGATATAAAATTTAAGTCCAAAGGAGCAATGACCAAAATATAAGAAATAAAACTATACAACTCCTAGAAGAAAACAGAGAATTTTTTTGTGTGTGCTTCAACTTTTTTGCTTCAAAGGACATCATTAAAAAAGTGAAAAGACAACCTGCAGAATATGAGAAAATATTTGCAAATCATATATAAAATAAGGGTGTATTATCTGGAACACATAAAGAACTCCTACACTCAACAACAAAAAGACAAACAACCGAAGTGAAAAATGGGCAAAGGACTTGAATGGATGTTTCTCTAAAAAAGATAAATGAATAATCAACAAGCACATGAAAAGATGATCAATATTGTTAGTTATTAGGAAAATGCAAATCAAAACCATGAGCTACTACTCTATATTCACTAGGGTGGCTGGCTGTTAATAAATAAGTAACACATGTTGGCAAAGATGTGGAGAAATTGGAACCCTCACATTTTACTAGTGGAAATGTAAAATGATGCAGCCACTGCAGATTGACAGTTCCTAAAATATTTAAAGAAATGTTTATCAACATATGAATGGTTAAACAATATGTGTTATGTACAAAAGAATATTACTCAGCCAGCATGAGGAAAGAAGTACTGACACATTCTAAAACATGAATGAATCTGAAAAACATCAAGCTAACTACATTAATCCAGACACAAAGGTCACATATTATAAAATCCCATGTATATGAAATATCCAGAATAGGTAAATCCATGGAAACAGATAATGATTGGTTGTTTCCAGGTGCTGGTAAGACAGGGGAATAGGAAGTGATTGCAAAATGAGTGTGAGATTTCCTTTCAGATTGATGAAAATGTTTTAGAACTAGATAGGAGTGGTTGTTGTACTACATTGTGAATTTTTTAAATGCCACTGAATTATACACTTTAAAATTGTTAATTTTATGTTATATGCATTTCACCTTAAAAAATTTTTAGCAAAACAAAGGAAATCAGCATAAAGTATAGATTTCAGTTTACAATAATGTATTAATTGTGTCAAATGTGCCATACTAATGTAAGATGTAAATAATAGGGAAAACTGAGTGGGGGGGTTATGGAAGCTCTCTGTACTATCTTTACAATTTTCTATAAATCTAAGACTATATTAAATTAAAGAAGATTTTTTTAAAGCAAAAAATAAAAATAAAAATAAACAAAATTAAAAGACAAATGACAAACTCAGAAAAAATATCTGTAATATATGACCTACTATGGGCTAATTTTCCTAATTGTAAGGGCTCCTAGAAATTAAGAGAGTGCTTATGTATTCACTAAAAAATGGGAAAAAGAAAGTTCATTAAAAGTAGACAGAAAGTTTGTCAACATATAAACACACATATCTCTTAAATATATGAAGAGATGTTTAACTTCTCTCATATAAAGGAAAAAATGCACATTAAAAATAACCCTGTTGTGAACTCTTAAATATGCTGTTGGTAGGAATGTAAATTAATACAACGTCATGAAAAACAGTGTGGAGGTTTCTCAAAAAACTAAAAACAGGTCTCCCATACTATCCAGCAATCCCACTGCTGGGTATTTAACCAAAGGAAAGGAAATTGGCATACCAAAGAGATATCAGCACTCCCATGTTTACTGCAGCACTATTCATAATAGCCAAGATATCAAACCAACCTAGGTGTTCATTGACAGATGAATGGATAATGAAAATGTGATGTATATAAACAATGGAATACTATGCAGCCATGAAAAAGAATGAAATCTTGTCACGTGTGGCAGCATGGATGGCCTGGAAGACATTATGTTAAGTGAAATAAGTCAGACACAGCAAGATAAAATACCGCAGGTTCTCACTCATATGTGGGAACTAAAAAAAAAAAAAAAAAGAAGTTGAGCTTTTAAGAGTAGAGAATAGAATTGTGGTTACTAGACTCTGGAAAGGGAACGGAAGAACAGGAGATAGGAAGCGGTTGGTTAATGGTCATAAAATTACATCTAGATAGGAAAAATAAGTTCTAGTGGTGTACAATAGTGCAAGGCATCTATAATTAATAATAATTTATTGTATGTTCTCAAATGGCTAGAAAAGAGGAGCTCAAATATTCTCATTACAAAGAAATGATAAATTTTGTGGTTAATATGCTAATTACACTGATTTGATCATCACACATTGTATCTATGTATTAAAATATATATTAAAATATAACTCTGTATCCCATAAATATGTACAATCAGTATTATCAATTAATATATATATATATTTAAAAGACCTTGTTGTAGCACTTTTACACATCAGAATAACAAATATCTAAAAGTTTGATAACATACTCTTTGGTAAAGCTGTGCAGAAACAGGCATTCATGATGGTATGCATGTAAACTGTTATAACTCTATGGAGGATAATTTATCAATATCTATCAAAATCACAAATGAGGGCCGAGCCCGTGGCACACTGGGGAGAGTGCGGCGCTGGGAGCGCGGCGACGCTCCCACCGCGGGTTCGGATCCTCTATAGGAATGGCCGGTGCACTCACTGGCTGAGTGCCCATCACGAAAAAGACAAAAAAAAAAAAAAAAAAAAAAAATTACAAATGAATATACCTATTGACCCAGCAATTTCACTTGCAGTAATCTCTCTTACAGATATGCTACATACACAAGAAATGGCATAAGTAAAAGTTTATTCATTTTGGTAGTGTTTTGAATAGAAAGAGACTAGAAAAAAACCTAAAAGACCATTGGGACAGGGCAAATATTATTTATGGTGCATCCATATAATGACATACTATGCAGATTTTTAAAAGAATGAAGCAATTCTCTATGTACCAGTATAAAAAGATTCCAAGATTTATTATTAAGCGAAGACATCAGAACCGTATATATAAATGCTACTTTTTTGGTTAAAAAAAGAAGGAGCTAGAAAAATTACAAATATATTTGTATTCAATTGTATGTGCTTCAAGAAACTCTAAAAGATGAACACTAACAATGGTTAGACCATGGAGGAAAAGGAGTGTACCATGGGTAGATAAGGAGACACTGGCTGGAAGAGAAGCATTTTATTAAATACTTTTTGAAAAATTTTTAACCACATGAAAGAATTACCTACTTAAAGTTAAATTAAGGAATATTTAAGTAACAGAATCAGAAAGAACTTGTAACATGCAGATTGGTGCAGACTTTCTCAGGTAAAGTAAGACATGCAACAAAGCTATTTTATCTAAGATTTTTTGCTGAAGCAAGCTACAGACTTCCATGTATATGGAAATTGTTAAGGCAGAAAAAAGCACCCCAAGAACTTGTCTGCTTTGACCTTAGAAACCAAGACCATTGATTTTTCAGGGAGTGTTGCTGGGCTAGTCTCACCATACAGTTGGTTTTGTCGTCCTCAGTCTGTGCCTTATAATGTCCCCCTGCTCTGTCCAGTGCTCAGAGCTCTGCTTGACCCCAACTAAGTGCTAAGGACCATTTACTGAATGATTGAATTCAGGAAACTTCTACCACTGGGTAGGTGATTTTAGTGATAAACATTGAGTTTGTGATTAAAGGAGAAAGACAAAGATTTTTAAAAAATGAAATGTTCATTTTGACTTAACAGTAGTTTAGAACCTAAAAGCAGACAAAAATTTTTTCATCTACTTGGAAAACAGGTATAACGCCCCAGGTCAGTTTTAGAAAATACTGCCTAATTATCCAGGAACCACCAAAACCTCCAAATCTGGTTTCTATACAGCAGAACAAGAGGGATTACTTGCATGCTTTTTCTGCATTCCTTTTAGTGTGCCATATTTCAGGGGCAGGGAAAGGCTATGAGTAGTGGAGGAGCAAGTAAAGAAAGGTTGCTCCTACTGAGTGCCTTTTTCCCCCATAAGAGGAAACATTCTGCTTTAAAACAAAAACAAAAACATTTGAACAATTTTGCATGTATTCTTTAAGCCCCTGGGAATTCTGTCTGAATATATCAGAGTAGAAATTAGAATGAGAACAGAAAAAACAGCCTTAAGACTTCCAAAATGAGAGTAGAAAATAAAGAGAAAGGTATTTGAACTTGATCTACAAATCCAGTTCTAAGCATCTATGACTGCAATGCATAAATCTTTATCACTGCCAAATGCCAAGAAAGTACCTTTGGATTTGACTTTTAAGCCCATAGCCTTAGGATTCACCACTGGGTCAAGAGATGGCTATAAATATTTTAAAGATGATTTGTTTAAATTGATTTTTTTTCTATTTTTTGTTGTTTTGTGGCTAAACGTTTTACAAAATGTTCTTCTTTGGGATGGAGAGACATCTTAAACAGCACAGCCATCAGGGGAAACAGATTTCCTAGGTATGATGACAGAGTTAGAGTTGGGATATCTATGTTTTCAGGTACCACCCTGTGTCTGTGAGGCAGGAATATAATGAATTTAATTCTCAAGGGAAATTCAGCTCATTTCATGAGCTCTGAACTCATTTGAGGAGTAGGGGGAGGGAGAAGTGACTATCAAATATGTCTATCCATGGCATCCAGTTGCATAGAAAAGTATGTCAGTTAAAATATGTTAAACAAATTTCACAGGTAATGTTAAAAAACATTGACAAGTGGATAGAAATCACTCATCTTGACAGGTGATTATGTAGATTAGGAAAGATGCAGGAAGCGTACTGTACGGCTGAGGCATGGGGACTGAGAATACATCCCCTGTTGATATAATGAATGATATGGTAGGTGTGTTCTATTCCAGGTTAACTCTCTCGGAACCTCCACTGGGGCCATACTCAGTCATACAAAGATTTGGGAGAAATGCTTTGAGGTCCCAGGTACTTGGGTCCTCAGAGAAATTCCAAAATATATAAAATTTTTAAGTGTCCTGAAATTGATAAGATATCTTCTTAGACTTTTTTCTTAACTCCAGATCTCAATTGGACCTCTAGAATTATTTCATTCATTCCATACTCACTTCTTATGTTGACACTGAAACAAGGTGGGAGGATATAAAGCAGATTATATTTCTTTGCTGCCTTGACTCTGAAGTTTACCAACTGCTCCTACCTGCATCAGGCCCTTCCTCTGGATCCCAGGAGCATTTATGATTGTGCACTTTGGGATTGTCATGTGGCCTTTCCAGAGCATTGCCATTGTTTCTTTTCAAGGGCAGAGCCTCTGTCCAGAACTTCCTATGTCCAGCCAATCCCTGACCCAGGACGATGCACACTGCAGGCACTCCCACGCTCCCATCATTTTGGGTGATGGCTTACCACTAGTGATGTCTTACAAATGTCTGTGTTTAGAAATGCACAAGGAACGAGATTTCAGCAATAGAGCCAAATATTCCTTGTGAACCAGAAATTGTATGTCTCACACTTGTCTTTTCAGCGGGATGTATACTTGTGTCTGGAAATGTATGCTGTTTGTTGCCGTCTATCTAAGAGATAGGCTTTCTATAATTTCCTATGCTGGACAATTTAAAAATGATTGTGAAACAAAATAAATGATGAGTACCACCAAGATTTAATTTTCTGGATACTTTTTAAATGGGGAAGAAAGAAAAAACTAGGAAAACAATCTACTATCAGTTCCCTTAGGAAGGTCCCTAGCCCAAAGCACCTTGTAGTGGATTGTAAGGTTCATAAAATGGTGCTCTTCTCCAGAGTCACTGTCCTTAACCTGAGCTTCATGATGGGCTTCAGGGGATCCTTGAGCCTCCTGAAAGTGTCTGCAAAACTTGGCATTTACATACTGTACTAAAGAAGGGCAAGGACACCCAGAATCTCACAACCTACTCATGAATAATTTTACGTGAATCTCATCATCTAATCATAGATGGATCAGAATAAATATTACAAGTTATTTCTTCGTTTATTTAGTTCACATTTATGGAGGATCCATTTATGGATACCAAGCACTGCCCTAGGTGCTGGGGAGACAGGGGTGAGTAAGCTCGCAGAAAGAGAATGTTGAAGCATATCCTAAAAAAAAAAAAAAAAAAAAAAACAGCAGAATTAGGCTGAGGTGACTTTCCTTTAAGTTTTCTGGTACTGATTTGACACTTTGTTTTTTTGAAGGTTGGTTATCACTACTAGTAAATACTTTTAATTGAGTTACCATAATCACTATAAATCACTTCAATTAACATTAACTTCTATTGTGGCAGATATAATTAAGAGGACATATGTGACTATTTCTGCCTTTTATAATGAGCTTTCATAGTAATCACTATTGGAACTACAGTATTAAGTATAATTACTAAGTAATCTGCTAGAACCCAGAATTACTTTATAATTATGTGATATTTTCCTAAGTATATAGCATATAGTTACTATGGGAGTTAAGCAAAATAGGGACATTTAGCAATCCATTACATAATTGATGAAATCTTGCTAATAAATCTGAGTTGACATCCACACATACTGGTATTTTAAATTCCAAAATGAAGCTAATCATTCAGTCACTTTTTGAAAGGGAAGACACGTTATTTCAAAACCCTAATTTCAAGGGAGAAAATTGTTTGAACATAGGAATCATGTGATTTTGGAGTCCACAAGCAAAACAGATGGCACTTATTGTCTATATTGAAAAGTGAGTGTATGCTTACTAAACCAGAATGGGATTTTGAAAAACAGTTATATCTCAATCCACAGCTAATTTTTTGGCAGGTGGGTCTAAAAGCTTCTTAGAAGTTTGGAATATGTTTTCCAAATATATATATATATATATTCAGCTAAGAAAATATATTTTCTAGCAGATACAGAACTCACATTAAGTTTTTTTTTTAAAGTCCTTAGAACAAGTTGTGTTTCCTCAAGGTCTGTGACTTCTTACTTAACAAAGAATCCCATTATAAATTTTCCCCAAACATTATGGCAATATGGCAGGAAAAAATAAAGTATATAGCGGTGCTCCAATTTTTAGAGGCATAGAGAATTTTCTAACTCTGAAATTACTTAGTAAGGTTTCTCAATTTCTTAAGGCCGTTGTAACAAATATCAACAAATTTGGTGGCTTAAAACAACATAAATTTATTCTTTCATACCTCTGGAAGCCAGAAGACAAAAATCAAGGTCTTTGCTAGGTTGGTTCCACTTTAAAGGGTGTGAGGGACAATCTGTTGCATTCTTCTTTACTAGCTTCTGGTGGCTGTCAGTAATCCTTAATATTCCTCGGCTTGTAGGTGTACCACTTTAATCTTTGCCTCCATCTTCACATGGCCTTGTTCCCTGCGTCTGTCTGTGTCTTCTATCTCTTATCAGGACACTTGTCATTGGATTTAGAGTCCATGCTAATTTAGGGTGACCTCATCTAAAGATCCTCAGTTTAATTACATCTGCAAAGACCTTTATTTTAAATAAGGTTACATTCTGCGGTTCCGGGTGGACATATCTTTTGGGGGCCACATTCAACCCACTGTGTAGGGTATTAATTTACACATAACATTTCAAAAGGAGTCAGAGCCGTGAGATGTCTGAATGAGGCGAGAGAGCCTTAGAAAAAGGTCTTAGACCTGGAGGTGATCTGTGGAGAGAATGTAGGTCTCCTCCTGCTGACTGAGTTGTAGGAGATTATCATGACTTAAGAGAAAAAGCAACTAGTGTCAGGGGGGCTAAATGGTGTAACAAGTGTCATCATCCAGGAAGTGGTAAAAGAGAGCTAGAATGTGAGTCACTGGCCTCCCACAGAAGTGCTTTTTTTCTGCTCTACTTCATTCAGCAGAGGAAATAGCACTCAAAGGTGGCCTTAGGGGACAGTAAAGAGGAAAGAAGACAATATGGTAAGAGAAGGAGAATGGGCTCTATTTTTCGGAATTCCTTGTATCTGACCACTTAAACATTTCAGTGAAGTTGCAGCTACTACCTTATCTCTATTTCATCCACCCAACTACCTCTTTTGCCTGTACTCATTTCATCACTGACCGTTTAGCCCTAAGAACAGTGTTAAATAAATATTTTTGAGTTGTAATGGGCTAAATTGATTCAATTATAGGTGGGTGCCTAGGGACCCTGACTAGGTTAGGTTGATGTATGCATAATTTATGTATCGAGGGATTTGTTTTGAAAGCATGTCTATCTCAGAGTTCAGCAACATTGATTAATTAATTGAACATTTAGAAACATACTTGCACCCTTTCAAGAACAAATTGAGGACATGCATAAGGGATCCAAGATAGTATTTTTAACAGTCTATTAGAATTTGACCATTACTTTTGAGCAGGGAAAATATTGGAGGCTTGTGAGTCATATGGTCTCTGTAGTTACTACTGAACAATGCTGTTATAACTGGAAAGAAGCCATAAACCAGTGGTGCGGCTGTGTTTCAAGACAACTTTATATATAAAAATAGGCAATGGGCCTGATCTTGCCCATGGATTGCAGTTGGCTGACCCTTGCTTTTGAGCAAAAATGTTTAAAACCGTACTAACCCTGTACATCACCAAACGAATTTGTGGGGCAATTTTTTTTTTGTTTCAGGAAATGGTACCTCCAGTTGCCTATCAGCTATGCTTACTGTCTATAGCTAGGCAATCTCAGCCTTTCATTGAGCACATTATTTCCACCCCTACAACCATCACCTTGGTTCAGGGAAGTCTCTACTACCAAGCTACTCCTCCAGGCTCTTACCTGCTTTCTTGTTTCTAGTGTTTTCCTTCTTTGATATCTCTTACTCCATAGATGGAGCCACCCCTTTGAAACATATCTCAAAAACAGTAAGTGAGGATTCCTTGGAGTAATATCGGTTAAATCCGTGAAGTTCTGGAGAAATATAAGTAACACAATCCATAATAGTAGTGAAAAAACCAGAAAATAGTATTCAGACCATTCAGCATGTTATTCAAGACTCTTAAAAGCCTGGCTGCAGTTGGATCCAAAATCAATTGAGCAAGCATGCACTGGACAGGATAGTGAAGTGTTTAAGAGGGTGTGTTCTTAAAGCAAACCATTTGTTTTCAAGTCTCAGCCCCATAAGTACTAGTTGTGTGCCTTGTATGAATTACTTAACTTTTCCTCATCCAAAAATGGGGATAGTAACAATTCCAACTACCTAGCATTGTTATGAGGATCAAGCACCGTCACATAGTGAGTGGAAATATATTTTCCTTATTATCATTGTTATCATTATCATCATCATCATCTTCAAATATCAGTCCCATGCCTAGTGCTAAATACTTATTAAATTCCTTTTAAGAAGTACATGCTGCTCTAGATGTTAGGATGTAATGATGAAAAGATAGACTAAACCTCTGATATTATTATGCCCTGTTAGTCACTGGTTTATTTTACAAATATTCACTGAGTGCCTTTGATGTGCCAGGCACCTCTAGGCATTGTGACCACTGTTTATTAAGACTGACAAGGTCCCTGCTCTCATAAATTTATATTTTGTCATTGAGGTGTGGTCTCTTCATCTAAACTACGTGTCTCTTGAGGCCAAAAACTGTATCTTAATCATCCCATATCCTAAGAGCCTACAAAGGGATTACCACATAGAGACTTATTTTAGAAATATTAAATTAGTGAATGGAGGAGTGAATGAAAAAATGAAATGAATGCTTACATTCACTAGACTCAAATAGGTTAGCACCAAATAATCTTGAGTGAAGTTGAAATCAACCATTCTGGTCAGAAACACATCACTCACCATTCCATAAGATTTTCACTGAGGACCCTAATAACCAACCTGCTTTCAAATTCGGAGGTTTGGGTTTTAGAGGCAGTGTGTATGCATGGCAGAGAGGGGGTGAAATCTTCACAAGAAACAAAATCCAAAAGAATATTTTTTCTTTCTTTCTTTCTTTCTTTCTTTCTTTCTTTCTTTCTTTCTTTCTTTCTTTCTTTCTTTCTTTCTTTCTTTCTTTCTTTCTTTCTTTCTTTCTGTATTTGTTTGTTTGTTTATTTATTTATTTATAGAAACTCCCCATGGGGATGAACTACATGATTTCAGCATGCATCTTTATTTTTTAATTTAATTTATTTTTTTTTAATTTTATTTTTTCGACATACAATGTGGTTGATTATTGTGGCCCATTACTGAAACCTCCCTCCCTCCTCCCTCTCCCCCTTCCCACCCAACAATGTCCTTTCTGTTTGCTTGTCGTGTCAACTTCAAAGAATTGTAATTGTTGTGTCTTCTCCCCTCTGTTTTTTTTTTTTTTTGTGTGTGTGTGTGTGTGTGTGTGTGTGAATTTATTTATTTATTTTTATCTCCCACCAATAAGTGAGAACATGTGGTATTTCTCTTTCTGTGCCTGACTTGTTTCACTTAATATAATTCTCTCAAGGTCCATCCATGTTGTTGCAAATGGCAGTATTTCATTCTTTTTTATAGCTGAGTAGTATTCCATTGTGTAGATATACCACATTTTCCGTATCCACTCATCCGATGATGGACATTTGGGCTGGTTCCAACTCTTGGCTATTGTAAAGAGTGCTGCGATGAACATTGGGGAACAGGTATACCTTCGACTTGATGATTTCCATTCTTCTGGGTATATTCCCAGCAGTGGGATAACTGGGTCATATGGTAGATCTATCTGCAATTGTTTGAGGAACCTCCATACCATACCAAAAGAATATTTTAAACAGAACATTAGGATTTTCTGCACAATTTGCAAAAATAGAAGTTCTAGCTAAATTACTTAAATCAGTTTTGCTTGGTGTAAAAATGAAATTATGAAAAGGGTAACTCATCTGGAATTATAAAAACAACCTGGAGACCATATCTAAACAAACTTTTGAAGACTTAGCTAAATTAATTCACTATGTTTTCATTCTACTTGATATAAGAATGACACTGAGAGAAGTATTAAAAAACTCTGTAATTAAAAAAAAGAGAGAGATCATAACTAATGACACTTGGTGGTGTGTAGAAAATAAAGAAGGAAAAGAAACACCTCTTGGAAGAGCTCCCATTGTAATTAGGTGTGAGATTATAAAGTTGGTGCAGAAAGGAGGCCATGTTCAAGTACTGGGGAAAAAGGGGAGAAACTTGGGATTTTTCTCATGCATGGCATGAGGAAAACTTGAACACTTTAAATGCTTTATTAAAACCTGGAGTATATTGCTCAATCTGGAAGATGTTTCTTTAAACAGTTTTAGAAATCCAGTCTGACCCATTTTCCTCAGCCATGCTTATGGGAAGCCTTATCAGCAAGGAAATGGTTTTATAGGAAAATGATTCTAAGACCTTTTGGCTGCCCCACATGCAAATCACTAGACAGCATGCAAATGGAAAACAGTAATACAACCAGCAATTGCAGAATGAAATATTTCCATTCCTTCCCTTGAAGAGAAAAGGAAGAGCTAAAAGTGTCCCAAATCCTAGAAACCTCACCAGTAAAGTAAGAATTATGTAAAGTATTTGCTGAGACCTAGGGAAAAAGTTAACCATACTAGCCTCTATTGGTATAGTGATTGGGATAAAATTTGCATTCTATACTATTGGCCTAAATTTCTGGAAGGGGAAAAAAACCTGGTTGTTATTTTTCCTTAAGAAGGTAAGTTATGACCTTGCAGGTAAGTGGGAGACCTTGGCCTGAGGACTATACTTCTTGTCTGTGATTTGGAAGATGCCTTAAGATTCAAATACAGATTAAATATGCTATAGGAAATCCTTTACATGTAGTCAGACTGGAAACATGAGAGACACTTTTCTGGTAGGACAATACAGCTGATGTGTCCCCATGGTAAGACAGTTAGTTCATTGCAAGCAAAGCTTTGAATTTACTGAGCTTCATTTTAACCAGAGGACCAAGCATGTATTGTGCTTGTTGGTCAGGAAAAAAAGAAAAGAAACCTACTAAAAGGAAATCTACCTCATCCATAGATAAAATTTACATGAAATATGATTATAGCAAGATTATTTACATTCTATAGCCATTAGGGATAAAAAGGATACTTGCAGATCTATCTTCCTAAACAACAAATTGAAAATCCTTTCTGATAAAGTCTCTCCACGCTATGATTTTCAATTCTGTCAGATACCACAGAAAAATGGTTCCAAGTTAGCATATCTATTCATTCAATGACTGATGTGCTCCTTTGGAGCTTAGATACCAATGCTTCCTTTCAACTCTATATCTATTATATTTCTTATCCATTATATTATGTGAATTTGTGTTTTGGGGAGATCAGAATAAGGTCCAGAAAATGAGCTTGTTTGTGCATATGATTTTTTAAATGATTTCTGTAGAGAAGATGTTGTTACCTGGGAATAAATTTGGGGCTGATAGCTTTAAACACACACACACACACACACACACACACACACACACACATCTGGAAAAGGATAGGTTTGATGATTGCTATTTAAAATGATCTATAGATTTAATTGACTCACAATTGTCTTTTTTTCAAGCTACTATGCCACTGATGTTCAGATATGTCAGTTATTTTAAGTTTTGGGGGTTGTTTTTTTTTTAAGTGTGCATGTGGCTCACATGCACAAATGGAAAGGAGTTGTCTAGGAAGATTAATGAAATTAAGCAGTGATATTATGTGTGAGAAGAGTGTACTGGTCCTGCTTCTTTAGCAGGGAAGGATTATGACACCTTTCCCTTTCTTAACATAATAGGAAGAAGGAAGTGCAATTTTTGGTGGATTCTGATTGCAAACACTCCTTGTGAGAAAGCATCATGCCATGTGGGAAAGGCTCCTGTTAGACTCTGCTTCTACCTGGAAAAGAAGCTCACACTGGAGATGTGAAGAGCAAAGTGGTGTGCCATCAAATAATTATGGATCAGCCAGGAAGTGACTCTGGAAGAAAGCTCAGATTTGGAAGGATAATCATTAGCCAAGACAGCCTAGGCCACCACATGGTATAACAGGCAGGATGGAGCTGCTTCTGCTGACAGCATGGTGGCGGGGGGGGGGGGGGGGCAGGGGCGGGTTCCTACATTGATCTTTGGACAGAATACTATCGTCAGAAAAAGATAATAAGGAGGCTAGGACATGCACCATCTGGTGGAACAGAAGGGAAGATGGAAAACAGCAACAGGGATTTAGAATTTTTATGGAAAGCCAGACGGTGAGGCATTGATTAAGATTATTTTGTTGGTTAGGTGATATCCTGTGATTTATGCCATGGGCAAAGAAAACCAAATAACTTTTTTTTGTGCATGTGTGAAACCAGAGTATATTATAGGGTTAAAATTTTATCTGACTCTTGGGGGGTTCAGAAACATCTCTCTATCAAGCAGAAGAAGCTGAACTAAGAAATAGGGCTACCTGAGAACATGAAAACTCTATGGCTTCTTTGGAAGAAAAGCATGATCATCCAACTGGTTCTCAAGTGTTGGCAGAGGACTGGGTAGCAGTGGGATAGGATATCACAGAAAGCCTTCTTTTTTTCAGAGACCTCAAAGTTGCTAACTTTGGAGGCACTCAGAGATTTGTAAAGGGAAATCAACCAGGCCAATCAGGCTAAGAAACTAGATGTGGTAGAACCCACAGAACTACAAGCCATTTGGGGATTATTTACTCAGATTAGAAGTCAGCATATGAAGAGGTGGATCAGATGCTGCCATCTGAAATTTCCGAGTTTGCTTTGGACAAGTAGAGGCATATTTTCTAAAATTAATTTCTCATATGAAGTTCTCACAGTGCTCTCTCTCCTTTATCCCTCTCTCTTCCAATATTATTCTCCATCCTTCCCAATGAAAGTCTTTTCTACAGAACTGGTAAAGGAGACAATGTTCACTTTCATTCCCCAGAATGAAACAAAATATCTTACTGACTAGCAACTGTCGCCTCTCTGTAGAATGTTTTCATATTTACTAAGCACTTTCTTATGACTACTTCTCTGACATCAGCCGTAGCCTTTGTTATATGCTTACCATACGCCAGGAACTGGGCAAAGGATTTTATATGCATTAGTGTTTATTTAGTTGATCTCAAATAGCTCTATGAAGAAGGAACTACTATTATGACCATTTTTGAGACTTTCCTTCAAGCCATCAGCTAATATGTGGTGGAGTCCAAATTTAAACTGATTCCCAAGCCTTCACTGTTAACCACTGCTCCATGCTTCCTCAGTGACTTACCTCAAATATATTATCTCAAATTTTAATATGAGGAAACACAAGTTCAGAGATAGCAGTGCTTTCTAGTAAGCATTGGAATTGGACCTCAACTGAAAACCATGGGTTCCCAGTCCAGCTCCTTCCCCCCATACCATCTCACTGCTGTAAATTTGCCCAACAGATAATAAATGTAGCTCTGAGAGGGAATGCCACAGATGTGTCTCTTCTCTCTTTTTGATATCTCATTTTTATGAGAAGCAAGTTTCTTGGTGATTGAAACCTGTCATTTCTCTCTCTGTAAGACATTTGTCACATGAAAATATTTGTAAGGTGTTAACTAATCATTAGAAGTACTTAAAACACCCACTTTCCTTTTTGAGGATAGCAAATGGCAAGTGCTTCTGAGATTGAGTACTACATATTTTAAACTGAAAGCTGGAGTTTGAGTAGGGGCAACTGTCCCATTGCTTTGACTGGAAGTTCAGTCTGATCAAGAATCATGAAGAATGTTTTTATGATGTCATAGGGTAAGCATTTAGCTCATTAGTGGGAGGGCATGTGCAAGTGTATCCATTTGCTTCCCCGTTTTATCCCAAACCGTTGCAAAAGGATAGCACTGGCTATCAAAAGTGTTACCTTCTGTAATTCATAAAGTTGTACTGAATAGAATTATCACCTTGAAATTACAGGGTAAAACTCCCTATACAAAAACAGATTAAAGACAAATTAGACTGTGGGCCAGGTCACTCTGATTGTTAATTAGTGATAATGGAAATACAATTAGCATAATGAGTTCCAATTACTGTATATGGAGAAATATGAGCATACTGCTTTCATAAATCTTGGTTCCAGGAAAAATAAAAAGCATCTGGTTTAACAAAGCATGTCCTTTTCTTCTGCAGAAAGCTTTCTGGTAAATATCTTTTTGTGAAGCTAAATCCATCCTCTGATGGGTTGTGATTTGGGGGGAAAAAAAAAAAAAAAAAGGTGGCAGAATGGATTTGCCCCATCTGATAGCTGAGCAGTTTTGTATTAGCTCAGCTTCTGTTTTAAGCTTACTGGAAAAGCTAACCATCTGTTTCTCCAATAGCAGGTTAAAAACATTGGGGAGAATCATAGACCATCACATCAAATGTGCTTATTGTCTTTGAAATGTCGATGAGCCCCCCTTTCTGCCTCTGATAAGCTGTGAAATTGGAAAGCCAATTATAGTCACGTATTTACACAATACGCACAGCTTTTTGAAAACTCTGTGCAAGAATGAATGAATGAGAAACAACAGCTTTACACACAGTTACAGTAGATGCCTGTGGGTGTGTTAATGAAGTTATTTTTTAAAGAGTTGCACTATAAGATCTGGATATTTATTTTCACCTTGATGTTACCTTGTCTCGACTTTTCATTGCAGGCACTGATAGGTCTTAACTTCCTCAGAAGGACCATCAGCTGAGGGCATGGGATGCCACTTCTGTTGTCTTCTTTCTCCGACTCTCTCTCTCACTACTTTTCATGCTATGAATGCTCAACTGTTGACAGATTACATTCTAAGGCTGGTTAAAGCCCAGGCCATTTGGCCAATGAATGGTAATGAATGTGGACTGCTCAGCCCACACAGGTGACATTACACCTTGCACCGGGGGAATGTGCCATCTTCCTTGTTATACCCAGTAAATCTGATAGATGCTATTAACCTTTTCAGTGAATCCCCATGGATCTCTGCAATGGTGAATCTCAGTAGTAATTGCTAAGACAAAAATGCCCCAACATGCCTATATTCTCTGTAAGGATCTATGAAATAGGCAAGTGGGCTACTCAAGTGCCTTTTCCCCAACTGCTTTCTTGATTTACTTTCAGCTGTCAGTCTGCACCCTGGTTTCAGGGCTTCGGAACCTTTCAAACAAGCACAGGCAGCAGATCTTGCAAAGTACTTAGAGAAATTTGACCCTCTTCTTCTTCTTCTTCTTTTTTTTTTTTCTTCTCAACATGATTTTGCTATAAACGAGAATGGTATATATCTCGGCCAGAGGAGCTGCTAAAATAGCTGAGTTCATTGAGGAGAGAGCTTTTCCTTACTTCTATGATTCACAGTACACTTTCCATCTGAACTTTGATTGTGGTGGTCATATTTTTAACCTAGTCAAGTCCCCTCAGTCTATCTGGAAGCATGTGTAAACTGGATTATTCAATAAAAGAAATGCTTGTCAGGGATCATTCTCCTTCAGCAGTTTGAGATGCTTTCTCTAAAAATGGCTTTCACACTACTGCTATCTCTCCTCGAAACACACATGTGTGTACGTGTGCATGCATACACACCCAGGATCGGAATCAGAACGATCATTGACTCTCTGTCAGCCCATATTTATTACGGGAGTAAGGTAGAGCTTAAAAAGACAAACTTCTCTCTCTAGTATTTTTATTATTAAAGTATGTATTAGATCTATGCTACTTCATAGATTTAAACAAGGAAAGGCAATGTATTGAGAGGCACAAGAAATATCCTGGAAAGAAGACTGATGTCCTGGGTACTAGAAATTGTTGCACTGACAGACACAACATGTATACTTGATAAATGCTGATTATAATAAATACTTGAAAAATAACTCACGGAAGGGTCTTGGACAAACTACTGAAACTCTCTGGCCCTCATCTTATCTTGTAATATGAGGGATTTTTGCCTTGATGTTCTCTAAGGTTTCTTTCAGCTCTAACATTTTATGATTCTAAGAGTCAAACCCCCAAACCAAGAGTTATGACATAAAGAAATGTTGAAAACTCACAAATATATCTAAATATTTACTTGCTTTTACCCACCTGCATTGCTTAGAATTGTATTTAGCTGTGCCGAACAGAAGAGCCTCATACAGAATATAGATTTATACTTCAATTTAGGCTTGGTAGTCCTGAAAGGACTTCCAGCCTCAAAGCTTTCTCATTGCTCGAGATGGCAGTAGGTGCTGTCGCTATCGCATGTATATATTGCACAGAAGGGGAAATAGTGGTTGGCAACAAAAGGATGAATGACCTACATAGTTAGTCCTTTAAGGAGATTTCCAGGAATCCGCACCCAGTGACTTCTGTTTATATCTCATTGACATTGGTAGTTCTGAAAGAGGCTGGGAAATGGAATACTTTAACTGGATACATTGCGGCCCAGAATAAACCAGATTTTATTAGTAAGGAAGAAAAGAGGAAACGATTCTGGGTGGGCAACTAGTAGTATCTGCCATGTAATCCCTTCTTTCATTGAAAATTTTTTTGTACCATCCTCCTTGGTCCTAGAAAAGAGCCCAGTATATAGAAATAATTTATTTTCATTTTGTAACCATGGCTGTGATGGTGGATGGTCAAGTCCCATCCAATTTGACAACTACTCTTTGAAAATCAAGTAGACATTACCACGAAATCTAGTCTATCACAGTGCAAATTTAAAAGGTCATTTAAGTTTTTAAAAATAATTCTATTTTGTAAATGGTATTAAAAATGAAAAGAAAAACATTTTTTGCATGTAATTTTTTTTATACAAAGTTAAGAATGTCATTTAATTGAAAATTAGTAAGTTCAAGTTCTAGTCATTCTTCTAAAAACATCTGTATTTATGAAAAACTAATTAGATATTGCCATAACTAATTTCATTGAATTAACAAAATCAAAGGGATTATTTTACTATCTTGCAATGTTCATTTGGATAAAAAAAATTGTTAATGAGCTTTTTAAATTTTTTAACATAAAAAATTCATATTGTCTATGCATGCAATAAAAAAAAAAATCAAATAGTGATTAGCCTACTACCAGAAAACTAATTTTTGTTCCCAGAAATTGAGCTAATGTCATATTTTCCTCAGAAGTACTATTTTAAAATGGAAGCAGGCTACTTAGATAACAATTTGTCAGTCTGTAGATCCCAAAATAATTTTTACTTCTTGGTGGTTGACTTCTTAATTTTTCTCCACTTGCCATTGTTGGAGTTGTAGCAAAATATAGGGATAAGTGAATGTGAGGGCCTCACCCAGTGGAATTACTTTCTGAAGGACAGACCTTCTGGGGACTCAAGGCTTCTGAGGGTTAAATTGATGAAATGAGATGGCATGGGAGTAGATGCAAATGTGGTCTTTTGTATTGGCTCATGGTGCCCCATAAATCCATTTTCTCTGGGCTTTAGGAAAACAAGAACCACATAAAGTTTTTTTGCCATGCAATGAAAATCCACACTTACAGTCTCTAAGTATTTTGGACGAGCCAATACAAAACATCAGTTAGGGGTTTTGATAGCAAACAACAGAATCCAAGCCTGGCTAACTTAACCAAAAGTGAATTTATTGGAAGGATATCAGGTAGGTCACAGAATTGAAAGCAGGAATGGAGAATCGGGCTCCCAACACGAACAAATCAAAGGCAGGTGAAGAGGTGACAGCAGCAGGAACCACGTAACAGTCTTATCTGCTGCGGTCATTGAATGAATGAACTTCACTGTTTTTTGAGGTTTGCTTCCTCCATTCAGAGATAACGTCTAGGAACAGAGAATCTGATTGGCCTCACTGAGGAACATGCTTGCTTCTTGGCCAAAGGAGGATTAGGTGGTGTTCTTGATTAACAACCATCTTAGTACCCAAAAGGGTACTACTTTTTTTCTGAAATAGGGCATGAGGATGTTGTGATTTTTCCTAAAAAAGCAAATAACTACTGTAACCTTGCGTTTTTGACTTTAACATGCATATGAATTGTCTGGGCTTTATTAAATATGACATTCTGACTCAGGGTCTGGGGCCTGAGATTCTACATTTCTGGTAAGCACCCAAGTGATGCTGCTGTCTGCCCCGTGAACCACCCTTTGAGTAGTAAAGCTTTACAATAGTGAACACCAGGGAGACAATTAGCTTCACTCTTCTTTATATATATTTTCTTTCTGTTTTAATTGAGGTATAATTATATATATGTTAAAATTAGTACATCTTAAGTCTAAAGTTTAACTTGTGTCTACACACCTGTGTAACCAACACCAAGCATCACTCCCTTCCAATAAAGCTTCCTCCTGTCTCTTTCTTTCGTGCTGCTCTCCTCCTAGAGGGAACCACTATTCTGATTTCCATTCCCATTGACCAGTTTTGCCCATTCTTGAAGGTCACAGAAATGGAATCACATAGCATATACTCTTTTGTGTCTAGCTTATTTTGCTTATTTGTTTGAGATTCATCCATATATTTGTATCTGTGATTCATTCCTTTGTATTGTTGAGGATTCCGTTCTATGAATATGTCACAATGTTTATTCCTCCCCCCATTGATGGACATTTGGGTCATATCCAATTTTTTGCCTTTATGAATAAAGCTGCTATGAATATTCTCAGACAAACCTTTTTATGAACATATACTTTTCATTTCTTTAAGTATCTAGAAATAAAATAATGAGATTGTAAGGTGTGTGTGTGTGCGTAATTTTGTAAGTGACTGAAAAAATAGTTCTCCACAATGGTTATACCATTTTACGCTCCAGTCAGCAGTGTGTGAGACAATTCTAGTTGTTCTGCATTTGGTGTTGATGGTCCTTTTAATTTTAGCCATTCTCATGTAGTGATAACTCACTGTGGTTTTAATATGCATTTCTTTGATGGCAATCCATACTGAGCATCCCTGCACAAATGTATTTTCTTCTAATATTTTATCTAAACTCCTTCCTACCTTTAAAATACAATCTGCCTTTGAATCTAAGAAATATTTCGTTTACAACCTGGCCATATGATAGAATTTCAGCTTGATTCTTATTGCTCTTTTAGGTTATGCTTACCTCCCACAGTCATTCCTAACCGAGAATTTTGGTTCTGAGTATCTGAGTATGGGCTGATAGACATGGTGACAATATTTTCTCATTAAAAATAATGCCCAGTTCTTTCTCTGATGGTATTTAAATTTGCCATCCTAGGCTCTTGTACTCAAATATATGGATAGTGTCCCATGTGTGTTCTCTGACACTTGGGTGTAATTGTAGTGAACTTTGAATTCCCATCTTAAGGTCAGTTATTAACTATTGATGGATTCTCCTTTTCTCCACTTAATGCTAAAGTATTCATACTAACCAAGACAAATGGGAGCGGCTAAGGAGTTTTTCAATGCCATTGCTGTGTAAGCTGTCTTTTGCTTCCCTCATGTGAGAAACTCAAAGCACTTTTGCAGAGAAGATCATTTATTCAAGGTAAAGGGGGGGAAAAAAGAAAAGAAAGAAAGCTCCTGTGTCCATTCTCAAAACTCCCCAGCTTTCAAAGCCACATATACTTTTTCTGGGACAGAGTTTTCTTGTCACTAAAGATGAAAAAATGGCATCTTTGACAACAACCTTGGCCGACACACTTTGGAGCTAAATGGGAGCCAGGTATAAGAAAGATGGCCAGGACTTCAACATCCTGGACAAGTCACCCTGACAAACAATGGCAGCGTTTTCGGATTTCCCAGGAAGTGGAAGAGTGCCCTCTGAGATTTATAAACACATCCATAATAAATGGGAGGCTGAAGTTTAAACTGTTATGGAGCCTCCTGTGCTGCACTGCTGAGGTCTCCTATGATTTAGAGAGGTGACATTTACTGTGTGCAGACCTATTATTCAGAGTGACTGTTTGTGTATAGACGATATTTTAAAATGGCTTGCTGTAGATGAAAAATTCTTATTAAGTCAGAAAAACAGTTTAAGTAGGTAACACTCTCTCAGTTTAGTCTGCTATAAGTCTTACTGTCTTGCCACATGGAAAGTGCTTGGGGTGAGAGGTAGTGACACCTCACAGGCACTGGCTAAAATACTGTCTCCGGAGAAAACAAGGTTTCAGCTGGGACCAAGAAACTAACTGCACATCTGAAGTTAAACTAGGAGGCATTTCCTCAGGTTTCATCCGTTCAACGCAGAGTTTTCCTTTAGTGCTGGTGCAATGCCATGGTCCGACTGATAGTGTGTGATAGAAAGGACACTGGGAGTCTAGAAACTTTCATAACTACTAGTGTGTTCTCACAGATGCTCATTAACCCCATTTGCCTCAGGTGCTGTAATATGCAAAATTCAAGAATTGGATTAGTGATTTCTAAAATCCTTGTAAGATATGGCTCTTTGGTGGTGCCTGCTCTTAGGAAAGAGTGCCTGTCAGCACCTCATGACTGTATAGCATTTTAGAGTCCACCAAGAATATTCCTTTGTCATCACCTTTCCTCATTTAAACCCTATGGAAATCCTGAGAAGGAGGCAGAGCAATTACGATGGTACAGTTTCTTCAAATGAGAAAACTGAGGCACAGAGAACTCAGGTGTCATATCTAAGATCACATGACTGGAAGGAACTTCAACCCCACGTTTTGCCTTATAGTTTAAGACTCTGTGTCTTCTCATTCCTTATACCTCTGCCTGGTATGAGAGCTCTGGAAGTGGTTACATACGGCTCCCTGGGAGAAGATAACTGCTGTAATCGAGATGTGAACCGAGGGTGGTAAGAGGACAGATGTAGACTCTGTTGTCAGCAGACTCACAGTCTTCCAGGAGAGACAAGCATGTCTCTGTCTAATCAAATTTCACCCATTTTTAAAGTCCAAACTTGACTTTTAACTCCCCCAGGAAGACTGCCCTGCCTCACCCTCATCCCAGACTCCAGGGGCAGTCTCTTCTGGATTGCTGCTGATTAGACTCCATTGCAAAATGGGTGCCATAGACATGCCCTTTCCTCCTGCCTTTTATGTTTGTATGTATGTATCTCATTCCTTCCAATTCATTAGTAAGCTCCAGGTGAGTAAGACTTGTGAATTCTATTAGTTACATGTACTCATTCACAGTGAGGAATCAGTTAATAATGTGATCCACTAATCAACCAAGGCACCTATATCACCTTGGATGAAGGTAGTACCACAACAGAACATTACACTGCTCTTCTTCTTACAATGCTAACCTAATTAGAAGCTGTGGTATCACAGCCTTTTTTAGCTAGCAAAGCTGCAACATTATATTCTCTATTGCTGCCTTCATCTCCATTACTTTTCACATAGCAGTTATTATTATAAGCACTCAAACATTTCTACTTTTCTTTGTTTCTCTATCTCCCAGCTAGAATGTAAGCTCCACGAGGGCAGGGTTTTGTCTGACTTGTTCATTGCCATATCGTCATACCAAGAACAATGCACTTTGTTGGGGCTCACTAAACATCCATGGTGTGAGAGAGTGAATGAATGCATTTCAGGCTTTGTGATCATAGCATATGACTTCCAAGTTGTACCTCTATCCTTATTCCATAAATTTTGCATATGAATCAAGCACTTCACATTCTGGAAATTTAAACACTTATGATAAGCTATAGTATTTTCCCCTTTAAAGTTTTTTTTTTTTTTTTTAATTACTGAAGAAAAAGTAATCTTTGGGATGCCACTGTGCATGATCATTATTTTGGTGAGAAATATAAAAGTGATGTATTTTGTTTTGGATAAATCCTTTGTTTTTTCCTTCAAAATTCACTCAAGAAGTATGCACTAAAGAGTTATTTCTTCAGGATGATAGGACTTTCTCTTGTTGTGATAAAATTGAACACTGTTATGTCAAAATTAACATCTAAACCTAATGTTAGCTCATTAACAACAAAGGTACACCATAGAGCAGGGCAAATGGAGTCAAACATGCCAGGCTTGAGCCTTTGCTTCTTCTGAGTAATTCTGCAGCTTTGGACAAGAGATTCTGTCTCTCCAAACCTCAGTCTCTTCATGTGCAAAATGGGTACAATAATGGTATCTTTATCAAGGGGTTGTTGTGAAGATTAACTGAGACAATCTTCTCATTTACTGAGGCAGAAAGAACTCAGTAAATGTTAGACTTTACTATTACTATGCAAAGTTAGAAAAGTATAGCACACAATTTAAATGCAAATAGTAATTATACTATAGTGCTCTGCATTTTTATTTTATTCTCCTAGGATGCCTGATTGCTCATGCTAATTTAGCAGTAACGATGTTCAAAACATATGTTTGTTCTTCTAAGAATTAACAATAGACAGACAAGATTATTTGTTGTCTTTGGTATGTTTGGATCATTGCAATAAGGTGCCCGTATGTAGAAAGTACCATGAATTTCTACAGCTGATTAAAAATATAATTTTCTGAAGAGTCATGGTAAATCTCCTTTCCACAGACACCTTTTAATAAAAAACATAAATTATAAACTTACTCTTATGCAAACAATATTGGCACAACAAGAAAATGATTAAGATGCAGACAGGGTAGGTCAAAAAGACTATAAAAGGATTAATACATGTTGTTTGATGTATATTAAAACAATGGGTCAAAGTTCAGGTAGCATTTTATTTTTTAGTGTCCCTATACTTATGGCCCATTATAATCTTCCCAAAAGCAAACAGAATTTTTGTTTTTTTTGAAAATAAGAGTTCGATAGAAACCACTAGAGCATGTTAAATCAGTCTACTGCCACTATTTCATAAAACGTCTTTCAAAATAAAGAGAAGAGCAGCTCTCACTCTTTTTAATTTATGGAATAAAATAACAGCTATTTTCTTCCATGTTTACTTAACGTTTCTCAGATCTGGAACACCTCTAGTGATGCTTTGATTTCTCTCTTTGGCTACTCCACGCTTCTCATTTCTAGAGTCATGAGGGCCTTGTGAGCAGCAATTTTCATTGCAAAATTGAAAAAACATTACAGGAGCATTTCATTAGATCCAACATCCTGAATGTATGTTTGGGTATTTTAAACACACTTGAAACACAAGTGCAACACCCCGGTTTGGCAGCAGCCTGATGAAGTCTTTTCTGCACTTGTTAGTGTGAAACAACACTCATAGAACTTGAGCTTCCTCCTGCCTCTCCAGGCCATCGAGTCATGTGAAACAATAATTAACGACATTTCACGCTGGGTCTTGCCACCATTTTTATGCAGCTCATCTTCTGCAATGCTTTCCATCTCAAAATTTTGGGAACCCATAATGGGTGTCTCATTTCTGCTCCCACACGAATATGGTCAGTTATTACCAGTCACCATTTGTGCTTTCCTTGGGTTCCATTCAATCTATCACTAGGCATTGCTACTGCTTCTATCTCCTTCTGTCACAGGGACCCTAACCTGAGGACTAGACGGTGAGCATATTTAGACACTATGCCCTGTTTTGAATTGGGCCTCCCTTTTGATGACCAAAACTTAACTGAGAATGGGCTGGCCGGTTAGCTCAGTTGGTTACAGCACGGTGTTATAACACAAAGGTCAAGAGTTCGGATCCCCTTACCGTCACAAAACAAAACAAAACTGAATTGAGTGGCTTGCCTTGCCTGAATTGAGTTCCCCTGTGCTCTTAAACTTTAGACCTGCTTTGTCCATTTTCCAGGAATACATAGTCATTACTGATTTCCCATGTAAGATTATGATGGGATCTTTGCTCTATTTGGAATTATACACTTTTTAATCAAATTCACTAATATCTCATATCCAACTATTAATATAATAATATTTAACACCTAGTAAACATATTATATTGATCAGCTAATTTCATAAGGGTGCTGTGTAAGAAGGTATCCCAAAACTCAGTGGATTAAAGCAATAGTCATTTATTCTCACTTGTGCATCTGCTCTTGTGCTGACAGTGGGGGTTGAGGTAGTTTGTTGGCTGATCCAATGTATGCTCAGCTAAGAACGGCTCCAAATTATAAATTGGGTTCAAACCTTCTCCAGGTGTTCTCCATCCTTCTCAGATCAGTGAACTAGCCAAGGCAGCATCTTCTCATGATGATGACAGAAGCTCAAGAGAGAAGGGACTATAAAAGCACATTTCAAGCTTCTGCTCCTGTTATGTATGCTATATCCCATAGGCAAGACATGTGGTCCAGCCTAAAGTCAATGGGTGGAGAAGTGTGCCTTGTGTCCAGGGGGAGGAACTATGCAGTCACATGGCAGAGGATGTGGAAGTGATGAAGAACTGGGAGCCACCATGAAATCTACCATAGATATGAAGGACCTAAGTTATAACATTCATTTAAAGATGCATTCTTTATTCTTAGCATTTATTTATATGGCACAGAGGTACAGACTGTATTAGAGTTTGGTTTATTTGAATTTAGTAACTATTCACTTCTCAGTGAATTCACTACCTACTCCATGTAATGCACTAAGCACAAGGTAAAGGTATATATAAGGGACCTTCAAAAATTTCATGGAAAAGTTCATATTATCTTTTAATTTTATTTTTCTATAATATTTTTAAAGTACCCTGTATACAGAGGACCTGGAGCCTGGGAGGTTAATGGTGGAAATTGGGTGGACCCACTCTCAGTGCTGAGTGGGTCATGAGTTGGTATGATGACTCAGTGTGCCCATGAGAACTGCACTACCCAGTGATCTTATTTTCCTTTAACCTTTTTTATTATTACAAAAGCAATACATTTAAAAAATAGACTATACACATACTTCCATCACCATAAGTAACCATTATTTACTCTAATGAAATAGGTAAAAAGTTAGGGTGAGATCATGTAGATAAGTAGATAGATAGTAGATTGACTGATTGATCAGAGAAATGCTTTGCAATCGTTGGTATATTTTGGATATATTCAATATCAGTAAATATTCATCTCCATACATATCATTAATGCTGCCTAATATTCTGTCAATGAATATAGCAAATTTTATTTCACTAATTTATTGAGAAACAACTAAATCTCACATTTTTGTTAGTATAAACAATGTTGCTCTGTATTGGTTATACATCTCTGAACCACTGAGGTACCAAAAAGCAGAAAGAACATAAAAGGATTATCGGTAGTGTTCTTTATCAGGGAAATGTTGATTTTTCAAGAAATTGTAAAGCAAAAATCCAAGGGCTATAGCTAAGCTCTAAATTGGGAGAAACAAACTAAAGGCAACAGGGATCTGATTATGTGCCAAGCAAAGGAAATAAAAGGACTTTCCAATTAGACACCCAAGGCAAATCTCCAGAGGAGAGATGAGGAATATGGGATCCAAAATTCATAACACAAAAGAAAAATGTGTGAGTCAATGAAGAAGGTTTTCTGGGATTGGTAGTTAAGACAGGTGAGATGGGGAAAGCTGGGAGGCAAGTCCACCAGATAAAACAAGTTCTGTACAAAGCAACATGAGTGTATGCACCCAATTCTGCCCCCGTAAAGCACTAAATATGAGGCCCACTTCAGATGGAAAGGCATCCAGTCATCAAGCTGTGCAAATGGGTGTAAAAGGCACAATCAACAGGGCTTCTAGGGCACGTGATAGTCGTGGCACTGAAACAACTGCTTGTTTCAATGAATAGGAAAACAAAGAAAACCCGTTTTTTCCCTACATTTTCTAGCATTGCAAAAATACAAGTTATTAAACAGTTCATGGTCTATCTATATCAGCCTGACTTTCTAAGGTGGTAAAAGGAGTAAGTTAGTATCACATCACAGTTTAAGGAGCAAACAGAGAATGCCTGTTTGTAAGGCTGGTCTGTGGTGGTCTGGATTTGGCTGGGAGAATATTCTAAGGCAAATTCTGATGACCAAAGTGAAATCTTCCCTTCCTGCAAATTCTTTGTGAAGAATGCTTTGACTTGAATGCTAGGACAAGAAGAGCCTTAGTATCTCAGAGAAGCACCTAAAATTACGGCAGGCTTCTAAATGGAAAATGTGCCAAGTTGTATGGGGTTAACGATCGAACAGCTTTTTTCTAAAATTGGCTTTGAAGGCCCAGAATTTAAATTTGCAGGGCCCTTGACTGTCAAAAACTACTAGCACAATTAATTCTATTTGTACAGCATTTTTGTTGATCTTCATATCAACCCAATGAAATATAAAAGGCAGATGGTAAAACACCACTGGGACGGATCAGGCTGTTGAGAATTGTAGAAGGGAAGTGCTTGAGGTCACACTTAGAATACATGGTAGTGACAGGCTATAGTTGCATGTCCTGATCACCAGTGCAAGGTCTTTTTCCCTCTACTCATAACAAAGCAACCTCACATGTGTTGCTCAGAGAATTTGATGTTCTAGGTAATTCAGATTTCCACTAAATTCTCAAATTGCTGACATTTTTTTAACTGTCAATTTCTAAATGCCCATTTTCTTGTTTTAGATGTCAAGTCTAATGAATGTACTGTAATCTTTGATGCTCAAACTGATGGGACAGATGATTAATTCTCACCCTCCCAAGTTGTGGTTGTAGATGTTGTAGGAAACTGAGCTGAAAAGTGCATTGAGACCATCAACTTAGATTCTAAGCTCCATGAGCGAAGGGTCTGAGTCTGTTTTGTTCCCTCCTCGGTTCTAGGTGACTACTAGATGTCTGGCATGAAGTAAACACTCAGTGAGTATTGGTTAAATGAATAAATTAATACCATGTATGTTATCTTCAAAGTGTGTTTTCTTGTTATTGAGTCTGTTCTCCAGAAAGTCAACTGTGAAGTAAAATAAAGGAAAAAAGAGAAAGAAAAGAAAGAAAAAAAGGAAGGATGGAAGGAAAATGGAAGAAAGGGAGGGGAAAAGTAGGAAGGAAGAAAAAAGGAAGGAAGAAATTAAAAAGAAATCCTGAATTTTCAAGTGCTGATTTTACTTAGGAGAGGCTCTAATTTATTTAATCAATATTTTTATTCATTAAGTTTTAAAATTACATCGATCAACTCTCTCTTTCTTGTTTCTATTTTTGTCTCCTTCCCATTCTCTAAAACCAGGACAAGAGATTCCAGTTTTGTGCATTCTGGTTCTTCCCACAACTCTCAGGCCTTGGGGGAAGGGGTGGGGGTTGAGGGTGGCACCCATCATGTGATACAGGAGCAGCTGAAATCCATCTCCAGGGAGACTCAGCTCCCACTCCTCCTGGCTCCAAAGATAACCAATGTCACCGCAGCGGGCTCCACACAAACTGATGGCTGTGGACAGACTTTCAGGATGAGTTCTTTCTTTGTGTGCTCTTTCCTGGCCATCTAAGTGGTTTCTGACTAGTTGGCATGTTGCTAGTTAAAATTCATTCTTTTAAAGCTGAGTATCCACTTAGCTCCTCTCCTCTGAACTTTCATCATTCATTATTAACAATGAAAGCCAAAGTGCATGAAACAAGTTCAGCCCTATCTGTTTCTGGCATGAAAGTGATGTCTTGGCATATTAGTGGGACACGGCTCTATCTTACATAAAATGATGCCTGGGCCCACAACAAAGGCGCCGTCTCTCAGCACCTAATAGGATCACCTACTTCAAATGTGAAACTTCCTTCTTTGAAATATTTGTTGAGATTTCATAAACCTATGAAGATTCTCAAACTCAAACAAAACCTTCTAGGCTTTGGTGCAAGCTCCGACTCTAAAGAGCTTTCTGTTCTATAAACCGGTTATTGGATCTGGGTCCCAAGCCCAGGCAGATGGGGGAAGTGTGGGGGCGTAAGCAGAGGAAGAGCTCACTTTCCACTTTCTCTTTTTGATACAAAAATAAAAGTCATCTGGCTTTGACTGCGGAAAATGAATCATATTAAGCATTTTAAAAGCACTATTCTTTTTGTAAGACCTAATTTCAGACCGATTAACACTTTAATATGAAACAGAAGCACATCATTTCATTAGGAGACAAAATAAGGCCTCTCAGCTACCATATGTTGTCTCTTCTTTGCAAAAAAAAAAAAAAAAAAAAAAAATCTTTGAAACCTCAGATTGTAGATGGAGCTATAAGAGGGAAGGTAAATTTGGCACCATCACCCCTGGCCCCAGGTGAGCAGACTCTGCTTTGAGGAGCCACACAATCATAGTTTTTTGTTTTGTATTGTTTTTGGCAATGCTCATATCCACTCTCTTCAGGAAAGAAGACCTGCTGTTGCCCTAGAAAGCTCACGGGGAAATATTCTTTTGTGAAAATAAAAATCGAAAGAATCTTTCAGTATGTTCTTCCTAAGAATGTCTATGCTGACACAAAGAGCAAAGAGACACTTTGTACCACTGATTTCACAGATTACTTATTTATTAAATAGATGAAACAAAATTATAGCTGTCCCTTTTCAATATTTAAATTTTTTTAATGATAATGCCTTTAAAATGCACAGAACATGAATGCAGGAGTTGGTGTGATAGGAGAGAGCCTTATTGCACATAATTAACAGACACATAATGTCTGGTAACTAGTAATTTCCTTCTAGCTGAGTAAGGAAATAATTTAATCATGTTGATCAAATGAATCCCAGGAGCCCAGTGTAACATTATGCCAAAAAAAAAAAAAAAAAAAAAAAGCCTGCATTAACTGATAAAAGACTACATGGTTAAAACAAAACAAAACAAAAAACCCCCCATGGTTTCCAACCTTGTTTAGGTATCCTTAATAGTATATAAAATGTAGGCCTGAATTTAGTAATTGGTTTAATGAGACATTTCAGGAATACTATTTCCAACACTAGCAGAGGCTACAAATATTGGCATGGTTCACTTTGCTAGAACCCACTAACACCTAAGTGTTGCGAGATGCATATTTCAGTCACCAATGAAAATGGCCCCCACCAACCCCAGCTTAGGGGAGTGTGCAGAGAGTGACGAGGAGCACATGGTGGGGTGAGGGGTTAGACCACACATCTCTTTTCTTTTTTAAGAATTGCTTTCCTGGACTAGAATCTTATATTCAACAACTAAATAAAAACCTCCATTGCTCATTTGTCTACTCCAAGTTAATATTCAAAATAGGCCAGGAGGAGGCTTCCTTCCAAATTATTCTGCCAAACAAATTTCTCTTCAGTAGAGTATATCCCAGTCATGAGAATCTGGTGTTTCCTTTTGAAATCTTTTGTGGTCTTTGTCATTGTTCTTCTGAGCTACTTAGAAAAGGCAGCAAGCCACCTTCATGGTATCTGAAGTCAGCTCTCCGTAATGAGGTGATATAATTTAACACTTACCATAATACATTTTATCCATCTATTGTTTGCTAAATAATTCCTGCAATAACACTTTTATTCTTTCCATAATTCTTCAGGGCAATGCTGGAGGAATAATATTTTTACTGCAGTGATTGATGTTGGGTTCTGGTGCTATATAGCACCATGAACAGAGGTTATTGATAAGCATCAGGAAGATAGGAGGGTGTGGAGGGGGCAGGGGAAACATTCAGAGGCCCCTGCTGCCTGGAAAGAACATCAGGGATCAGAGGGTTAATACCATTTTATGAGGTTGTAAAAACCTACCCCAAGATTCTTGTGTTAGCAATATTCTTTGTGTAAGATGTATGTTATTAAAACAAGTAGCAGCATCTGAATTAAAGTGACAGTATGATGGATGTCTATTGAAGGGGAATCGGAGCCGTTTGCAGCATTTTGGGCTAGATGTGGGAATTCTGCCTCAGAGGCAAGGAGCTTGGCAGACACATTGATTCCGGGCTGACGCATGTTCATAAATATGCCCCCAGAGAGGTGTGGCCTAGCAGAATTTACAAAATTATGTTCATGAATTATTTAACATTTATTTATAGATGCTATATTTAAACAGTATTTGCCAAAGCGAATGGACCATAGCTTACAGAGTGATCTTTAGATAATGCAAATTCTGCACAAGGCTGAGGTGGCGGGTGGCTTGCCCAGTGATGCTGAGCCTATCAAAAGTATATTAAAGGAGATGAGTCCACCGACGAGGTAGCTGCCCCTCCAAGAACCAAGGAGTTTCCTTGATGGAGCTGAGGTCCAGAGCAGAAGAAAAGACCAAGGAGGATTCTTCTCTTCAGGAATTCAGTCACATCAGAAGGCAAGATAGTGTTAGTGCTGATTCAAATTCGAACATAGTCATGAGTTTTTCTTTTTACGGCAGTATTTTAAGAATTGTAGAATGCAACACTACCAGTTTAAGGTTGAAAAGAATAAAGGAGAAGATTTAGAAATTATTACAGCATAGACAATTTTTGATCATGTTGAGGGTCATATTCAAACACATCAAGTTGAGGTTATGATTTATCAGTTTATTAATTTAGTGTCACATAATTTGGCATGGTGGATATTTCAGAGACCCTAGTGCTCACCAAATACTCTATTTGCTTCCACCTTTCACCATTCTCTTTGCAGTTGGGTGAGGCTTTATGGCTAGTTCTTGCCTGTGAAATGTGAGTGGGAGTGACAAGTGCCACTTCTGCAGCAGAGGCATGTAGGTTCTCTGTTGTCTGTCTTCTCCTGTTATGGTAAATGAAGAGGCTATACACTACAGCAGGTTCAGTACAAGCTGGTGGAGCCTCCAACAGCCCATCCCTATGACTGTTTAGAGCTGAACTTCACCGACCTGAGTAGGCTGAGTAGGAAGATTGAGAAATCATGATTGGGTTGGGCTGAGCCATTGAGATTTGGGGGTTGCTCATTGCTGCAGCATAACAAAGATGGTCTTGACAATGCATTAGGCCATTGCTACTCTATTCACCTTCCAGTGATGAAATAAGATGCTTGGACCAGAATGTTCATCAGTACACTACTCACTTAGAGAAAGTCTTACCATGAAAAAGAGGTCAGCTGAACTGAACAGAGTACTTGGCAACGTAGTTCATTTACCTTCTAACACAAGCTCCTTAACTAACCACATCTGACAAGGAACAGTTCATGGACATATTTGAGAAGCATTGCAGTAGACAATGGCATATTTTCTCAAGGAGTTCTAGGTTCATGATGGATTGTTTTGCATGGATGACTGTCACATTTTAATGCTACTGTTGCCTCTCAGTAGGCCCAAGCCTTTCCATTAAGGATGGGGGAGACCCACACAGGGAAGGAAAATTACAGTTTTAGAATGAATAAGTTTGTGATCAGCAAATTGATACTATATGATATTTCTGTGGATTCTGAATTTGGTGTCTTATTTTTAATTATTGTCCGATTGTAAAATTACTAGGGATGTTATATGAGCAAGCACACAGGCGTGCACACACACAAACATACACACACACAACAAACACATGCACACACATACACTCTCTGTCTCAATACTTAGGATAGTGATTAGTGCATGCTAAGAATTTAGTAAATTACTGATGAATGAATAAATTAGTGAATAAATCTGTGAATCTGTTTGCATTACCCAGAAGGCAACTACTAGAAGCACTAAAAAAAACTAATAACAGATACTTGACAATGGTGCATATCAAGAATGGTACTAGAATCTTCAGATGTGAATTCTATGTCTTTAATCAGAGCTTTGAATAAAATGATATATGAAAGCCCCATGGAACTCAATGGCTTCGCCCAGAGTTTTGAATTTTAATAAACTGTATAAAACTTTTCAGGATTTTCAGAGGGTGTGGTGAGAAGTGCTGAAAAATTAGGAATAGACAAGTGTATGGACATATACTAAAGCACATTGTTCCGCCCTTAGCTCTAGGCTTCTGGGAAGCAGAGCCTGAGACAAGGATTAAAGTGCTGTTTGTTTGTGTGAGATGCAGAAGGCCATGGAGAGGGAGGGAAATAAGAGAAACAAAGCAAGGATAGATGCAAAGCAATGCAATGCTGTGAGCAATGGATTTGGCTTCTGCTACATGTGAGCGAGCTGCAGTAGGACACAGAGGATTCCTCACCAACTGTGTCTGCTAGGCACTCAGCAGAAACTGCACCTGCACTAGCAAGGAAGAAATGAAAGGAAATTTACCTGCCTCACTGCCTCTGACCTTCTTTTTTCCATTAGTTCAAGTTTACCCCATGGAGAGCTAACTCCCCACACTTCTGGGTTGCATCCTCCAGCTCCTTTGCAGCTGTGCAGGCAAGACCCCACGCCTCTCAGGATGGTGTGTTCTCCAAGTTTAGAAGTGGAGAGATATTTCATCCCTGAGAGGGCTTGCCATGGTGTGAAAGGCCATGCTGTCCTGGTACTTCAGCTCAGACTACAGCTAACAAATGAGCCAGGCAAACTCATCAAGAGCACAGTTACCCAAGAGGAAATTACAGCACCTTTGAGGAGAAACAGGCAGTTGAGACTGAGAAAGCACCTAAGATTTGTTCTCCAAAGTTTTAAATACATTTATATTTACAGGTCCCAAGGAAAGAATTTTTGTTGATGCTAATTTCTATAATCACCTCCAACTTTTCTCCTAGTCTTTTTCCTTTACCTTGTGCCACACCCTCTCCCCAGGTCCTGTGTTCATCTATTCCCACATTTACCTTTGTGGAATCTAATGATCAAGCTGAGCATGCTCTGTGGCCAGAGATCATTGTTATTGTGGACACACTCTTCACTGGCACTGAGAACAAATGCCATCTTTTCTCTAAAGCCCTTCCTTCATCCTCTCCAATCAGATGTCTCTCCCTTCACAGATTCCTTGTATTTCTGCTCAGATGTCTGTCACCATTTGATGTGCCCATGATTATTTATGTGTATTTATTTACCCACTAAGTTGTTAACTACATGAGGACCCAAACTGTGAAACCTAGCAGAATGAGCTTGAATTTCGGTATCTGGCAATACTGAAGTCTCCAGGACTCATTTGCTTCATGCTTTTATGGTTCATCTCATGGTTCACCTTTCTGGGTTTTATCACCTCTAATGCAAAATTGTGGTAGTTACACTTTACTTGGTTTTAGTGAAAATCAGCAGAGATACTTTAATGCTGGCCTAACAGGGTGCCTGGCATACTCTAGGTGCTAAATGAAGGTTAATATTCTGTTTTTATCCAGTTTTTATATCCCTCTCTATCCCAGCACCTAGTGGAAGGTGTGAATGATTTCTGATTTCTGTAATATAAGCAAATGCATGTATTCCTTACTACATGCCAGACACTGTTCTTAGCACTTTACAAGAGTTTACTTATCTAATTCTGTTAGGTAGATGTGATTTTTATTTTGAAAAAACTTATATAGCACTTAACTATATGCTAGACACAGTTCTAAATACTTAATCCACTTAACAGTCCCACGAGGTTAATGCTGTCATTATCATCCCTGAGTTCAAGATAAGAAAACTGGGACACAAGGAGGTTAAGTATCTTGCCCAAGATTATATAGCTAGTAAGATCTGGGATTTAAACACAACCAGTCTGTTTCCAGAGTCTGCATTCTATATAGTATGGTATAGTGTATTATAACACAGCTCACAGGTAAATAACTCCCTTATATCTTAAAGACTTTTCATTACCTTTGTATAAATAATATTTCTCTAGAAATGGTGAAGTCCCTTTCTTTAAAAGTGAACACGTTCGGTGTTTTGTTTTGTGTTTGGGGTTTATTTTGTCTTTTTCGTGACCGGCACTCAGCCAGTGAGTGCACCGGACATTCCTATATAGGATCCGAACGCTCCCAGCGCCACACTCTCCCGAGTGCGCCACGGGCTCGGCCCGAACATGTTTGGTGTTTAGAAATATTCCCAGGACTGAGAATATGGCTTCTTTGTATTGAGTAAATGGCTCAATTGATCAGCTTTAAACTATTGCAACCTAGCTCTGAGGATAGATGGCAGGAGTCAATTAGAGAAGAACAGTATTAATCACTGCCCAAGATTAATATGACACCTGCACGAAGACAAAGGAAAAGAGCATTAACATTTTTTCGCAACTATTTTTATTACTGTATCATATTGCTGTTCACATCCACTTACTGTAAGAAATTTCTTCCCAAAGATTCTTCTTTTCATATACAGTTCTTTGGGTATCCCACAAACCCTACCATGTGTGTGCATGTCTGTGTAGGAAGAAGGGGATGACAAAACAAAATTCTCTACATGATAAAAAATATATAAGCATAATGATAACAAAAGTAAGAGAACATTTTCACAATAAAGTGCAGTGCTAGCAACATTGATGCTTACTTTGCAAATGAATTGAGATTTGGCCCAGATCCAGGTCACCATGATTTCATGAACCATCAAAGAATGATCATACAATATTGAGCACCTTCCAATATCTAGTGGACACAAGTGAGCACATATTAAAATTCTGAAGAATTGAATTTTTAGGTAAAGGCCTCCGTGGAATTAGATGAATTTCTTATCATTCCCCTCTTTCTTTTCTTCCCTCGAGGCACGAGTGTGAGACCCTACCATAAACCCATCCTTGTCATCATCTTAAAGAATACATTGTTCTTCCACTGATGCCATATTTCATACACTTTTTAGCTTTAAGCATAAATGGTTCACATTGCAGAGAAATGTTATTTGGCGGGTATCTGTGTCTATCAGAGAAATTGCTTAGCTCAGGAAAGATCAGGAGAATTAGGAGAGCTCTTCTTTAAGTTAACAATGTTTTCTTTTGAGTTAGGGCAGATATTAATCATGACTGATCTTTTACAAATGAAAAGGAAATAATCCCCTATGGCATGGCATGCATTTTTCTATCCTGGGGTCTCTCCACTTCGTTTTGGTATTTATGTATTTGAAAGATATGCTACGATGGTTGACATTCGTTATGAAAGCTCACATTTCTCCTCTGAACTAAATTCTAGTGAAAAAAAAAACACAGCTGTGTGATAAAGATTCTGCTTTGCATTCTTCTTACCACAGTCTAATTATCCTTGAGTGACAAGCTTCGGGTACATTCCCGTGTGATGAACTCTTATTCTTTCTCATCTTCTTTTTTTTTTTTTTTTTTTTTTTCCTACTGTGGGCTTCAGCTTTTCTTTCCTGGTAAGCTGTGCCTTTAGCCAAACTGTGAGGCAGGCAGGAAGAAGGGAGCCGGACCAAACTACCCTAGGCTATGCGTGGAATTGGCCCAGTGTTGCTTCTACTGGATTCTGTAGTTACATCAGCTGCATTGTAGAAGAGTGCAGATATGACCACCTTTGCAAAATAGTTTTCTTAAGTGGTGCTAGACCTTAAAAACAATAGCTTATTAACTGTTCCTTGGGGAAAATCCCAAACATCCAAAACACAAATTCCTATTTATTTTCTTGGGAAGCTAATGGGAAAATAGCTCAAATTATTTTGCATTCAATCTTATAGCACAGAAGAGAAGCCCCAGTTATTTTTGCAAATAATTTAATCTGCTGTGATGCCACTGTCTTGCCATGCCTACATGTTATGGCAGTTAATATGTGGTCTCAACAGCTAGACTTGGAGATCAACCAGCACAATGTCTCCCAACTGCCTACTTCTACATCACCCCTTTTTCACCAGTAGTGGTTGGGGTTCAGTTTCTCTCTCGCCTAACCTCCCCTGGCAGAGGTAGAGAATTCACATACTGTTCCACAATAAGACTTGGGTTAGCAAGCAACCATCCAATTCCCCCTCCTCTTCCCTCTTCACTTTACAAATGAAATACCCAAGACAATATGTCTTTCTGGGGTGATAGCAAGTAAAACAAAACTAGTGCTTGAACCTATTGAATATGGGCATTGACTCCCAATTCAATGTTGATTCCAGCACAACCAAAGTTATATGTACTCACAGAGATGGGAAAGCAAGAGAGAAACGCCACCATCACACCCACATGTCCCTTGCTCTCTGTACATGGTCCTGTCTATATTCCCATTATGGCAGGAGTTAGTATGCTTGGAAAATGAAAACACCCCATGTGCCCTCCATAGGGGTGAAGTATCTTACAGATTATGGAGAGGACCGATTTCTCCATGTGGGATTCTCTTGCCTAAAAGAGAGGGGACAGCTAAAACCACAGAGAAATCAGAGGAGTTTATTCGGGGTCCAAATATGCAAAAAGGAGAGAATAATAGATTAATAGATTATTAGTGATTAATGGATTTCTTGGCTGTGTGCAGAACTCTGCACACATATGGGGAATGGCAGGGAAAAGAGAGAAAGCTGGATAGAAGGCTTAAACTGGGAAAAAACTAGCAACAGGACCATGTATAAAATTTGCAGGACCTGGGGAAAGAGTACAAATGGCATACCATATACTTTATCACTAAATATTTAAAGAACCTAAATCAAGTTAATCTGTGGAATAGAAAATATTTCACTATCAAACATTGATATATGTTCATTTATAGCAATGAATTAGAAAAATTTAAAGCTAAATTTTTTATAAAATTGAAAGTTGGCAAAATATGGAAGACGAGTACATTCAATTATTGTTGCATATGTCTGGGTATTCTGTTGATGGACCAATGACATTAGATAGTAATAATATTAAGACATAATTCATAAGTTATTTTCATAAACTATATTCCTTACATTTCAGCAAAATCACTGATTATGTCATTATAATCAAGATTTTTGCATAATTTATATATTACTGACAATAATGCCAAATTTGACAACCTTTTATGACTCATTGTAGTTATTAGAAAGTGTTTTATTAATTTCAGTTTTGGAAACTTTGGTCTGCTCTGGTAGTAGCAACTTGAATTGCCAATAAAGTTCTTAAATCAACACTCAGATTTACAAGTTAAGAACTTTTGTATATCATGTTTAAACATTTAAATAGATTGTTTATGATAAATTAACATCATCAAAGATCACTATAAATTATTTTATCTTCTTTATACAAATTGTTAACATCTATATTGCAATTTTTACCACTTAAATAGTATCTAGATTTATACAGTAATGGAAGGAGTTGGTACTATATTTCATGATTGTTACATGTAGACACACAAACAGCACACAAATTTAAGGAAATTGTTAATCATTTAATTCTAAAAAATGTTCCCTTAGCCATCATATGAAATTGTTGCAAATATTGCACTATTTTTCCAAAACCCTGTTGGAAGAATTGGAAATTGGAAAATGAGGAGAAGCCAGAAAATGGATACTTGGAAACAATAGTTTGTTATACAAAAATCTATCGCATTCATGGTATCTTAGAGGAAGGATTTGACAAGTTAAACTGTCTTCTGTCTCACTAAATGCTTTAGTTGCTTAAACCCATCTTGCACTTAATACAATGTCTATCTCCCAAGTCAGCAAGAGCTCTACCCACAAAACTTCTCAGCATTCAATTGCAACTGCCTTTTGTTTCAAAGACATAAGGAAACACGTGTGGAAAAGCATTTTCCCCTGGGGCTTGAACAGGGCTGTAACAGTGGATGTCAGATCCTGAGTGACAGAACACCTATGGGTTCTTAAGCATATTGCATATGTGTGTATTTGTGATATCTGGGCCTTCCAAAATATGGACCTCTTTCCAGGGTCTAAGCATTCTGGCTAGGAAGGTTAGACCCTTCTCACATCTTATTGCTCAGCTGTCTCCATGGCTTTGTCTTTCATTCTCCAAATTTTTCTCATTTCCATTAGCTCTCTTCCTCTCCACAACTCACTGTGTTCTTTTTCATCTTTTTTCCCTCCTTTTCTTCCTTTCCTTTTCTCTTTCATTTCTTCTTTTTTTCTTACATTGCATTTTCTCTGTTTAAAATAAATTTTCTCAAGAAGTACATAGCATGCTATTTCTTAAAATATGTATGTATGTATGGGGGAATATATAAACATACAGAAGAAGACATTAAAAAGTGAAAGTATTACCTCCCTTCACGTCTCCAATAAACATCCTCCCTATAGGAAATCACTATCAAGACCTTAGTTTTTATTGTTCTTGACCGTTTTCTACACATTTAAAAAGTATGTAATTTCTTAAACAAATATAAATAATCAGATACATATTGTTTCACAAATTATTTGTTTTCCAATCAAGGAATAATGGAACATTTTATGTCAGCATGTAAACTTGTAATTTCTGCGTAATATTTCATATTGTAAATATACCATTGACGTAACCATTTCTAATTGTTGCAAGCAGGTTTTCTTCATTTTTTTATTTTTTGGTATTATTAAAAACACAGCAATAAAGGTACTTGCACATTACTCTATGTACTTGTGCCTATAAAGATATATGCTTAAATTTGATGCTTTGATTAAAAGAATATTTTAAAATTTGATAGATCTATAAAATCTCCTTCCAGAAATGTTTACAGGGCTGGCTGGTTAACTCAGTTGGTTAGAGCTCCACCGCCTTGCGACACCATGGTCAAGGGTTCAGATCCCTGTACTGGCCAGCAGCCAAAAAAATAAAATAAAATAAAACAGAAATGCTTACACGTCTACTACCAGTATATGAAAGTTTTTATTTCTCCATGCTTTCCCTAACATTAGTTGTTATAAACTCTATTTTAAGTTATATTTTTATTATTCTTACAGATTATAAAATAATTCTGTTCTTGTCATCTCAACATGTATTTTTCTGATTCTGTAATAAGATTTTTAGCATCTTTTCCTGTTTATTATTTATATTTATTTTTTCTTTTATAAATTGCCAATTCATATCTTTCACTTATTTTCTCTCTATTGGTTTATTTGTCTTATTGATATGAAAGAAATCAAATATTAGGGCTGAAACCTGGTTACATAGGATACAAATAGCCCTATCCCTGCGCTTCCTCTGTACGTACTCTATTTATGTTACATATTATCGATGCCAGATAAAATTCACTGTATCCTTTGTTTTTATCTTTGTTTGGGATACCTATTTATTTACAGAGATTTTTGTTTCATAGATGCTAATATTGTCAATTTTATGTTTTTTAATTGAAACATCATCTATTATACATTTTTATGGGGAACAGAGTTGAATATCAATACCTATACACAATATGTGATGATCAAATCAGGATAATTAGTATATTCATCATTACAAAATGTAATCATTCCTTGTGACCCTTTACCAATTTCTCACTATGGCTTATGATCTTCGTGTTGTTCTAACGAACATATAATATACCATAATAATATAAAATGTTCTTTTATTCTCTTCTCCCAAGTTTATTTTTCACTGTTTATTAGAAATTTAGCCTGTCCAGTACATATTACAGACGTTGAACATTATTATGTTGTAGATAGGTATGTAATTGAGCCAACACTTCTATTAAATCCTATGCCTCCTGATTTAAAATGTTTCCCTTCCAATATATTAAATTACCATATTTATAAAGGTCTTTTTCTGGGCTCCCTATTTTGTCCCAATAATCTATTTGGCAAATCAGCATTGTTTTAATAAATGTTATTATTACTTTTAACATCCCAAAGTGTTTTCCATCAGATTTTTCTTTCTTATTACAAATTTGCTCTACTATTCCTACCCATTTTCTCTTTCAAATGTACATTAAAGTCACTTCTGCATGTTCCATTAACATTTTTTTATTGAAACTGCATTAAATTATATTACATCCTGTAGTAACAATCCTACAATATCAACTCATTTCACACAAAAGTGTATGGGATGTCTCTGTGTAGTCAGGTCAGGAATTATGTAGTTCAGGAAAGCATCATAATTTTCTTCATATTGTTCTCATGACATTTCTTGTCAAATCTACTTCTATGTACATTTAACTTTTGTTGCTATTATGAATTGAGTCTTACAAATTTTGTTGCTATTCTATTGCAAGTTGAGTCTTATAGCTTTGTTGCTATTATGAATTGTCTTAATTTTCTCTTACATTTTCTGGAAAGCTATTTTATGTGTATTTACATTTTATCCAACCACCTTCTGAATTATCTTCTCATATATAATCATTTTTCAGTAGATTCTCTTTAGATTTTTAAACATAACTTTATTATATACCACATTATATATTATACACAGAGAAAGAATTTTTTTATTTGTATTATAAAATTGTCAAGCATACAGCAAAGGTGAATTTTACAGTTGCCATTTGTTTATCCACCATCTAGATTCTACCATTGACATTATACTATACTTGCTTTATCACATATTTATTCATCTACTGGTTTATTTTTCCATCTAGTCATATATTTTAGATTTTGAAGCATTTCTAGGTAAATTATAGGTATCAGTATATTTCCTCTTATATGCTTCAGCATTCACAGCATAGAATTTGTGTACATTTTCTTTTGAAGTTAAATTTACAAGCAATGAAATGCAGAAATCTTAAGAGAAACTTCATTGAATTTTGACAAATGAACAAACCTGGCCACTCAAGCGCATTACCTAGAAAGTTCCCTCATTCCCTTCTCTAGGCAGTCTGCTCTCATCTTCCCAGAGGCAACCATTAATTCTGTATTTTTCCTCCATCAATTTATTTTTCCTTTTCTAAAATTTTACATAAATGGAATTATACATTATATACTCTTTGTGTAAATATTATTTCACTTTTTATCTGTTTAGTGACTAAACTTGAACACTTTTTTTATGTTATTGGCTGAACTATAGACCTTCTTTTGTAAAGCATCTGTTAAAATCTTTTGGCTTTAAAAATTAAGTTGGATTTTGCTGTTTATTATTGAGTTGTAAGAGTTACTTCTATATCTTAGATTCCAGTCCTTTTTCAAAGATGTTTTACAAATATTTTTCCCGGTTTGTGGTTGCATATTTGTTTTCTTTATAGTATTTTTTGATAAGCGTACATTATTAATTTTGATAAAGTCTATCATTTAGCTTTTTTTAATTGTACTATTGTCTTTTGTTATCTGTTTATGAAAGCTTTGAGTACCCCTAAGTCATGAAAATATTTTCCTATGTTTTTCTCCGAAAGCTGTATACATTTAGCATTTATATTTAGCTGTATAATCTATCTTGAATTAATTTTTGAATATGATGTGAAGTAGGTGTAAAGTTTTGTTGTTGTTTTTGTTTTTAATATGGATATTTAGTTATTCCAGCACCAATTGTTGGAATAATTTTTTTTTCCTCATTTGATTGTAAAATTTTGTCACAAATTAAATGACAAGATGAGTATGAACATATTTCTGGGCTTCCTATTTTATTACATTTATTTAGGTATTGATCCTTATGCCGTACTGCACTACCTTGATTACTTAAATTTTGCAGTAAGTTTAAATCAAGTCATGTAAATCCTCCAAGTTGGTTACTATTCAAAATTGTTTTGGATAGTCTAGGTGCCTTGCAGTTCCATATAAAACTTACAGTTAGATAAATTGCTACAAAAAAAAAAAAAAGACTACTGAGATTATACTTGAAATTGCACTGAATCAATGGAACAATCTGAGGAGAACTGACATCATAACAATATTAAATTTTCTAATTCATGAACATAATACCTCACTCGACTTATTAAGTTAACTTTAATTTCTTTCTACAATATTTTGTAATATTCATTGCAAATATTGTGCACATATTTTGTTAAATTTATTTCTAAATATTTTACGATTTTAAATAAATTAATAATTAATTTAATTTTTCAGTTATTTCCAACAATTATACAAAAACACATTTGATTATTGCATGTTAACCTTATATACTACATACCTCTTAAATTCACTTGCTATTTCTGGAGTTGTTTTGTATATATTTTTTAGGGCTTTTTACAGAAACAATCATGCCATCTGCAAGTAGAGACAGTTTTACTTCTTTTAAATCTTTATAGCTTTCATTTTTTTTCTTTGCCTTATTGCAATGGCTAGGTCCTCCATTTGAAGAGAAGTTGTAAATAGATTCTTCTCTTGTTATCAGTCTTAGAAAGAACACATTTAATATCTCACCATCAAGCATAAAATTACGTGTAGGATTTTCACATTGACCTTCATTAGATATTTGGAGTTTGCTAAGGATGTTCTCATAAACATATTCTGAATATTGCCAAATAATTTTTCAATATTTATTGAAAAACTATGGTTTTTCTCCTTTATTCTCTTAAGATGGTGAATTATAAGATTTCTTTTCAAATGCTTTTAGATTTTCAAAGTAGGCAATAATGGCATTTCGTTCTCTTCTTTCTCTCTCTCTCTATATATTTAATCGCTTTTCTGTTTTTCTTAATGCATACATTCCGCCCTCTACTATGATTCTGAGTAAAAGCATAATAGTAAGTAATTAATGAAAATGTTTCTTCTCCTTCACACTGTTTCAAAATTTCACCAAATTTAGTACAATGTTTACTGTTGGTTTCTGATTGATTGATTTCTGAGCCAAGGAAGTTTTCCTTTTCATAATTCACTGCAAGTGTTTTTAAATCAAGGATAGTTGTTGAACAATACCTTTTCTACATTATTAAAAGTTATATGATATTTTTCCTAAAATCTATTAATATAGATTATTGTATGCCTTTATTTCCCAGTGTTGAGCTATCTTAGATTAATAAACATTACTTGGTCATGATGCATTATTCTTCTAAATAGATGACTGATCATAAAAATGTTTACCTTATTTTGATTTTTTGCATGTACAGTTATTGTTTATGCTCTATTTTTTTTCCAATTCTGATATCAGGGCTATATTAGCCTTTTATTATGCAATTACACAGGTTCCTTCTTTTACAATACTCTAAAAGGATGTAAATGACTTAGTTATTACCTGTTTCTTGAAGGTTTGATATAGCTATTCATAAAACCATCTGGATCTGATCTCTTTTCTTTGTAGGAAAATGTCTCATAAAGTTATTGATCTATTCATTTATCTTCTACTTTAGTTTTTAAGATTTATATTTTCATATAAAATTATGTATTTCATCTAGAATTTCTTACTCATAAAATTGTATGTTATATGACCTTATAACTTTAAATTCTTCTTTGTATCTATATGTACAGATCCTTTTAATTCCTAATAGTGTTTATTTACATTTTTCTATATTTTTACAAGCTTTACAGAGGATGGCTATTCCATTGATCACTTATTAGTACTAGATCTTCGTTTTGCATATCAGCTCTACTGATTTTGAGTTTTGATTTCAGATTCATTCTCTCCTGTTTCATTATGTTCCTGTTTTCTTCAGTTTCAAGCATTTTCTAATAAATGTATTTATGACAATTAATTTTCTTTTGATGACTACTTTGGAAATATCTCATAGTTTTGCTATGCGGTGTTCTCATTGCCATTCACATCTAAATAGTCTTTACATTATGTTCAAGTTTGATTTATTTTTTTCTTTCCTTTTAAAAATATTTATAGTAGTTTTAGTTTTACAGAGAAGTTGAGATGAAGGTACAGATAGTTTCCATCCTCTCCCCACACATAAATACAGTTTCTTCTGTTACTGATGTGTTACATTAATGTGGTGCATTTGTTACAGTTATGAGTCAATATTGATATATTATTTTTAACTTAATTTTACATTAGGGTTCCCTGTTTGTATTGTACAGTTCTATGAAAACCCATGTGCCAAATGTGTAATGTCATGTATCCGCCATTCCAGGATCATACGGAATAGTTTGGTGGTTCATTTTGTAACCCCAAAATTACATAAAAGAGCATTTAAAGGATTCAGCAGTTAGTTTTCTCTTTTTGTATTAGCTGTTTATTTTTGTTAAAACGTATTCTATATTGTTCCTGCTGATTGAAATCCATTGGGACTTTCATTGTAGCCTACAACATGGTCAGTTTTTGTAATTTATTATGAGTATTTGAAAAATATGTGGTCTTAATTTTACTTTTATTGATATCATCTATATATTACTTTTGTTCTCTTGATCTGTTACTTTTTGAAAAGCAAGTGACTGCATGTTGCTATGGTTATAAATCTGTTAAATCCCCATGTGTTTTCAAATACTTTTTTTGTTTTATGAACATTCAAAACTATGTTCTTCATGGCATAAGAATTCAAATTGTCATGTCTTCCCAATGAATTTTAAAATTTATTGAGCACCTACCATGTATGAGGTACTTGAGATATAGTGATTAATAAGACAGAATTGTACTTCCTCTGCCTTAAGGTCATAGAGTCTAGTCTGAGGAAATAGTTCCAAAAGCAAACACAATCATTTCTGGTAGTGATAAGTGCTATGAAGACAATGAGTGAGGACAAAGGGAGTGAAATGGGATTGAATGCATTAGAAAATAATATTCATAATGAGTCAAGAACAATTTTAAGCAGAGTAGTAACTATTTGACCTGTACTAAAATAAAGCATTTTGGATGCTATGTGGAGGGTAAGAATACAAACAGGGAGATCATTAAACCGGCTATTACAGTGGATTAGAAAAGATATAAGCGGGCCGACCCCGTGGCTCACTCGGGAGAGTGCAGCGCTGGGAGTGCAGCAGCGCTCCCCCGCGGGTTCGGATCCTATATAGGGCTGGCCGGTTCGCTCACTGGCTGAGCGTGGTCACAAAAAAAAAAAAAAAAAAAAGACAGAAAAAAAAAAAAAAGAAAAGATATAAGGGTGGTTTGGATTAGGATCATGATAGGCCAAATCAATGAGGAAGGTGTGATAGGAAAGAAGTGTGACTTCAAACTCTTTGGTTTGAGTCACTTAACGGATGGTACAGTCTTCAGTGAAGTGGGAAAGACCGAGAACAGAGAACCACTTGAGGAAGTAGAGTGCAAGTGTGCATGTTAAGTGATGAGTAGGAGGGGATAAATCAGAATATGCTTTGAAAATGTCAAAGATGAGATTCTTACTAACATATAACTGGAGGTGTCAAGAAGGAAATTGGACAGAGGAGACTGGAACTCAAAGAAGTGACCAGGGATGGAGACTAAAGTTGATAATCAACAGCATATAAAGTCATGAACTGGATGAATTTGCACAAAGACACAGTGTAAATAAAGAAGGTACAGGGGCCAGGACTGATCCTGGGGCAATGAGCACTTGAAGAGGGTAGAGGAAGAAGAGGAGTCAGAAAAGGAGTTTGAGTTAGAGGAACTTGATAAATAGAATAGAAACCAGGACAAAATAGAGTCAGATAAGACAAAAGAACACAGGCTTTCATAAGAAAGAAATAATCAAATGTGCTGAATGCCTCTGAAACATAGAATAGGGTGACAAGTGAGAGGTGACCACTGCCTTTGGCCACATGGATGAAGTTGATAACCTTGACAGGCGAAAATTCAAACCGGCATTGAGGATTAAAAATAAACTCACAGGATTTGTTCAGTAGATAGAAAGTAAAGAAGTAGAAATAGAAAGAAGTTTTGATTCACTTCAATGAAATTCAGAGAAAAAAATCCATTGAATTGATGTGTTTTTTATGGCATGAACTTATGTAACAAAAATAAAATATTATTTCATATAATCAATTCAATTTAGGAGATCGAGGCGATCCCATTTATTATATTTAGTCAACTGCTTAGATAACGCATTGTTTTCTTCCTGGGATAGTTTCAGGTTAACGGAGTAAAGTAAGTGTTTAAAGCAAACAAACACAAACTTTGACCACTTTGAGTTGGTATGGTGAATACTCCCCTGTCTCTCTGGGTCTATCAAAACTGCATTGTTTCTATTGTGAAATACTGCATTGCTCATTAATTACCCCATCTGGGAAATAATTCATCACTGCTGAAACTTTCCCACTAGAAATCTTGGACATGTTACAGATCTTCACTTTGGTTCCATTAAGACTTTATTTTAATACATATCACCTTCTGTCTGACAAAGGTGATTTTTTTTTTCTTGTTCTACATTCATCTCCAGCATAGTGCCAAAGACGAGGTTTCTCAGGCACAATCTTATTACTGGTAGCAATTGTATCATATTGAGTGGCTTTTCTGGCAGCTGGCAGCAATATTTAAACAAAAATAATGAAAAACTTTCTTCCCACTTACAATGAGAAAGTCTCAAGGGACTTGTTCTAATGTTTTCTGTCTCTTTTTACTAATAATTTCATAAAAGTGGAATAGAAATATTTGATTACTTTACAGCTTTCTCCTTTCTTTATGAAATAAAGACATGTTGAAAATAGTGTCTTCTACATACTATCTCAATGATCCCAAATGTGTAACTGATACTCATGGAAGGAAACTTGTAACTAATCTTTTTAGATATATTAACTCATGTCCCAGTCCAAAGTCTTGAATATGTTAAACAGAACTCAAAAGGATAGGGAAGAATAGTATTCATATTTTTAATGGGTAGAGTCCCTTTGGAAATTCTTTAGGAAAAAGGCTTGTTGCAAAACAGGCAAAACGAATAAAGCCATGCTTTTGAAGAAAGTTTTTATAAGTCTTGTTAAAAAAAGACACCAAACAGACACTTTGACCACATCACAATTTTGTGGAGGGCAGTTATCACTAAGGCCTTACATGGATTATCTATAAAACTGGGTTTGCCCATGGGGAACATGAAGATGTTGTTGTTCAGAGAGACATTTGATGGAACTGTAGAGATGAGCAGTTGTAATAAGAGAGTGGTCTCAGAACCTAGGGGAAAATGTTATTTGTTAAAACTACCTACTATTATGCCATAAGTGAAAATACACACGAATTCCTCTCAGATATCAGTAGCTATTATAACTACAAAAAAAATATATATATATATGCTGTGAGCAGTGGCTGGTGTTTTGGTAATTGGAGCAAATTTTTAAGGATTCTAAGTATAAAACTGCCTTGAACCTTGAAATAAATGCTTGTAAAAACCAGAACTCTGCCAGTGTCCCATTGGGAAGGAACTTGCCAGATTGAGTTTCAGTGTTAATAGATCCAGATTTCTGTGCTCTCCTACTTCATTGTAGATAAAAGTGGTTACCAGTGTGGAACTGAGTTAGCAAATGAACTTCAGTGAATCAAAAGAACACCTTTCAAAATGTAGTTCAGGAATGCAAAATTTGGAGATCACCTGCACCATGAACCACTCTTCTCTGGTAGATACATTGTAAAGTAAACCGCAAGGAATTTTGTCTGAAATCTTCGTGAGTTGACTATGGTGATCAGAAACGTAGCTCAGTGAAAACATTTCCTACTAATTCGAGGTCAATCCTCATACATTACCAGGGTTGATGTCACCCTTTCTCTAGGAAATAATAAAGAGGTGGTTGTATCCTCATCCCACAGGAAGTCCAAAGGGAACTTTGAATTGCTTATAATGATTGCCTTCCATTGGCCTGAATGAATTAACTGCCTCCTCAGGGAATGGTATTCAGCCTGTGCCAAAAAGATAGAGAACTTTAAGCTTGTAACTGGAGAATGCATCAGGAATTAAAAAGAGGATGTCAGCAGATACCAAGATCTGCTGGAGGATAAATGCGTAGTCTATGATTATTCAGGAGCTGATTATCTAAGCTTTTTGTTTATCCTTAGTTATTTTTTTCTTTTTATGTAATAGGGTAATATTTTATTAAAGTTCTATTCTATGCTAGGCTCTGTGCTTAATGGGTGTTTAACTGACTGGGATAGGTACTATTGATATTTTATTTTACAAATGAGAAAATTGAAATTAAGACATGTTTAAAAAAAAAAAAAAAAACCTGTCCACATTTACCTGACTAGCAAAAGCAGAGCTGGGATTTAAAATCTAGTCAGTATAACTCTAACTCCTAATCATTATCTACTCCTAACAATTATGCTACACTATCATGTCTAACCTGAGTTTTGGCCTGTGACATGAAAAAAGAAGACAAAGCTTAAATCAACAAAGAGAATAAAGAAATTGTCTCAACTTCGCATTGAGACAATGCATTGAAGTCTAGCCTTGCATTTCGAATGAGGCACATTTTCCCTGTCTTCCATTATCAAAATCAAGGGAATTAGATCTGTTAAGATTTTTTTATTTTGGAAAAACTTAGAAAATATCCAATTAATAATAATAATAATTATTATTATTATTATTATTTTTTACAAACTATTTTTGCACAGACCAAAATTTAAAGCTCCTTTAAGCAATGTCTGGTTGATAATTAAGGCAGTCTACTGCAAACTCTGTTCTATTGCTCCTTGTATCTAGAAATTGCCATAGCACTTACAAAAACTTAGATCAATTGGTACTCAATAGTTATTATCCCTTTTACTGTAAATTTGACAATGAGAAAAAAGCACTAGAGATGAAGGCTTCTCACGTAATCTTTATGCATGAGTAATTCCCGGCATAGACTCCAAGAAAGATAAAGGAGGATAATAGAATAGAAGGATACGAGAAGCCTGAAAACCCCAGTATGTAAAAACTGATGATAGAGTGAAATGCCAGAACATTTTATTCACACTTAAGCTTCTGGGGAAAAATAATCAGTGGGGATCAACTTGTCCAAGGTTATCCAATTGTCTTGCTGGCTGAGCAATTCGGTATTGAGATTTTACTGTGTTTATCAAAACCCTAACACTGTACTTATTATATTCTCAATCAGCTTCGCTTCATTCTTTGGGATTTGGGGGGCAATTTTACATTGTAGGATAAGTTACTAATAGACATTTCTTTCTTTTTATCAAATAGTCATTTATGAGGAATTTAGTTTTGATTAAGGAGAGGGTATTAAACATTTTTCCACTAAGAACTATTATAGCTGACACTAAAACTCTGTTGAATGACACACAAATCCTTTGCTCATTTATTTTTTCATTTTAGTATTTGAAAAGCTGATAATACCTTGCTCAATCTTTGGTTTGCTGTCAAAAATACATTTCTTCTGGCCAACAATAGTAATTGTTCATTTTACCAAAAGGCCATGATGCACTTTGGTGCCCTTTCTTGCTGTGGAAATCTAAACTTAAGAATTAAGAGTGGGTTATTTGCCTGACAGAGTCAGAGAAAGATAATAACACAAGGAGAGTTTTGTAATGCCTTCAAAGTCTATAAGAAGTTACCACCGTCACCTAGAATCTTTCACCTCATATGGTTTTTAAAGTTATGCTTTCTTTTCTCTTGATAATAGACTTTTTAATTCAAATTTCCTTAGGAATAAGATGATCTTCAATTTATCATCCAAACTGAGACAACAGTTCAAATGAAAGAGGACACTATTAATAATTACCACAGATGTGAAACGGGTTTATCTGGGTAAGTGTTGTCACCCAATCTAGGAGCAATTGCCATAGACATGAAGTAGTCCATGACTATAAGAATTGAAAAGTCTTAAAATTCAAAATATTTTGGAAAGTAATATTGCTTCCTTCCCTAAAGACCTATGAGAATACATTAAATAGCCACAGAATTTTATTTCAAAGTGTTTTCTCAGATGGCCAGGTTATAAATTCTGAGCTCATGAGGATAGCTGCATTTTTAAGTTTAGCTTATAAGCACATGCTGAATATAAAAATCCCATGGATTCTTTATAGCAAGACTTCTCCTCAGTTCAAGACTTCATTTCTTTCCTGGATTACTGCCTCTTCAGTACACATGGATTGGTCTACAAAACATCAGCTATCTGTAAGCAAGATTACCATTTAGTTACCCTTCTAATGACTACTACAAATTCCCTCTGGTTCTTCTTAATAACTCCAAGAAAACCATGAACTGGGTTTTTGCCCTTCCTTTAATTTTTAGGTTTATAAAATCTACCTTCCTTCTGTAGAATTTTCTGAACACCCTGATGCCAGAGGAAGGGCCTGGGGGGCTCAGTAGCTGGCCTCAACCCACCCACCCTGTTCTCTTACCACATTCTTGACTCCACCAAAGGAAAGAATTCAAGAGCAGAGTCACAGTAGAAAGTGAGAACAGGTTTGATGTAACAGGTAAGAAATACAAGTTCCATAGAGAGAGTGTGGCATAGCTCCAGAGACTGAGCAGAAGCCACACCAAGTATAACACAAAAGAAATACACACTTAAAGTTCAGTACAGAGTGAAATCACCTGCTAAAAGTAAAAGAGTAAAAGAGAGTGAGCAGCCACCTGCTGAAAGTAAGTTTGATACAAAAGAAAGCGCACACACCTCAGCCAGTGAAGTGCAGGTTGGCTCCAGGAAAGTGAGAAACATCCCTGCCTTCTGCTGGGATACGGCTTTAATAGTTTCACTAACTGATGAATATTCAATTAAGGGGGTGGTTCTTAGTTAAGTAACATAGTCCTGCACATGCTCAGTTGGTCTCCTTTTGATGCATGTTCATTGGTCAAATTCTGTCACATGTACCGAACATATTCAAGAATATTGTGTGCTCTTTAGCACCTCTCATGGAAAGTCATTCAGCTACCAGGATTATATAACACTTCTCTATTGAGCATGCTCAGCCACTGGATTTGCATAAGCTAGCTCCCTGAGTTCTCAATTTCCCTGTGTTGGTTCCAAAAATAGGTCTAACTAGCAACAGTAACTTTCTTCTAGGGGAAGGCCTAGAAGAGTAGCCTTGAAACCTTGGGGAATGGCTTGAAACTCAGAGGTGTGACCTATAACTTGAACCCAGGGAAACTGAGCACCTCCTGTCTCAACTGCACTAATATACTGTAACACTATCTCATTTTCTGAATTCTTGTAACACTTGACATCTTCAATGTTCATTAAAAACACTATTTATTAGCCCATTATATTTGAGCAATATTTTCATGTATCTATATCTTAAATCTCAATTAGATTACAAGAGCCTTGAAGATAATGACCAAATCTTATATTTACTTTTTTTTCTTTTTCTTCTCCTCTGCCATGACTAACACAGAATCTTGCTATGGCAGGAACCCATCGACATGTATTTCTAGCCTATACACTTCCTCTTCTCTAGGATACGCACCCCTCTTCCCATGACAGTGGGGTCCTGGGCCATACTCTTAGGTTACGGAGCTAATTGCTGAAGACTGATTTTCACCAAGGTGGAACCTGATCCAAACTGGATAAATCAAATTCTAATTTCTGGGAATAGGGACCTAGAGAAGATGATGGGTCTTTGTCGATTGCTCACGCTGAATCAATGTAAAAACAGAGAAGGGGAAGTCACGTTTGGTTATGTGGATAGAGAAGTCAATATGGTATGAGAGCAGAAAGAATAAAGCCAGTTTCCCATAAGAAACAGAAGTGAGGAACCACGTGCTGGGAAGATGCAGAAAATTAGCTAATCTCCTGCTCTTCTAGTCAAAGCAACTTCCAATTGCTCTCTTTTATATGCCCTAATTTTGCCATCACCATAGCACTTATCAGTGTTTTAAATGATCTTTTTCACTTATACAGTCTTGTGTGTATTCTCTTTCTCCCCCTTCTAGAACGTACTTCATGACGTCTCTCTGGCACTGGAACAATGTGTGTAATATAGCCACACTCAATCGTACATGTTGAATGAATGAATCCATGAATAAATTTTTAATTCCTATTTCTTATCAGTTAAAGGGGCTGGGGACATAGAACATGTTGGTATGGTCAGAAGGAAAATCAGAACACGGGGTATGACTTCAAACAGGGGAGTCATAGTGGAGAGTTCTTGGCCAGACTGAGGTCACACAGTGGTTTAGGAATGAAGAGGGAAGAAGGAACAGGGAAGAAAAGACCCCAAAGGAGATGTTGGGAGGATATCAGAGAATAAACTCTCCAGCTGAGGATTTTGCTGTTTGCTGCCCTTGTGTATAAACCCAGTCAGAGTAGGCACCTCCAAACAGCCAGCTGGCAGGATAGCCTGAGAAAAAGCTGGAAAGCAGAGGCTGGAGATAACAGAAGACTTGGGGCCTTTTACAGCAAGTGCAAACTTTCACACCTGTCAGCTATAAATCAAGAGGTTTATGGGACTGCAATATTTACACTCTAATTAAAAAATCATAAAGCAATCACCCTTTCAGTTTGTAGAAAACAAAACTCCCAAACTTCTACAGCAGTGGCTGTTAATCAGTTACTCTTAATGATTTGCTGCTCAGATTTGGTGCCTATTCAGCCTCAAACAGCAAATAAGGCAATGGGAGAAAGTGGGATTTGCACGGGAGAACAGCCTTTGGAGGTGACCATGGCTTTGTCAGAAACCTTTCAGGTTATGGCACAGCCTCCACTGGGGCTTGGGAAAACACTTCTGATGAACTTATTTGGCAGCTTAAATTTGGGTTTTTTGTTTTTGTTTTTTTTTCTCCTTTTCCCATATTGAACTGAACTCCATTTACTATAATGTGAATATGGAGGAGGGATTAGGCACCTTGAGTAGGGTTAGTGGCAGACACAGATTTCAACATGGAGGAGTAAATTACCTATTGAAGGGTCGGGCCCACCATATGCACCTAAAGCTGCACACCTGAGAACTGGGCAAAGTTCAGTTCACCTCAATCCTTTTGGAGTCTCCTGCCCTTCTGGTGATTCCTCTCTCTACCTGGAGGTCAGGACCACCTGTTGCTTGGGCTGCACAGACTTGCCCAGGCTGGTCCTCCATGCTCTTGTCTGCTTCTGCATCCTCACCTCCTTTTCAATCCCCTCTCACCTCTTTCCAACTTCAGAAACCTTCTTTCAGCTCCTGGAAAGGATCCTGCTTTCTCCCCATCAGACTCTCCACTCATGTTCTTTCTGCCAACTCTCCACCCTTCTCATTTTTCTGGTCTGCACCTTAGGATGGTCTGCTCTAAATTGGAGAAGTCACCTCTGTATTTTATTCTTAAAATACCCCATAGTTATCCTCTACTGCACTTTCCACCATTGGTAATTAGATACTTGGGCTTTTATTTACTTGTCTGTCTCCTTCAGCATGTTGTTGGCCCTGTGGAGGCAAGTACCATGGCATGGCTCTTTCGTGCACCACTAAATACATAGTACCCAGCACAGTGTCTGCATATAGAAGTTTAGTTTACACTTATTGAATAAATGAATGAATAAATGCCAACAAATCATGCTTCCCAACTTGGCTTTCCAGGATGACAATCAGGATGAAATATACAGAAAGAATTGGTCCCTATTTTCTCTCTCATTACCTAACCTGGTTTATGCAATATATAATCATGTTTTCTTCCTCATCTAACCCCAAAGGGGACACTAATGGTGGGAATTTCAACAGCTGTAAGTAAGAGAGTGAACACCATATTTTGGCAGGTATTAATTTGTACCACTTGGAAAATACTGGTGGGCATGGTGGAGAAAATTCTGGCTCTGCTTTTAGTAAACCTGGTTTGGAATATTGCCCCTTATATACGTTAGAGTAAATCATATTACCTTTCTGAGTTTCAGTTTCCTCATTGATGCAATAAAGGTGAAATGAGCTACTATGTACAGAAGTCATTTGCCAACATTCAAGAAGGCATGATTATCTCAATATTTTTATTCTACTGATTATAAGACTGGCTTGTATTAGAGAGTGACCTGGGGTGTCCTGATGTGCCCTATCTCCAATCTGGGGTCACTAAATTCACACCCTTTCCCACCCTCTTTTGCCACCTGTAGAATCTTTTCTACTTGTGCCCTCTGTGGAGTCTCTCGCCTGCTTTCATTCACTGGCACCACACTTTGCTTTTGGTCCTGGACATTTGATCACTTGCAGGAGGATGCTTCAGAGGCCACTGGAAATATCACCACAAGTGCTAACCCTGTTGCCTTCCATGGCTCTTGATTCTCAGGTTCATTTTATTAACAGAATACACCGTCCCAGTGAAGTGTAATGGACTTCTACCCCCAAAGATAATTACAGTCTCATTTATTCACCGATTCAATACAAAGGTGACCACAAAAGGAAACTGGCTTTTGTCGGCACATACTCGCAGAACAGATCCTGCTGGTGCTGTGCTGCTTCGGCACTTGTGAAGAAATAAATCCTCAGGAACCTGGGTTGCATTAGGCTTCCAGTTAAACACAGGACAGAAACAGCTGATGTCTGAATTTGCTTATTTCTGCTGATTTGGTTAGAAGGTAATGCACTCAGCTAACAAGAGAAACATTCAGGTATGTGAATTAAGGTTTGGAAACAAAGTGTAAGTTGTAATCAGTGCATCTGATGTTAGGTTGGAATCATTATATAGTGAGCACTTCCCAAAGAAATTAGAAAATTCCAAGCTTAACAGATCTTTCTGGATTCTTCTTTCTCATTGACATAATATAACAAAAAAATAGTCCTCTGCTCCTTCTTTACTTCTGGGATTACCAGCAATGCTCAAGTGACCTTGTTTTCACATGTGGTGGAAACAAGGCAGATACTGTTATCTCACCTGTGTTAATACAGAAACCTGCATAGCAGAAAGGTTGTGATTTATCAGAGATCACACAATGAGTCACTGCTGTAATCACAAGGCAAATGTTCAGGTTTTCATCTCCTTGGCAGCAAATGTTTTCTCCTCTAGGCTAGACAATTTCCTCTAAACTTTCATCATAGGCCCCTACTTTCCCTTCTGGTCTATCTCAAAGGAAAATTCACACGTGCACACATACCTCACACACACACACACACACACACACACACACACACACACACACACACACACACACACACACACACACCAATTTATAGCTGAAAATTACCCCTGGGAGTTCTATCCCCTTACCTATCCGTCTCATCTACCGCCAATCTCCCCAACTATCTACCCTTTAGCCATTATCCATCTTATCTAGGATTGCCAGAATTCACAAATAAAAATACAAGACACACCGTGAAATTTGAATATCAGATAAAAAACAAATAATTATTTAGTATAAGTAAGTCCCATGTAATGTTTAGGACATCATTTTACTAAAGCAGAATTCACTGTTTATTTGATATTCAAATTTTACTAATTTTTATTTAGTAAGCCTAATCCTATCACAAATGTCTACAACTCTTCTGTTTATCTCCTAATTTCATGATTCTTCCATCTCCTTTTCTACTTCAACCCCTATTATCTCGGATTTCAGTTAAACATATTATGGCCTGTTTTCCCAGTGTTTTCAAACCCATTCAGAGTCAGATGACTATAAAGACCCACTCAGGAGCACTCATTTATGGTTTCTAGGCGGCTCCTCACATACTGGCTGTCCAACGCTGGGCATGTGTTGTGAATTCAAGTGTCAGTTTCCTGGTCTGTAAAACCAGAGACTCATAGTCTCATAGTCTTGTCGTGAGGACTGAATGACAGTGCACAGTTCCTAGCACACAGTATGAGCTCATTAAGTGACATTAAGTGTCAGCTAGAATTATTGGGGTTGTGCCCTTGTGTTTGTTGTCATTTTATAGATGAGAACACAAAGGCCCGGAGTTAAAATGAGTTGCTGGCCTTTACTTAGTGACAGTGCTGCTAAGCACTGGAGAGTTTCTGAGAGTCTGCTTCAAATGTCAAATTCAAGGTTCAATGTCAGTATTTCAGACCTACTCACATGAAGACCAATATGGTAGACACTGTTGTCATTTAACCAGTTGCCATTCCCATTGCCTCATTTCTTCTTGCTGGAAGAGCCCGGTTTTAGGAGGTGCCTCTGCCCAGCCACCTGTGTGTGCTGGGAACGGGTTTCCTTCCAGCCCAAGCAAGGAATTGCTATCGTGTGACTGGTTTATGCGTGGGTATGTGACCCCTTCCTAGCCCATGGGACCTGTGATATGCTGAGGTACTTCTGGAAAACATTTTTCTCGTGAATAAAAACATATACATAGGAAAAAAATGTTTTTCTGCACTGGATGTGGCCATACTGAAACACAATTTTTAGAACTACTGTAGCCAACTTCTGTAGCCAACTTCTGACTAGGAAGGGAGAGGCCTCCAATGCCCTGAAGATGGTGGAGTGGACAGAAGGAAAACATCTGTCAGTACCCTCGGGGATTGTTAAGCTACTGAATTTTTCCTGAGACTGCCTGACTAGATTTCCCATTTTGTGAAGTAATAACTCCTTTTTTCTATTTAAGTATTCTTGGTCTATTAGTTGTGACAAAAATCACCCAAAGTGATACAAAACTCCGAATTACACAGGAAAGAGATGGATTAAATAGTTTTTAGTTGCCTTTGAATCTCTGCAAAACTCCATGGCCATTCAATGTATTTTCGGATGGAATTTCAGGTGACAACACTCCTTTTCCCTCAAACACTTGATGTCCTAAATTTAAGCCATTTGCCTCTTGTGCTGGACTGTATTTTTCACCAAAGATAAAGCAGGACATCTGGCAGAAATGCACCGCACAATCACAGCACCCCCTTCAGAGCTCTTCAGTCTCTGAAAACTTTCAGAGCCTGTGTGCTTGACTTTCGGCCTCACCGATGGCTGAGAAGCTCATCCGGGAGGCTCGGTACAAATACCTCCCGCAACAGCAGTGCTCTCTGAACCTGAGGGGATCTGCTAGCCTTTAGGCTTTGTCAAGGACTGGGAAGGCTCTTTGAGGAAGCCCAGCTCCACGGAAATGCCTCTCTCTTTTGTAATGCCCACTGAATCCGACAATTCCGTTGCTCAACGTTAGACCTCACCAAGGGCCGGGAATAAAGTCTGGGAGACAATAGATCTGGAGAAATACCCTTCTCAACAGCAGTGCTCTCTGAGCTGATGAGACTTGTGGCTCCACTACTGGTCACCCTGTTCAGGAGGTGAGTCTCTTCTTATACACTGCACTGACAGCAGCACTCCAACTTTGCTTTATGTCACTCTGTTGGATGCTAACAGTTCAGTCAAGGATATAAAAGAGGCTGAGAAGCCTATGTGTGCCCAGCCATGAAATAGGCCAGTTAAGCAGAGGCCTAGAGAGAGAGACACTCTCTCTTCCCGTGAAGTACCCAGAGGACAGAACAGTTAGGTTGTAGCACGACTGCAGCTGCTGCTGCTTCCACCACTTATTTCTGAGATCAGCTCCAGTGTAAAATGCAGCCTGGGATTCTATGGAATCTCCCCAGCATTGCCCACATCAGGACCATGGCAGCTTGAGTACCACCTTGTTCCTCAGACTGGCATTTTGGAAATTAGTCTATGCACAACAGGTAGTCAATTTAGAGAGCAAATATTTATGTTGAAAATGCTTAACTTCATATTTAATATATATATAGTTGATTGGTATATATTAAATATTAAATGATATATATATTAAATATTAAATATATATATATATTAAATATTAAATATATAGTTAATATATATGCAGTTAATTGATTCACCTATACATAGGCTATGTAGTGTCTTATCAAAGCAAACCTGTACTAATGGAAGTAACACTAATGGAAGACCGAAAGATTTATTATGACCCTGATGCTCTTTTTAGAGTTTCTACATAGGTTATTATATTAAATTATCAGGATAAAAACCTTATGGCAGACTTTTTCAGCTTTGGCATGATTAACATTTTGGGCCTGATTATTATTTTTGTGGGGCTATAGGAAGTTTAGCGGCATTCCTGACCTCTGCATACAACATTCCAGTAACATTCTCTTCACCCCCATCCTCAGTTGTGACAACTAAAAATGTGTCTAGGCATTGCCAAATGTCTCTTGGAGAGAAAAATTGCCTCACTTGAGAACCACCATCTTAGGAGGAAGGCACACCTGTTAGCAGTAGACCCTTTTTACAGATGAGGAAACTGAGGCTTAAAGGGATTAAGTATTTGCCCAAGTTCAGGCAGCTATCAAGGACAAGACTCAGGATTTAAATACTGTCTACAGACCTGAGCTCTCAACCACCCCTCTGTATGTCACAGAACGATAATGTCTTTTAATATCCAGAGTCTTACCAGTTCACTCAATATGCATGTGGCAGCCCCACAGTCTTTGACTGCTAGTGGTTAGGTAGAAGATTGTGCATTTCCAGTTGCCAAGATCACACATATCTGTACCTCCTTCAGAGAGGGTGGGAACTGTGAAACCCTGTTAATGTTGCTTCTGCCTGGGTGGCAGGGGAGGCCTAACTCTGTCATACCTACAGAACATTTTTAACAACCCAAGTGAGAGGGGGCTGGCTTTGCTGTCACTCTGTTTAATAAGCTCATTGAACTAGGTTTCTCATCTCTGTTTAATGCTTGGTGACTCACTTCCTAAAGCCTCAAATGCTTTTTATGCTACAGGTGCTATAAAGATCAAGGAGTTGGCATTTGCCAAGTGCCTAGAGATCTTGAAAGCATTATTTTTCTACAGGGCTTTTCGTTTGCTTGCTAACCAGGAAGAACATAAAACTAGTAGCTGAAACTCACTAATCAGAACCAGTATATAAAAAGTCCCAGAGATTTGGCTTTACAAGGTGCTATCAAATACCACCCTTGCCTCTCAACCATGATGAGCTTTAGGTAAGGGGGAAAAAGTACGTCCAAGATACGGAATCTAAAATGACAGCAACCACTCCTTTTTTGTTCAGGACTTCTTGAACCTTGTTGGATAGATTGCTGGCTCTTTGAGATTCTATGTCTCTCAGAAACTTTGTTTAACTTTGCTTTTCTGAGTAATTGCATCAGTGCTATTGCATTTAGGCTCCAAAAATATGCTTTATCTAATCCTCATAATCCTAGCTTAGTTAACGGTTTGTATTTGTTAGTTCAAGCCCATTTTCCCATTAGCCTACCACTGCCAATGCCAATTCATTATAGGCTCATTAATTAAATGTGTGCAGTACCTCATCAAGATTGTCTTTACCATAAACTGGAAGATATGTCTTTGTCATTAATAAGCTGACAATTAGAGAGTTACAAAAACTCTCCAGATCACAGATGCATGCTTTGCATTTACTTTTGAAATTCTACTCATCCCACATACAAAGTGACAACCTCAATTGCAAGCCTAAACTACTTTGTTGAAATCTCTCCGGTCAACCAAATCCTGACCAATGACTTTTGTTTGAAATGTATTTACAACTCTTTAATAAATGTTACATTAACTCTTTGGGTTAAGAATTTGGCTTAAATTTTCTGGAGGTATTTTTAACCAGTTTGATGAATGTGTGACTGATTAATGGAGAGGGCTGTGGAGAAAGAAAACAGGGAAAACAGAGATGAAGCTTGTTGGGGCCTTAACAGCCCTATTTCTCAACCCTCCAGACATTCATCTCTTGACTCCATGATGTCGTTAGGGCCTCGCTGCTACTTTTCTTCAGTCCACAAGTACCCATATTTCACAAGAGCTAGCAAAAAGCATGTGGTAGGCACAGCAGGGGAAGCAGTGTGCACTGAAAACCAGTGTCCAGAAGACACACGGCTGTAGCCCGTCCCTCCGTCTTGATGTGGGCACTCCACTCCAACCTGACCCAGCCAGGACTGCTCCTCCCGTGAGCAATTTGAAAACCGTGGGAAAACTCTAGTACTGCCCATCCTGTGTAATGCAGCTAAGAGAAGTCTCTGGCTGAGGAGCATTATGTGTTGTCTTTTATGAATAAACAAACACAAGGGACCAGTCCTAGGTCTGACAAGCTGTATGCAAATGTCCTTGGAGGAAAGGAGTCATAATAAGCTGGATGGAAAATGCATAGGGCTGTTAGCATGAGTCTTGGCTCTGTATATTCTTCCTTGCTCCCATTCCAAGCAGGTTTCTACATCTTGCTGTTCTGCTGGGGTGGGAGGGGGGCAGGGAGATTGTGTTGCTGTCAGAGAGAAGTTGCTTTAAGAAAAGTCCCTTGCTGTCTTTGGTTATCTTCAAGCCTGAGCTCCTTGTGGTTACGATTAAGGAGAATGGGAGAACTGAAGGTCAGGAGAGAAAAATAGAGAAGATCCTGCCCGCATCTCCACCCAGGCTGAGAAGCAAACACGCTCTGTGAGAAACACATTCCCCAGTGGTGCCTCCTATGAGTGGAAGGGCATGCAGATTTTCTTTCTTTGAAGGAATTGACGCATGGTAATGAAGGAAATCAAGAGCTGTGATGAACAGCATGGATGCTGAAGCCAGTTTATCTTGGTTCAAATTCCAGCCCACTGTTGTGGAGCCCCTGGCACTAGTTCTACTTAATTATTTGTGCCTTGGTGTACTTATCTGTAAAATAGTAATAATAATAATAATAAATCTCACAGAGTATATGTGAGGATTAAATGAGTTAATTCTTGGAAGATACTTAGAACAATGATTGGCACATAATGACCCCTTCATAAATATCAACTACTATTATTCATATTCAAAACCAATAAGTGGTCATATGTTCAAGTTTGGCATAAAATTAACAGAAGCTCTTGACTTCAAGGGCCCTCATGCACTTGCATGGGAATATTACTGTGGCTACCTTGTTGGGCTGAAGACATGAAAACCATTTTCTATTTTTCTGAACACCATGTTAGCTTCCAGGATTCCAGAGAAGCAGAGTCCTCCATCTTTGCCTAATCCTGAGTTGGAATTTGCCAGAAATCCTGCAGGGTGGAATGGCAAATCAGATATTCAGTAATGTAAAGGAAAGAAAAAGAAATGTGACATGTCTTACACATTTGAGTTTTATTGCAAATTTCTCATCAATTCACTAATAAGAGGCCTATTCCTTCTTTATACAAAGCAAATCCAAGGTTTCAGTAAAGACATTTATTGGCACAACAAACTTAATTACAGAGAAGTCTGATAATCCAGACTAATACAATTCAGGAAATGGGCTTAAGTGAGACTGAGAAAGTTTTTTCTAGCAAGGAGAGGGCCAAGTGGTATGAGTTAGAAAATAAAAGGCATTCACAGCAGTGTTAAAGGTGAGAAAGAATGGATGAGAGGATAGTCTCTTCAACAAACGGTGCTGGGAAAACTGGATATCCACAATGCAAAAGAATGAAGTTAGAACCTTATCTTATACCATAAGCAAAATAGCAACTCAAAATGGATTAAGGACCAAAACATTAAAATCGAAAACTATAAAACTCCCAGAAGAAAATATAGGAGAAAAGATCTATGACATTAGATCTGATAATGATTTCTTTCTTGGATATGACATCAAAAGCACAGACAACAAAGGCAAAAACAGATCATTGGGGCTACATCAAATATAAAAACTCTGTGCATCAAAAGACACAATCAAGAGTGCAAAAGCAACCTATGAAATGAGAGAAAATATTTGAAAATCATGTATCTGATAAGTGGTTAGTACCCAGAATACATAAAGAACTCCTATAACTCTACAACAACATCAAAAACAAAACTGGGTGGAAGAATTGAACAAACATTTCTCCAACAATGATATGCAAATGAGTAACAAGCTTGTGAAAAGATTCTCCACATCATTAATAATTAGAGAAATGCACATCAAAACCACAATGCAGTATCACCTCATACACATTAGGATGCCTACTATCAAAAAGCAAAGCAAAACAGCAACAAAAAAACCCCGCACAATATCACAATATTAGTGTTGGTAAGGATGTGGAGAAATTGAAACTCTTGTGCGCTATTGGTGGGATTGTAAAATGGTAAAACCACTATGGAAAACAGTATGACAGCTCTTCAAAAAAATTAAAAATAGATCTTTTATAGGATCCAGCAATCCCACTCTGGGCATATACACAAAAGAATTGAAAGTAGGGTCTGAAAGAGATATTTGTACATCCAAGTTCATAGCAGTATTATTCACAATAGCCAAAAGGTAAAAGCAACCCAAATGTTTATTGAAAGATGAATGATAAATAAAATGTAGTGTATACTACAATGGAATATTATTCAGTCTTAAAAGGAAGAAAAACCTGTTTTAAACTACAACATGGATGAACCTTGAAGATATTATGCTAAGTAAAATAAGCCAGTCATCAACAGACAAATACTGCATGATTTCATTTATATGAGATATCCAAAGTAATAAAATTCAAAGACACAAAATAGAATGGTGGTTATCAGTTGCTGGAAGGTGTAGATAGGAAGTTACTGTTTAATGGGTATGGAGTTTTACTTTTGCAAGATGAAAAAATTCTAAAGATCTGTGGCACAACAATGTGAATATACTTAACACTACCATACTGTTCATTTAAAAATGATTAAGATGGTAAACCACAACAATGGAGGAAAACCCCACTTTTAGAAGCCAAGACTCCTCGAGGTTCTGTAGGAAAGTGAGGTCTATGGCTGCAGTGATAAGGTTACAGAAGCAGGCCACTGGCTCTGGCTTCTTTCAGCAGAGACCTGGACGTGTGGATTTTTGCACACCGCCATCAGCCCCTCCGACCCAGAGTGCTTGCTTCATAATTACTTGTTAACTACTCCGTTGAGTCACATGGACAGTGTAACTGAATGGAGAGATCACTAATGTTTGTTAACTGATTAATTTAGGTAGATACCCTGTTACTAACTGGTTAGTGGACAATTAACATTAGTTTACTTTGAATGGTAAAACCGGTTCTGTATGTACTACATGAGCCTTTCCTCCTCTTGCCCCTGAGATAGTCCCATTTCCCAGGGTATGAATTCCAGCAAGCCCTTATTTATTTTTACTTTGGAAGTAGATTTTACTCAAGAACTTAAAGGGAGATTTGAGTTGTTTATTCAAACTTTAGATCGGAAGCCTTAAAAGATACAGCCTCATGGGTTGCAAGTTAAATATTGAAAGGAATATACATCATCTATAATTTCTCATTTATTAACTAATATAACAAAGTCAAATGTAGACATTATTAGCCAATATTCAAATTAATTATAATTTTCATCTCTGTAATAGCACTTCATGCACCTAAGCACAATGAGGGCTCTGACACTTGGAGTCATGGGTACTGATATTTTTTATTTATTTGCAAAGAATTTTTTAAAACAGCATTTCTAAAGCTGCCAATATGTGACTCTCTGTTTTTCATTTTTAAGGATAATCCAAAACAAAATCTTTTTTATCAAACCTCTCAGTAAAAGTATTCTGAAAATTACCTCTAAGTAGTCTTCTTGATATTCTCAAATTTAGGGCATTCTATTACTGAGGTTAAGTAAGTTGGTCAGGCTCACCTAGTTGATTTTAAGTATTCCATTTAGGAATAGCTGTGAAATCTAACAGAGCTGAGTGTGAATCTCAGTGTCACCACTATGCACCACATGATCTTGAGCGGGTTACCTAATCTCTATATGCTTCCATAAAATGGGAATATCACCCACTTTACAAAGGTGTTATGAGGATGTAAGTTGCTTAGTGCAATGCCTGGCACAGAGTAAGCATTAGATTCATATTAATTGTTAGTAGTAACAGTGGCATTCTTGTTAATACTAAAAAAGGAATGGGACTGGGTGTTCTTCCAAGTCCCTCTTAATTTTAAAATGCTATGAATTTATGTTCCAGGCTAAACTGATATAAGATTTGAGAAAATTTAAATAAGGCCATCTGTTACAAGAAATTAGCCAATTCCAAGTAGATTTAACTTACAAAAATTCTTTATCATTGACCTTTGGAGATGCAGCAAGCAAGCTTTCAAGCCATTGTTCAAAACCAGTTTCAAAGATTACCATTGAATGCCACATCACAAACATCTACCCCATTAAAATGAAATACAATTTATTTATTAAAAAATTGCCCTTAAGCAAATAGCCATGCTTTAAAAAATTAATATTATTTCCAAAGTCATGCTTTTACCACTAGGGTTTCAGTTTGACTTAGCAACATTTGCATAAATGTGTATACTCTTTACTAACGTATCTTTAAAGGTGTTGACTCCCTTTTATTAGTCATAAGAGCTGTTGGGAAAGTCAACTCAGAACATTAAAGTGAAAGAGAAAATATGAAAGGAAACACGCACATGTATGTGTGTGTTTAGACAGACAAACACACACAATTTTTGGAAACTCAAATCTTGCACAGGAAAGGCCTTTGGTTTCCCTTGAACTGTAAGCAGAACGTCCTCAGTCCAGCTTTCACAATGTCCACATGTGATATTGCTGAGATTCTTACAATTTGCTTTAGGACTCTAACAAAAGTCTTGGCAACTTGCTGTTGGAGTTTCTCAAAGCCACAGCAGTTCTTTCTCGCTTTTAATGAAATTCCTTTCTATTTCTCCAGGTATGACTCCCCTTGGACCAGCAGGGCATATTTTCTCCTTGAGTTAGGACAGCTTATGACAAATAATGATGGGGAATCAATAGACAGGAGGGAAATATTGGGTGAGAGGCTGAATGAATCTCTGAGATAAATTATTGACCATAGGCATGGCCAGTTCTCCCCTCACTCATATGTTCGTATTCCATCTCACTAACAACCTGAAAGAAAATCAAATATTTTGTTTGGGGGCTTCACTAATATCAGCAACTTTTACTATCTTAATGGCATTTTTATTGATCTCAGCTTTAATGGGAGCTGTATATATTTGATGTTGGTCATTTAAAGTAGAGGTGAGTAATAGACTTCCCCACTGAGGATCATAAAGCAGCTCCTTGTCTGGCAAGCACGGGAAGCAAATAGAAGACAGCATTTAATCTACTGTTCTACTGCAGTTATCAGGGACTGAGATGAAAAAAATTAAAATGTAAAGGTTGGAGCTTCCCCACCCCCACGTTTCTAACCCCCTCCTATTTCCTATCCCCCTCCCCCCTCCCCATGTTGACTCCTGGGCATGCTGGTCATCAGCAGAGACTAACAACAAAAGGCCATTGGCGCAATGACCTTGGCTGTGGCATCACGCACTGGAGGAAAGAAATGAAGCCATTAGACTGAGGCAGGAGAACAGGTTATAAATCAAGCCATTTCCAATAAGCTGCCGTAATGGCCATCCATCATTGCCAGGCCGGCACACAGCAGACCATGGAGACACTGGAGCTGCTAAAGCTGAGACATAAACAATAATAATCCGGGCTTGATGTTTCAGCCCTTCAGGAAATTTAGGGACATTTGCTTTTCTTTTGTTTGTCAGAGTTGATATTTAAAGCATAAGATGTAATAAATAGAGGATAGGTGACACATTGGTACAGTTTACAAGCATTGCATTCTGGGTGCTATTAAAGACAGAATAAAAAGTTGAATTCCAAAAGTAGCCACCACTTCTGGAATAAAAAAGCAGACCCCCCAATCAAAAGAGAAAACCAAACATCACAATCTTTGTGGAATGATCGCTAGATGTTTTTGGAATAGGTTGATAGGTCTCATTGCTTTGAGAATTATAGCAGTTAATGTTATTGGAGTAAGACATAACAATACTGGATCATGATTTTGCCTCTATAACAAAGAAAGAAAACTGGAAAAGTGTTTCAAATTTGCATTTGTAACCAGCTTACAAGTAGCTAACTGGAATTAGATATGCAGAGGCTGTGCCTTTTAATAATCTCATATTGTTCACTTCCACTATGACATATGACCTGATGGCAAATATTTCAAAACACCGTCTCCAACATTTTAAATGCACTTGAGATTGTTCAATGTGGCCTGGGGGTGGGGGGTGGGGGGGCCAGGAGAAGAACTAGCTGCTCTAGTATATCTTTTTGTTGTTGTTGTTGTTTGTTTGTTTGTTTTTCACTGGAAGTCTTTAAAATGATTTCCTCAGATTCTTAGGATGTTATTTCAGATCTGTGCCCATCAGAGATCACTATACTATACACCATGTCTTTCCAGATTTCTCATTTCTATTCCACAATGCTTGCCCATTTCTATCTTGATTTGATTATGCAGAATATCCAGTCCATCTTTTTTATGTTATATGATATTTTCTACTACAAAGAATAATGTCAGTTTTGAAACATATATATCAGATCATTAAAAGGAGCTAGCAGGGTTGGATGGTCTTAAAATTCACAAGATGACCGTTATGGATTATGATGCTATTTCAAACCACTCCGTAATGTAGTAGAGTGAACTTGTCTCATACAAAAAGCCAGGAGGAATTAAACTAAACATAACTGAAAGACTTGTTGTGACAACAACAGAATGTTCCAAAGAGCAATTCTTAGAAATTATAAAGGGACTGCAACTTTTCCTTCAAATTGGTCATTGCATTTTTAAAGCTCTAAATGTGTTCAAGTCTTGTAGGGTATCTGTGCAATAGCTCTAGTACAAATACCAGAAGAAGGTTAAATAAAGTCCATTCAAATAGTCCAGTAACTGAGGTGAAAATATATGACATATGGAAATTGCAATGCTTCTTAACAGAAAGAAATCAGTTACAGCCAGTTAAGGTGATTCAGTTTCATTTACTTTCTTTTCACTCTAAACTTAAGATCCATAAAAGAGGAAAATGTACATCTAGATTCTCATACTTTGGTGAACCACCATTCTCAAAACAGAATGTTTTAATTATATTTTCAGAACAGAGTAGGGTAAGGCGATGTGCTCTACAAGAGATCAATGCAGGCAGTAACCATTTTTCTTCCTGGTTGAAAAATAGGACTGCCGATTGCATGTTTGGGAACTGATTAAAATAGCTGAAGATGCTTAATCAGATACACTTAGAGACATGACATATTTTGATTCCAGGTAAGCCTGGGACATTTATTCAGAATGAGTCCACCTTTTCTGACAATTTTTAAGATGAAATTTGTAAATGTCTTTTGGCTTCCCTGGCACAAAGGCAGAATCTATCCAGCTACTAGAGAAGGAAACTGGAGATGAATTTTTCCCTCATTTTTTTTTTCTTTTTTGTGGCATCGTATCAAATTTACCCCCTCAGCTAAATGGGGAAGTCTGACTGGGTTTGTCCCAGACTTCTCAAGAAAGTTGGCATAAATTTTTAATGGTTTGTCTAAATATTCCTATAATTAAGCATCTGAAGATGTTTTAATACAAACGTAATAGATTTGTTTTCTCATGAGCTGCTATTTAAATAGTCATTTATAATAAATATTTATAAGTGTTTATAAATAAAATATTAATTGCCTGAAATGACATTTTAATGCAGTGCTAACCATCAATGAAATGCTGCATAGCATGATACTCCCTCACAAAATGTTCTGGAGGTTTGAATTCTACATTGACCGCGATGGCGGCCTAAGCACCAGGCAGAGCTGTGCAGGTGCTCCCGAGAGTGCTCTTGGACAGAGGCAATGCCCCCTCTCCCTCAGTCCCCAATGTTAGGATTGTTAGAAATGCCAAGCCATGAACAATTCAGCAATCTGCCTCTTCTTCCTTCTGCGCAAAAGCTATCCCAGAAAGGAGAACATCCACACTATTACTAATACTTTACACCATTTTCTCTTCTCAGGCACTTGTTCTAAGACCCCCAGTCTCTGTCTGTGTCCTTCTGGTTATGAGACCTTTCAGAAGGAGAAGAAAAGAGACCTGACTGTCACCCAGGCTGTTCACGGTTTGTGCAAATGTTTCTATGCCAAGGCCAAATTGGATTATGAAATGGTTGATAAGGAGACAGGAAGAAAAGACTGTAGATAGACTCTACTAAGTTTTGTTCTGGATAAGGAAGAAAGAAAGAAAAACAAACAACCCCCCCCCCCTAAAAAAACTAATGAAAGTTTGTTGAAATTTCTTTTTAGATTAAGTAGCTGTCTTTTACTCACCTACCCAGGAGCAAACAGAATCTCTGTGGGCCTCAATATCTCCATCTGTGAACTATGAAAATAAATGTATGCTATTTACATATTTTTTAGGGATACTAATGAGAGCAACAGTTTATTTTTATTTATTCATTAATTGATTCAATTCATAAACTTCCGCCATCTGCTACAAAGACTCAATTAACTGATTGTTATATTCCAGTTTGCATGTATAATATTTTATAGAAATGCTAAAATGGTACAGACAGCAGAATGTGTGAGCAAGGTTGGATTTTTTTCTTAGAAGAGTATATCACACTTCTGCCTTGCACTTATCTTCAAGCAAATTTGAATATTGTGCATCTTCTGGGTTACTGAGAGGGAAGTATACCCAGAGGGCAATGAGAGACTTTGGTTATTGGCTGAGCTTTAGGGTGTACCATCTGGTGCCTTGAACAAATCTTTGAGCCTCAGTTTCCATATTTATAGAATGAAGAAGTTGTATTAGATGCTGATGCTGATATAGAATGTTAATAGTACCTTACATTTATTTTGTTTTTTACTATTTAAAAAGTTCTTGCAGTTTCAACATTTAGCTTGATTCTTTTAAATTCCATGTAAAAGATAAGGATTGAAGGGAGACTTGGTAAACCGCAATTTGACAAATTAAGATAATAAGGCTCTGAGTCAAGGTCATATTGTATGTTTGTACCACTAGCCAGTGACAGGTCAAAGATTTCGATCTACCTGCTCTTTTTTTTTTTTCTTTTTTTTAACTTTTAAGTAATGTGTTTTACAATTATAAAGCATGTTCTGAATGTATGTTTTCTAAGTAGTTGGTTTCCAAAAACTATTTTAGCTCAAAACTTCTGTATTTCTATCATTTCTAATTGACTCTTTGTCCTTTGACCATTTCTGTGGCCAAGTGCTCTGAAAGCCTTCCCTGTTTCTGCTGGTCATTGCAAGGCTTCTCTTTTCCATTCTAAGCACAACAGCATCCATTGTCAGGAATACAATTCAACTGATAATCGATGCATCCTGAGAAAGACAATGTCAAAAGGTACAATAAGCTCTGTTAATTTAACATCAATGATGTTATAGTTGAGAATGCTGGCATTTGAGTACATGAAAATATTTCTGGCTGCTGCTAAACCTTGGTAGTTATAACTAATTACTCGTTGAGTCCCAGGATTCAATGTGCACTCTGCTGATCTCACTGTATCAAGTTTCATAAAAGAAGGCAGTAAGCATACTGCTACCTGTTGTACAAACCCCTAGAAACCAATCCTCTGTGTAGTGCTCTATGAAATTTTGTTCTGATTAGGTTATTACATCTGGGACAGAACTGCAAATAGTGTTTGGCGAAGGAAAAACGCGGGCTTGGATAATGCTAAGATTAAAGTCTGTCCAATAACACAAACATGTCAGCCGGGACAGGTCCTGTATTTATAGTGGAAAGGCCACTGAGTGAGTATTTATCACACAGGTTCAAGGGAGGTAGATTCAATTACTTGGGGACCTTTGTGATAACACTGGATGGACCACTGAGAAAGCGCCATATGTGATCTTACGTGGACAAAGAACTAGTAAATACAATAGGAAATAATCCCATTTGGGCAGAAGGCAGAGAGGAGGGAGATGGGCAAAAGTGACCTCATGCTGCAGGTCCTCCACACTTCTAATTTTTATGCTCCTATGATGTGGTAGTCTAATTAATAGGGTGGCTTCTCTGAGTATTTCAGGCTCTGTGCCTTACATCATTCTTTCGCATGGCAAATGATATGGCTTAAATTGCCATGCAGAGAAAGAAGGTAAGAAGAGAGGGAGTAAAAGTCATGAGTTCTTGAATTAATGGTTGGAGCAGAGGCACATCCTCAGTGGTGGACCATGCTCTGATGTCTAATGTATTTGTTATCCTGTGGCAGAATAACTTCCCCAATTAATTAGTTTCTTGATCAAGCACTGCATGGTTGTGTGGGTATGAAAGAAAGCAAATGAAAAGCTGAGTGTAAAATAATCACACACTAAGAGGAGACTCACTAAATTTGGTATTCAGATACCGTGCATGAGGCTCTTTGTAACAGGTCAGATTATCCCTCAGATATACAGATCTAATAAGCATAATTGACAGATCCTGCATGTGACCACAGGTGGGAACAGCTGGTGGGGACTTGCCAAAAGCAACACATTTAACCAGCTGCCGGTAGAGCTTGCCAAAGCAGGGTCACCACAAAGCAGCTGGTCTTCTGGGGATGAAGCTAAAAATCTGTCAGTAGTACTTCCCAATTGTCACCTGGTAGCTAATTTTCCACTAGCTCCTGACTTAACAAGAGGAAGGGAGGTAGGAAAATTTACACATCATTGTCGAGCATTACCATGTCCAGGAAATGTCTATGGCCATCAAGAGGGCTGCTTCTCCCACAGTGGTAATGCACCTGACTGAGGCACCATGACCATCATCAATGTCAAACTGGTTTTCTTAGCTGCAGCCCTTTTTGCAAGGATGTATGTACCATCCAATTACTAGGGAAATGCCAGGGGTGATGCTCTTCTCAAACAAGAGAATCAGAAGACCTCAAAAGTGATGATTTGCCTATGAGAATGATAACTGTGGCCCTTTGACAAAAGTTGGATTTTCTAGGTTTAAACAATTAGCTTACACCTCAATGTAATGTGGTGTAAGTATAAGATTGATGTTTGCCACAGGCAAACAGCATCTCATCTACCTTATCATCTTCTCCTGATTTTAGCTTTTTCTCCTACAACCTCTTAATCTAGTTATCCTGGCTTCAAGTTGACCCTATTGATGATTGAAATAGAACACAAATTCTGTACTGTAATTAATAAGATATCCTACTTTCTATTAATGTGACAATACACATCATGAAGCATGTCATATAATACATCCCTTGTTTCTTTTTGGCTGAGATAAAGCTTCCCTTTACTTCACAGGAATTCACATAAACTATTCTAATCTGACCTCTTTTAGAACCAATTATTTTGATAGACTATAATGTAAGAGCAGAGAGCTGACAATCTCTCAATGCCAATTGCATTTAAAGTATAACCCTGATTTCCTTGGTCCCAAGTGTGAATATTTCTTAGATGGTGTGAAACCATTGTGTCACAAATTTACACAATACAGTCATCCCTCAGTATCAATGGGTGATTGGTTTTCAGGACCTCCTGCAGACACCAAAATTCATGCATGCTCAAGTCCCTGATGTAAAATGGTGTAGTATTTGCATATAACCTATGCACACCCTCCCATATACTTTAAATCATCTCTAGATTACTTATAATACCAATAGCATTTACACTTAAATACTATGTAAATAGTTGTTACGCCACATGGTTTAGGGAATAATGCCAAGGAAAAAAAGTCTGTACAGCGTTAGTGCAGACACAAGTTTTTTCTTGAATATTTTTGATATGCAATTGTTTGAATCCATGGATGCAGAACCCACGGATATGGAGGGCCAACTGTACTGACATAACAATATTAATAGGTTGCCATTTCCATTTTTAAGTTGTATACTTCTACTTTTTTGCATATTCTGCTCTCTCTGCCTGGGTTATGGAATGTGTTTTCTTCACCTAAGATCAGACAATTGAAAAACTTCATTTTCTGCTACTCCTCCATACATTAGGCAAGAGTTACATGGGATTCCTCAGACATTGAAGCAGGTGGTAGCTGTCCCTCACAACACATATTTCCCTTCCCCCTTTTCATCATAAAATACCTTGAGTTTTAACTGGCTAGGGTGGCCCAGTTAGCAACTACATTTGCCAAGCTTCCTTAAAATTTGGAATGATTAAGTTCGGCAAATGAGATGTGAATGAAAGTGATGTGAGCAATTTCTAAGTCATGTCATTTAAAGGAGAAATTGCCTTATTCTACTTCTCTCCTTCCTTTCCTATGGGCTGCGGCATGGCCCTAGTGCTGGTGACTGCTGGCAAATGTCAAAGGAAGAAAGAAAGATTCTGAAACCCTGCTGACCTCATGGAGTAGAACTGTCTACTGGCTCCAGACGACAGCCAAATTCTGGACAGAGAAATAAATACACTGCTATCTTGTTTGAGTCACTGTTTTTCAGTCTCTTTATTACAACAGCTTAGCTTTATACCCTAACTAATATCTACCTTCCTCTTTCAAGTCTCCATATCTTTGTTTCTGTCATTCTCTTTTGCTGGAATATCCTTAACTATCTAGTGCACATCCACTTCCATTTGTAGGCACAGATCATATGATACCTCTTCTGACTCCCATGTAAACTCCTCCACTGTGTGCAGAATTTTTCACAGCTTCATCTGTATTCTTATTAAGCTCCTATCACAGAGGATTGTGCAGAGTTTTCAGTGTGTCATATAGTTCTGGTTAGCTTATGAGTTTCTCAAGATAAAGGGAGATCTCTCACTGCACCAGAACCTGGGCCATCAAGAAATATTTGTTGAAAGAATAACTGACATAACAACAGGTTGCTGTAGCCATTTTTAAGCTGTACACTTTCATAGATTTTAGATGCTGCTTTTAAGTAACTCTAAAAGTCAGTGTGTTAATTATCAACCAGAATACTTTAGGAAAGTTTCATCACTTTTACACTAATTTGTAAAATGAGGCAGTTGAGTTAGATTTGAGGCTACAGATTGTCAGCTACAGATGAGTTTTTTATGTTTTAATTTAATTTAATTTTATTTTTGGTCCATACTTTGGTTCTCAGTAGAGGCTGGTTGTATGTACATGTCTTTCCTTGGATCTTATGCCCTAGGATTCCAGGCCAGTTGTCATCTGTTTACGCTCTTCTCTTGCACATTGAAGACACATCATATAGGTCATCATGAGAGGCTTAGAGCTTCTCTAGTTATGGCACACTTGCTGGGATGTCAGCAGACTTGGAATTCAGAGAAAGTGTGAAGATGGAGGTTGCTGTGCAGCAGAGTGCTTTGAATGGAAGATTACGGCAGCCAGTATGGTAAGTCCACAGTGTCTGTATGGGTGGGCAAGTTCTGGCTGTAGGGTATTGAGAAATGGAAGTTCTTGTCTAAGGCTTGTTGATACGCTCACTCCTATGGCTTTTTTCTTGTGCATGACAGGGAGTACAGAGGTGGATGCACCTATCCAAAACTTGAAAGTGCTTTTCAGAGCTGGAATGTGACATGGGCTATAATTAGAGGTTAGGACTGGAAGGCTTAGACATGGGAGAATTTATTAGTAAGCAGAGTGATGGCAGCAAAAGAGATGGAAAAGCTAATGTCAGGCATAAGATGAACCCCTAATGAGGTGTTCCATCCCTCATGAATGGGATTGTGACTGTAGGAGGGAACACGTCCGTATAGTGGTGATGGGGCCACAGAAGTGCTAGGTAGTGATACGCAGTGATCTTTATGGCCTCTAGTCTAATTCATGTTCTGGAAGGAGGTATTAAAGGTGACTGGTGAAAAATTCAGGGCACACGAAGATGCTGAAGTGAAGAAAACTTCGAGACTTGAATGGACTGCAGTGGGCTGCTGGAGTGGTTTGCAATGGGGTGCAGGACTCTCCTGCTGGGACCTAGAGGTGCTTTGGTTCAGTGAATATCCCTGGAGATTCTGCAGCTTTGTCAGACTCTACTAAAAACAGACATCTGTGTGTTGCTCATTCAAGTTTGTCTCAACTACCTCTAGCTATTGTGGTTAGTGCTAAAGTTTTTGGCACAGAAGATTTCTCAGGTGGGCCAGCCTGTGTCAGGGCTTCTGTCTGGTTCTGTATAGATAATGTAGAAAATGTAGAAGTAGAGATAGTGGAAGTGACGGCATTTCAAGTGCATGCTTGCCTCACCTGATGTGGGCTTAGCTTCTAATTTTGACTCAGCTACTCGGGGTTGTAAAGTGAGGTTCATCTTCTCAGGTGAGTTGGCCTCTGCAACGCAGTACCCCTAGCCTTAATTCATGTCAATTCAAACTTCATTGACTATTTGTCAATGACAAATAATGTCATTGATTCCTGAAAGAACCCAGTTCTTGGGGAAATAGGCACAGAGCTGAGTTGTCCCTGTCAAATCCTCTAAGTGAAATAATAGCCCCTGGTCATGTTGAGATCTCAAGGATGTAAGACTGAGTTGAAGGAGATTTGGGACCTTCAAGGGTTAGCATGCCCCAGACTGAACACACTTCTGAGAAGATTGGTAATCGGTACAGAGATACAGTAGGCCACAACAAATAGTGGCTTCCAATGATACCTGGATAGCTTTAATCATAATGATGGATTTCTATTCCAGGTCTCTGGATTCCTCCCTGTACCTGGAGACTCTATGGCTATACAAGCCCTCAATATCCCCCCTCTAGGGTTTCAAATTCATCTCTTTGTTTGATCCATTCAATTCAAGAGTCCTTGCCCCAGGGATGAGAGCAAGTCCTGAACTGTCACGTAAATTAGGAGGTCACAAAGTAGGAGAGATGCTTCAGAGCAGAGGTTCTTTCTGATTCTGTTTATTAGCCAAAAGAAGACAACAGGGAATTTCATAACCCAAGCAATAATTTCTCATTGCCTAAGTCACATCTAGAAGACAGGCTTCCATTTATGTTCCTTAGCTTGTATTGAGCCTGACAGTCAAGCTTCATGGAAAAAGAAAGCCCTGTGAATTTGGTCCAGGAGCCTGGGATTCATCGGTGGTGGTAAGTCATCCTAAATAGCAAGTTCACAGGGGCCGCGGGACAGCTTCCTCTACAGAAAGAGTGCAGAGGCCTTGACAGAGAAATGGAGAGCCTGAAGAACTCTTGGAAAATGTTTTTTCATGCCAAAGGGCCTTGGCTTCAGACTCAGACAGTCAGATTTCCTGCTTGGCAAGAAAAGGAGAATCCCCAGAAACCAGACCAAGGTTATCTGAGAAATAATTGCTAACTTTTTCCATCCATCAGGCAGTATTCCCAATGCTTTGTATTTATTATTTTATGAAACCCTCACCAATCTTATGAAGTGGGCACTGTTAGTAAGCCCATTTTATAGATAAGAAAACTGAAGGACAGAAAAGCTAAAAAAAAAAAAAAAAAAAATTGCCCAGGAGTACACAGACCGTGAGGAGTAGGGATAAGATTTAAATGCAAGAAGTTTAACCCCAGAGCATAAACGTTTAAGTCTGCACTGCAGCTGCCTGGTCTCTTTCCTCCTCTGGCCTCAAAACTGAGAATGTTGGAACAATGGAGAGACATGCTAGGAGAGAAGCAAGGTTCTGAGGTGTGCTTCAAGGATGGCACCCACATTTATAATTTCCTAGAAGCTTGTCGATCTGGTTCTGGGAGTGGAGAGGGGTATGAAGACACATAGGAACTGTGGGGCTCCCTTTGAATCACTTCCTACACAACTGTTCTCTTGGTGTGCTTTCTTACTTTCTCTTAAACAGCCTTCTGTCTCATTTCTTGGGAGTTATTCAGTGGGTCAAACCAATATGAGCATCACCATCCTAACTGGACTGCCTCACTCCTTTCTTCCCACCCACTCCCATCCCTCTCAGTGCTGCCATAGTGACCTTGTCCAAAACACTCACTGGGTCCTCCTACTCCTGAAGATCTCCCATGGATTTCAAGCCTCTAATATATTTCAAGCTCCTTGGCTTGGCACACCCAGGCCCAACATGATTAGAACCCACTTACCTCCCTAGGTTCTTCTCCCATGGGTCCCCTCTTGCAATCCCACCCCACATCCCCACCTTTATTCCTATACTCCATCCAAACGAAAGCACTCTCAGTATGGCATGGTGTGAACATCTCCACAAAGCAGCAGAGGTCACGCCCTCTGCTTGCAACTTACATGTACATCCTTCCTTACTCCCACCCCCTGGCATCCTTTATGAAGCTCTTACTCATATTTTAACATCACATCAAATATTATCTCTTCTCTGTCTTTGAAGCCTTCATGACTGACTGACTGGTCGGATTCTCCCCTAAATTCCCAAAGCTCCTTCTGGGTTTAAAACACAATATTTTGCATCCTAATTAGGAAATATATAAGCATTATGAACTTGGGGGAAAAAGTTATATTCTCTAAGTCTCGATGTCCTTACTTATAAGATGAGGCTACTAAAATGATTTTCCACATTGAGTTTTTGGGAAGGGTAAATACTGTAGAACATGAAAGGCACTTAGCTCAATGCCAGGCATAGAGTAAACACTGGCTAAGTGATAGCTGTTATTGGTGTTATAATCATCACCCTTTTCATCTCACTGTGGGTAATTGCTGACCCACGTGCTCGTCTTCCTCTTTGGATGTACATTTCTAGAGGATACTGCCAGTGTAATTGGATTTTATATGCCTAGCACCTGGCACAGTGCCTACCACATAACAGGTGCTCAATAAACACTTATTGGATAAATTATAACTCAATTATCTGCCATCTGGTTTGTCCAAAGCCACATATATTAGCAGGATCTAGCCTACTGCTCCATCATTCCATCATCCCATCTTCCTTTATATTTGGGGAAAGGGGGGTTTATCTTGCATCTCCTCCTGGAGTCAGTTCACGTGGGACCTACGGCTCTGTTCTCACTGCTTCCTGAGGTTCCTACCCTGTTGCCTGGGGTTTCGAGAACTTGACTGCGGCATACTTCCTGGCAATGCAGCGTGCCGCTTTCCCTCAAAATGATGCTGCCAGCCCTGTGCTAGCCTCAGAGCAGGTGTGATTTGTGGAAGACACAATTCCCTTCCCTGTCCTGTCCCGATAGTGAGCACTTCCCATCCATGAACTCCCCAGCATCACTGACACAGACCGTTATAGAGAATAGATTTTCAATGATAAAGAGATGAGTGTAACAAAAGGGAGCTCATTTCCTGGCATGTTGGGCAATAGCAGATCTCACTCGTCTTGAAGTTAATCCACTGACTTCCCGTGACTGGCCGTTTCTCGCAGCAACCCGCCGTCTGACACATCACAGTACTGCTGAGGCTGCTCACCTTTCTTTCCATCTCTTACGCTTCCTCAAGATCTGAGAGCTTCACCTCCTTTCTCTTGTGCTTTCCGCAAAAATTTCCCCAATTCTTACACATTTGCTACGTACCGTCCTTTATAACTAAAAGAACCATTGGTATGCTTTCTAGAATAGTCATGTCGGGCCTGGTGTGCCAAGCCAAGGAGCTTAAAATTTACAGAGGCTTGAAATCCGTGGGAGATCTTCAGGAATAGGAGGACCTAATGCATGTATTGGACAAGGTCATTACCGCAGCACTGAGAGGGATGGGAGCAGAAGTCTATGCTCAAAATCTTACCTTTAGTAACAAAGAATCAAGAGATGATTTTGCATTATATATTTTTCCTTGAAGGACATTGAATGTCTTTGAACAAATTGGGAACAACCTCTCTAAATGGAAGGAGAAGAAGAAAATCTATTTTATTTTTTTGTAGAACAAACTCCACAGTCAGAATTTTTGTCTTTTTTCCCTTTTCTTCTTTTCTTTTCTTTTTCTTAAACTTTGGTTTCCTTTAAGAACAGAACCAGGAATCTAAGCATAGACTGTGCAGGTAATCTGGTGCAAGACGCCACCTCCTATTCCCCCCCTTTATTTATTTATTTATTTATTTATTTATTGGTTTTTAGCAGTGCAATATCTAACTCCAAAAATCTGTGTCATTGTATGAGGAGTGGGAGTCAGGGGTACGAGGGGCATAGAAGGTGGGACTAAGTGTGTGTAAGTGTGTGTGTGTGTGTGTGTACAGAAGTAGGTATGGAATGGCACTCATCTGTGTAAGCCTGGATAAAAATTGGGTAAAGAAAAGCTGGGCATTTGACACCATGTTAAATGCTGGATATGTTTGTTACCAAACAATCCTACTTTTGCTAGTCTGGCTTGCATATGGAATCTCCAATGCTTTATAAAGCAGACTTTTAATTTAATCCCTGTAATGTCTTCTAAGCCATAGAATCTATAGAAAGCAGGGTAGAGGTAGAGTAATAAAACACTTCCTCTTCTCCAATGGCCCTTCCTGCTCCTCAATGTGTGGGGGTAGATTCTGTGACCTAAGATTTCCAGGAAACCCCACACAGCCACTATTAGACCATTAGAAAACATTCCTTTTTGTTCTTTCTTTCTTTTTTTTTTTGGACTTTCCCCACATACCAGACATGTCCTGGCTCTTTGGCTCCTTTTAGAGCTTTTTTCTTCTTTTCCTTTCGAGGGTCTTGTTGTTTATTTCCTAGGTTTCAGTTATCCATTTCATTTGAATAGTGGGGAGTGTGGATATTTGGGACTATTCAGATCTTACAGTTGGAAAATTCACAATGCAATCAGACATCGCATGCTGACAAATGATTTCATGTTAGAAGAGTATTTACATAGTCCAGTTGATCTGATCAAATTTCCTTTTGGTCAGATTCCCTCTTCTGTTACTTTAAGTATGATGTGTGCCACGCCTTAGAAGTGGGCCAGTGCATGGTAGGGATAAACCAAATCCCAGACTTCCACATCCAGAAAGTCAAAGCACCTCTTTCTCCACTCTCCTCCACTACCCTGGGCCAGGTCAAGCATTTGGACTGTACTTTAGGCATATCCCCCAGTAGGATACTAAGGCATTGAGAGAAGAGCTGGAAGGCAAACCACCAATTATTTTTGCTGGTACTCTTCCTAGGGCTTCTGCTGATAGAAGGTGACAGTGTGATCCTAACCTGGAGAAAAAGATCAGGTGGGGGGAATTTTATTTTTGGCTACTGTATAATTCAGCATGCTATAAAAAGAGTAACTCAAGGGATTTCCTCATCTGAAAAGTGACAAAAAATACTCAAGACTCTTTAAAGGCTGGAGATGAGATATAGGAAGCTGGAGAGGGAAGCATGGCTGAGTAGAATTTTGAGAGAGGGTGCCCACTGCCAAAGCAAATGCTCCAGGGTGCAGCTCTCTCTATGGTAGATTAAATACAGCGCAAACTCAGTAATCTGTACATCCTTTATTTGAACTGTCCCATTATTCAAATGACTCCCTAAAGCCAATTTCCTTTACCTTTTATGCCTTGACATACTGAGATTGAAAATTTCTCTCATTATTCCATTTCTTTTTTTTTATTATTTTTAAACTGTTATTTAAACCCACCACATGCCTGAACACCTTTGAGCCCTGATTTGTTTGGATAATTGAGCTTCTGCTATAGGTTTGAATCTAATACTCAGTGGTAGCTTTGCTCAGAGGTTCTCCACCAGATGGAAAATAGAAGGGAAAGGGAACATGGCCAGCAAGCAGGCTAGTTCCATGTTAGGGGAGTGAGTGAGTTTCCACCCCTGCCATCTCATGCATGATTACAGTCAACCAGTAAGTCTTCCACTTACTGAGCCTTCTACATATAAACAATTACATGTGGAGTGTAACGTGGAGGGAATATAATGTGGAGGTTAGCACTGACATGACTTTGAATCCCAGCTGTGCCACCTACTAACTGTGTGACTTTGAGCAAGTCATTTAATCTCACCAAGCTTCAAATTTCCTATTTATAAAAGAGAAATAATCATAACCCCATCCACATCACTGGAGTTGACTGGAAAAAATGAAATACATGTACTTAGCATGGGGCTGGGAACCTTAAAAGTGCTCAATAAGTATTAGCTATTATTACTCAATTCAAAGAAGATTTCAAAGTATAAGATCTTGGCTATCATCAAAGGGTTTGCAAGCTACTTGGCAAGTTGCCATATAGCACAACACAACCTGCACACACGCACGTGTGCACACAGAAAACAGATCAATGAATAATAAAAGCCAAGTCCTGACTCTGGCACTTCTAAGTTGTGTGAACTTGGAAAAGTTACTCAACATCTCAGTGACTTCAAGTATAAAACGGAAGTAAAAAAAGGGACATACGTATGTGTATGAGAAAGAGAATAGGGTTTGGGTGATGAGAAGCAGACCATGGTTCATGAGGATTGATCACATTTATATGGGAAGAAAAAAAGAACATTCTGAAATGAAAATGACATGAGGTATTTTGCTGGCTGGTGTTGAAGAAACTCTTAGGTATGTTGTCATTGGGCAGGGACTTTTCATCTCAAAAAAAGCCATTTCTACAGCAATGCCATTTCACATTTGAGCCCTCCAACAATGTTTACGTTTTTCACCTCATTTGTAAGTAAATTGAGAAGTTCAGTGACATTTGTAAATTAGGTGATTGTAGACACTCATCTCTTGGTGAAAATGCTCTCCATTTTAAACCCTGAGGACCTACTTTCTCCTGGTTCTCTGCCTGGTCTCTAATTGCTCCTGTTCAATCTCCTTCACTGTCTCCTTAGATGAAGCCCACCACCTAGATGTCAGTGGCTCCTGAGTGTCTGTCCTTCCTCCTCTCTTGGCTCCCATATGTGTTTTACATGGATGAGTGCATTCATCCCTGTGATTCTACTGCTGTTCTATGCTGATGTCCCCAACATTAAGGTCCTCAGCCATGGTATCTCTCCACACTTCCAAACCCAAATCTCCAACTGTTGACTGGACATCTTCACCTCGTTCTCCTGAAGGCAGGAAAACTATCATCAAAGCTGAGTTACCTTGAGCAACGATCATCCCTTCCTCCTTCCACCTGCTCTATACATGCCTCTTTTCCTTCTTAGGGTGATAATGTCATCACTACTTACTTATCTTTCTACTAGAGATTCTGATACCTCCATTCCCACATACATTTGTTTAGTCACTGAGTTTTGTCAATTCAACCTCAGAAACTTTCCCCAAAGTAATTCTCTTCCTTTGCCTACTATTGCCACTGTCTCAGCTGAGACCAACACCATCTCTCTCCCTAGCTGAAGAGCTGTCTCTTCCACAAATCTCTCTCCACTGCCCACCCTCCTTCACAGAGTTGCCAGTCTTAGTTCCTGGAAAGCAAATCTGTAATTGCCTCTCCTTTACTCAAACACTTATGTTGGCTCTCTATGGCTTGGGGATCACATCCAGATGCCTCCAATCTTACCCTTATCCAGACTGGTCTCTTTGGGTCAGCTAGTACGGAAACTGACACCAAGCTAGAGCAGCTCTCTGTTTCAGTAGAACCTGTGCTTCTTCACTTTTTGCTTCACAATGTCATAGCTTATGAACGGTCAAAGTGCAGGTTTTAGAAAGAGACAAATGAACTCATGTGCTGCGTAAAAAGCATAGGCCATGAAGTGCCCAAAGTTGAACATAGTTTCTCTGAATTGACTCCTCGTGCTGGTATCTACCCTTCCCCTTGTATTGGCTGAAGTAAAATGGAGAATTTACCAGCTGCCCTAAATGACTAGCCTAAGAGTTGGAGTGGGCTTTAAGTAGAATTGTATTAAGAGATTCGGTGGAGGTCTTAGAACTTGGTCTTCATCTCTGGTCTCTGTTTGGTTTCAGTCTCAGACAGACTTTCCCAGGTGGCACCAAAAGGCCAGTGGCAGCCCTGAGCCCATGTCATTGGTGCAGATCATGATCCCATAGATGCAAGGAGAATCTCATCAACTAGACCTGAGTCACACACATATCTACAGCCTTGCATTGAGGTCCTAGGCCAACCCCTACTCAAACTAAGTAAGTTCAGCAGGATTGTGGGGGAAGGGGAGAGGGGGGGTGTAAGTATAGTTTCCTGGTGAAACAGGCAAACCTGTGTATGCCCACTATGCCTCTCAACCCACCCTATATTTTTCCATTTATTATGATTAAATATCTCCATGAGAAACTTCTCGTGCTGAGGCACTGAGAGTGGAGATCATAAAAACGAGGCCGTGAAAGATGTTAAAGACAGAGCTTCCAGTGAACAGAGGTGGCACACGTTTCTCAAACAGTGACTTTCTGATAAAATCCTCAACAAAGGACCAGCCACAACTTTGAATCAGAATTAGCCTATACTTTGGCTAATTTCAATGTATCTAAATCTTTGGGATCATGGTCCTAGAATTTTCCCGCAGACTTAGCAACAATGTGGCCAGATTTCTTAAGACAGGTATGATTTTAAGTATTCTGCTCCAGGGCCACTTGTCAGACCACAGCAACCAACTGGGGGTGCGGAAAATAAGAGCTCTGCATAAAAGATTTTCTTCTTTTGGTTTCATTTAGTTCACTCAGGTCTTTGGTGGCTCCAGAAATATCACCCTTCCCTTACGCAGAAGTTAGAGAGCAGGGACAGTGCAGAGATTGTCTGCTATGTAAATTGATGACAGTGTGGGTGAATCTCCCATAGACAAATAGGCAGACCAAATGATGTTAAACTGGAAGGTAACGAGGGAGGAGAAATGATCATTTGTAAAGAGAAAAGTGGTGAAGGGCCCTTTTGCCTGGCAAACATAAATACCCTGAAGAATAGAAAACTGTGGGTGGATATGGGGCCTACTTAATGTGAATCCTACGTCAGGCATTTGTAGGTGATATAAAACTCTGATGTGCTGTAAAATTTATATCGCTCCCCAAAATGATCTACTGGTAAAACATATAAATTTTGCAGAAACTGTTAAAGCTGTCATAAAACCTCATTGCTACAGATACAGTAGGTGTTTCAGAAATACACACCAAAGCAGAGATTTGTAATCATTTCAGTGTGGTTCATAAAAAGAAGCATATTGTGTTTCAACATCTGAGAAACTGCAAAGAGTCCCTTCCTCCAAAGGTCTGTTCTATCTTATTTTGTATACTTAAAAGAAGAGACAAGCAGGGACAAATAAACAACCTAAATATTTAAACACATACATTTCCTTATATGCCCAGGTTGTTAGAAAGGTAGGAACAAATGATTATTTCTTTACCAAGTTCACATAGAGTTGTTGGCTCCGTTTAATAATAGTCGATCTTGTTCAGGCTGAACACACTGGTCCCTGTGGGGGGGGAAAGGCAGCAATAAATCAATACCCCAGATGTAATCTTGGTGTCTAGAATGCAGAGAGAGATTTTGGTGCATAATGGCACTGGTTTGTCTATTGTCATTCAGACATGAGCTGCATCAGAATAGGGTTTGTGGGAACCTGATAAGAGGTGGTCAAAAGTGGGCCATAAATCACAGAGAGGCAGTATTCTGATTTCATACACATGCACTTTCTGGGGGGAAAAGTGATAGATCTGCAATTTACTGCTTATCACATCTGCTAGAAGTTTCCTAATACACAAGCCTGACCTTCAGTGAATAAACACCCTGGATGACTACCTGCTTCTGCTGAGGAAATAGGGCACTCCAGCCACCTAGCTGGGAAAGCCACCAACGACCTGTGTAACAGGCTGCTTTTGATTGGGAGCCATGCACTAGTGAATTTCACTTGTGAATACCTCCTTGAAGCAGGAGTGGTTGGTATTTATTGAAAGAAACTGGATACTGCACTCTAAGGGAACTAATGGACTAAAGGAATCATATGGATTCCACAGTTGTTCAGTGCTTGTTAACTTTCTGCAGATCGCTGGACCACAACATCTGCTCACACAATAGGGAAAGGAGGAAGGGGTAAGGGGAAATAGGAGGGATGAGGAATCAAAGAAGTTGCGTAGCCTTGGGAAGGGAACACAACCTTCCCAGCAAGGAAGAAAGTCCAGAGAATCAGAACAAAAATTAGTGCAAGCTTTTAGCCCACTGTGCTTTAACCCGAAAGTTGAAATGTTTGTGTCTCGTATTTCTTCCAGGGAAAAGTTTAAAAACACTGACCTTTTTTTTTTGATTGCAGCACTTTCAAAACTAATTTATATGTGATCCTAGTTTCAATATAGGATGGTTCAGCTATAGTTAAAAGTGCATATAAAAAATACACCTTTATAATTTCAAGATGTGTAAGTTAAGTCAGTTCTTCCAAAAAGTCTCCAAATTATCCTCTCACTCCCTGATTGAATCTACATATTCCTTAATGTACTCTTCTCTGAGGTAAATACATTTTCAGAGTAGATGTAAGTTTTTAAGGTAACGTCATGCTTAAAAGTTGTTTATTAAGTAAAAGGAGATACCAGAGAATATGCCTTTTCAAGTTTGATTGTAATTTCAAACTGAGCCTATAAAATGTCTTAACTCTCTTATACATGTGCAAATAAAAAAATATGTTCACTTGTTCTTTCAACTAATATTTATTATGTAGCTTCTATGTATCAGACACTCTTCTAGGTGCTTGGGTTTAGCAGTGGTACAAGACACAACAATCCTTGCCTTCATGGAGCTTACAATTCAGTGGGGGGTATAGAAAATAACAACTAAATAACTAAAGCATATAGTATGTCAAAAATAAATGCTATAAAGAAAATAACCAGGGAAGGTGTCTAGAGAGTGCTGGATTAAGAGAGGGAGGTGGCGGTTGCATATATATGATTTAAATTTTAGATACTCCCCATTAGCCAGTAGTTTTAAATTTCTCCCTCACAAGCTTTATAGGCATGATAATAACTAGAACCAGACGTGATCTGTTTGAATCTCATCTCCCTGTGTCTTTTTCTATTTGTGCATGGAAAAGCCATGAGATGTCCAACAGGCTGAGAAAACCAAGGTTTGCTCTTGGATGCTTGGGTAGGTCTGTCTCACTAACCATCACAGCCCTCTTAAAAATAAAATTGATAATGGGACATATATAAAAATATTAGTACTACCATGTGTACATCAGTTACTCAGAGTCTCAGAGGGTATAGGACGCTCCAATTCCCTTTTCTGTATAATAGGTTTGTTGTTTTTTTCTTAGCTTCTGGGCAGAAGTAGAAAGATTTAAGCTCTATTCTTAATTTGATCAGTTGGGGTTTTTTCCTGCCTTCCTCTATCTGGGGAAGCATTGGATAATGCCTCTGGGTGTAGAATATTTTGTAAAAGTATGAAAGATGACTTAGCAGTTTGTTTATGACCATGTATACTTTTTATTCATCTCTCTAGAAGTGATTTTAACAGGTGTGATACTTTCACTGAAGTCACAAACCAGCTCTCAGTGGCTTCAACAATAAGGACATGCAAGGGCTCTTCTAACTGGAAGTCCAGAAGTGCGTCGGGCATCAAGCGAGATAGCTGCTGCCTCCATTCTTGTCTGTTCTCTTGGCTCTTCCTTGCTCCCTGTGCTGCTTTTTTCCTGTGGTCTCAAGACGACCACTGCCACCAGGAACTAAGGTGGGGAAAAAGAGAGAGACAGAAACAGAGACTTCTCTTGGGTTTCGTATAATAGCCCAGAATTTTCTTTCTCAAAAGTTTATGGAAGACTGACTCATATGTCTTACTGGTCTAAGTTGCCTTGATGCAGCCCATCTTTAAGTCAATTGTAAGCAAAAACATTGGTTAATTGATTTCAACTTAAAACAGCCCATCTTTGGACAGGGTCCTTGGCTTAATCATCTTTGTAGGTCCCTCAAGGCCAAACACTATGATAGCAGATACTCGATTATTGATTTAATTAATTCATTTTTCAAATGCATATCAAATACACATACTGTTCAAGTACCAAGCACTAGGGATTTATCTGAAAAACAAAAAGTTCCTGTTCTCATAGTGCTTACATCCTAATAAGGGAGATAATATGCAATAAATAAATAAGTAAATCAGGTGATAATAAGTACATGATTAAATCTAGTAATCCTAAAAGTATCCTATCCCTAGGGTCCTCTTAAACCAGGCAAGAACTGAACACTTCTCTTGTCCTAGGGCCACAGCTGACATATAGATTGCCTCCAACAGATACAAAACTTGCTACAGAGTCATGTTCAAGTTGCCACACTTCTAGTTTCGTAATCCTCCTTATTTAGGCCTTTTTGACCCTCACCTACACTTGTGGGTTTGGAGTCCTGACCTCTTGCCTTTTGTGATTCTTCCTTGATAACCTGTTACTTTTTAAGCCTTTTCCTGCCTGGGAGGATCCCTCATTCACAGCTGAGTCAGTTGGCTGATAATTGTAAACCATTTTTAGTTCTCCCAGAACTGGTATTATAACCATACTAGGTCATCTACTCCTTAATCTGACACACAGTCTTGGGAGGTGGGTAATGTCATGATTGTTCTGAAGATGGGAAAACTGAGCCCCTATGAACCGAGTGACTTGCTCAGTGTTATACAGCTAGAAAGTGCCAGGGACCTGATTCAACCCGAGGTCCTCCTGAGCAAATCTAATGAAATGCTGCCTCTGTTTATAGCTGTTTCTTATGTTAAATGTGTCTGTCCTAAGACTGTAGAAACCTGTCACATACCTCTTCTCTCTTCCTCACACTTCTGGTACTTAACATTACCCTGAGAGTAAAGTAAAATCTGTTAATTGTTTTAAAATATTTTAATTGATAAATGATTGGCTGCTGAGGGCTTTCACTTATGTGAAAACATTACAATGGCAACCTTCAGATACTATTTTTCAAAAAGAAAAGTGAACTATTACTTTTAACTAGGTGACAGCAAAGATATTCAAATAATAAGTGAATTTACTCTGATGGTTATGTAGATCGATATTAATGTGGCACGGAAGCATTTTCATCAGTTACATGGGCATGCGTTGGCCCTAACAATGACATCGTAGAAACACTGAAGCCTTTAAAAATAGTGATTAGGGAACAACATGGATCATCATTTTAAAATAACTCTTCTTTATAGCTTAAAGTACAACTGTTACCAACAATCATAACAATTCAAGTTTATAGTCATAGAGTGAGTGCACCGAGTAGTTGCTGGACGGCCTGACTCTCACATGGGACACAGCAACTATCAATCTGCCTCCACCGTTCAAATAATGCACGCCCACTGCAAATGCCTCTTGGAATTTATGCCACCCACGAACAGCCATTAATTTGGATGACCAGCACCCCACTCAACCAAAATTAAAAAACAAAATATTTAATATATTTCGGTATGATTGAGTGCATACAAACATGGCAATCCTAAATCAGGAGAATTTCCCCCACAGGAAAGGCATAAATCTTTCAGATCCCTTTTAGGAATCAAAACAATTCGTGCTATGGCCCCAATTCTCATGGGATTATGAAGTTGGGTGCTATGGGAACCTGGAAGAGTATGTACACCCATCCCTCTCCTCTTTTGCAAGATCCCTTTCAACAAGTACAGATATAGGAAAGAAATGTTAGAGACCACCAGAAAAGGAGATTTTGAGCTTTTAACAGTTTTTATTTTTAAATTATAAAATGTAATTATATTTAACATATGTATTGTTATATGTACAGCTTCTTTTCTAAAATTTAACATGAAATTGTCTTTAGTGACTATTAGGGGTACAGCTGCTGAAACAAAAGGAACCTAAAATGTAGAATGACTAAAATACAATAGGTTATTTCTTGCTCACATAATGGTCAAGGTAGATGTTTCCTGTTGATGGTGATGATTTTTCTCCATCTGAGGAACCACAGAGAACCTGGTTCAGTAACCAGGCTGACTGGGGCACTATCATCCTCAACACAAATTCTCCAAAGCCTCTCTGGTCTTTTTTATCCTAGTCATCCAGAAGAGCTTGTAGCAGCATATATAGAAGATTTTCATGGGCCATGCCAGAAAGTGGTTTCCATCACTTCCACTCACATGCCATTGCTTATGTCTCTGTCTCATGGTGAACCTAGCTGCAAGGGAGGCTGAGAAACATGGCTGTGGCTGTGTTCTCAGAAGAAACAGAAGAATGTGCACAGATGGCCATCCCTATCTCAGTGACAAATGTTTGTTGCTGTTCAGAAACTTTCTCCAGATTGATCCTGTGTCTTGCTTCTCAGTATCCTCTCATTCTCCCCTACTGCTCATCTGTGTTTTCATTTGGGCACAAATTTTTGTTCCACAGAGTTAAGATTAAGAAGAAGAGAGGAAAGGGCAGGGAAGGAACTGGCTCTGACACACTTCTCTCTAGGCTGATGCCTAGAATTGTGCTGCAATCTTTACTGACATTTAAAACAGATGACTATCTTGAGTTGAAACAGAAGAAAACACATTTTCATAATGATCACCCATCACTTACAGAAATATTATTAAACTGGCCTTTAGTATTCTTATCTTCTCACCGCATCTCAGCACCTTCCTTTTCTGAGCCTCATTTCTACCCCAATAACCATCTCCAAAGGTGACCTCTGAATACTCCCCCACCTTCAACCTAAAACAAGCCAATTAATTTACTCCCCTTTAGCAATATTCACCATCATAATAAAGACACATGCATAATATTTCTGAAAATTCACTCTCTGATAGCATGCTGTTTACTAAGTTTGCTTATAAAAGCTCTCACAAATTCTCTGCTTAGATCACCATGCCTTCCCTTAATATGAAAGAGGTCAAGTTAAATTTCATTTCTGAGAATGAATGAGGAGATGTGATAGATTTCCAAAATAAAACAATTTACTTGGGTCCCTTTTAGTACCCTAGAGACCATAGGCCTAATCAGAAACTGGAGCTACCCTGTAAGGGTGATCTGAGTCCATGACTCAGCCACGGTGAATTATAAGCTGAAAGAGTTGATGTCAGGACACCACAAAACTGTATTTGAATATTGCTTCCAATTACTGTGGAGCGCATCTTGGGTGAAGCATATTAACTTACTGAAGTGCCTCCATATTTTATGTGGTTTTGTGCCTATGTCACTCACATTATGGAGAAAATTTCCCCCATTCAAGACTTTAAAATTTATTGAAGTAATATGAAATAGTATTCCAGGCATTTTTTGAGAAGTTCCCTCTATGCCACCATTTTCAAGTGAATAGAAGCATTTCTGTAAGTTTTTCTGTCCTGTTTCTCATTTACAACCCCTTTACCTCTCCTTCTTCTGAAGAATTCCGCTGAATTTCTCTCTTCTCTCTCTGATGTAGGGGGACTGGAATTGGTCCAGAGTGAGAAATAGAAACCCTTAAAGTGTTCTAATCCCAGCTCTCCCTCACCATCCCCACCTCACATGCATATTAAAACTGGCCACTGGGAGAGATTTTAAGTTGGTCACCACCCTCCTATCTTACCTTTGCTCTCCAAATTTGTGCAGATGGCAGAGACATGATGGGTCCCACATTGGTAGATTTTATCCCATAAAACTAATGCCAGAAAGATCTCCAACTGTCAGTAAATATGTTATCAAGAGGCTGCTAACAGCTAGAAATTTATTTTAAATAGTACAGGTCTCCCCCTCCTTTGTAGAACAATTGCCTCCTAGACTCCTAAACTTAAGGAATTCATAAATTAAGACAGATATTAATGCTGGGAACAGCATACTTAAGGTTAAAAAATTTAGGAATCCCATTTTGTTACCATTATTTGATTACATCATTCTCAATATTGCTAAGAATCAGCATGATGTTGTAGTGAAAGTAGCGTGGATTTTTGTGTCAGTGAATTCTGAGTTTAAATCCAGACTCTTTCACTTCAAATCAGTATGACTTTTTAATAAATACCTTATATTTCCCCTCTGAACCTCAGTTTCCACATTTGGAAAGTGAGAATAGCAATTCTTACAGTCTAAGGAATGGTAGTTAAATGACCAATTGTGCTCAGTATTTTAGAGACACTTAGATCTTTTCCTGGCACTATGGACATCTTTAGGACAGTGACCTTGTATCTGATCTGTATTAATGGATAAATAAATGAATGGATGACTGAATGAGTGAATTTATCTAGTTAGTGTTGAAAATTTTTCTAAACTCAACACACATCAACTTATAGGCTAACAGCTCCAGATGAGACAGACACTATCAGCTTAATGAAGCAAGCTTTGGGTTAAAACCAGAACAGTCACAAAATGCATAATCCATTGCCCAATCAATGCGAAGGCACTTGTTAAATTACACCTGTTTCCGAAAACACTAGAGCAGAACTCGCCAGCAAAATGAAAATGCACACTTTAGGTATTGCATTTTATACTGTCCTTTTTGTATAAGGAGACAGATAAAGTTATCTTGAGAGATTAACATAAAAGTCTAGAAAAAGTGCACTTCACCTCATCCCCAGCCCACCCTCCAAATTACCTAGAATATCAGGTCACAAATTTTAAGGTAACTGGAAGCTGATTTAGAACAAACTAAAACATACTAGGCAAAAGTTCTGAGCATTAGAAATTGCTTCCTTAGCACTAGATGAAATGTGATACCAGGGTGAGGGAGATGAAATGTTACGAGAATTTTCCACCTACTTTATCTCTATTTCTTTCTTTTTTTTTTTTTAAGTTTTATTTTGTCGATATACATTGTGGCTGATTATTGCTCCCCATCACCAAAACCTCCCTCCCTTCTCCCTCCCCCCCTACCCCCCAACAATGTCCTTTCTGTTTGCTTATCGTATCAACTTCAAGTAATTGTGGTTGTTATATCTTCTTCCCCACCCCTCCCGGTTTGTGTGTGTGTGTGTGTGTGTGTGTGTGTGTGAAAGAATTTATATATTAATTTTTAGCTCCCACCAATAAGTGAGAACATGTGGTATTTCTCTTTCTGTGCGTGACTTGTTTCACTTAATATAATTCTCTCAAGGTCCATCCATGTTGTTGCAAATGGCAGTATTTCATTCGTTTTTATAGCTGAGTAGTATTCCATTGTGTAGATGTACCACATTTTCCGTATCCACTCATCTGATGATGGACATTTGGGCTGGTTCCAACTCTTGGCTATTGTAAAGAGTGCTGCGATGAACATTGGGGAACAGGTATACCTTCGACTTGATGATTTCCATTCCTCTGGGTATATTCCCAACAGTGGGATAGCTGGGTCGTATGGTAGACCTATCTGCAATTGTTTGAGGAACCTCCATACTATTTTCCCTAGAGGCTGCACCATTTTGCAGTCCCACCAACAATGTATGAGAGTTCCTTTTTCTCCGCAACCTCGCCAGCATTTATTGTTCAGGGTCTTTTGGATTTTAGCCATCCTAACTGGGGTTAGGTGGTATCTCAGTGTGGTTTTGATTTGCATTTCCCGGATGCTGAGTGATGTTGAGCATTTTTTCATATGTCTGTTGGCCATTTGTATATCTTCCTTAGAGAAATGCCTACTTAGCTCTTTTGCCCATTTTTTAATTGGGTTGCTTGTTTTCTTCTTGTAAAGTTGTTTGAGTTCCTTCTTTATTCTGGATATTAATCCTTTGTCAGATGTATATTTTGCAAATATTTTCTCCCACTCTGTTGGTTGTCTTTTAACTCTGTTAATTGTTTCTTTTGCTGTGCAGAAGCTTTTTAGTTTGATATAATCCCATTTGTTTCTTTTTCCTTTGGTTGCCTGTGCTTTTGGGGTCGTATTCATGAAGTCTGTGCCCAGTCCTATTTCCTGAAGTGTTTCTCCTATGTTTTCTTTAAGAAGTTTTATAGTCTCAGGGTGTATATTTAAATCCTTAATCCATTTTGAGTTGATTTTAGTATACGGTGAGAGGTATGGATCTAGTTTCATTCTCCTGCATATGGATATACAGTTCTCCCAGCACCATTTGCTGAGGCAGTCCCTTCCCCAGTGAATAGGCTTGGTGCCTTTGTCAAAGATCAGATGGCAGTAAGTGTGTGGGTTGATTTCTGGATTCTCTATTCTATTCCATTGGTCAGTGTGTCTGTTTTTATGCCAGTACCATACTGTTTTGGTTATTATAGCTTTGTAGTATAGCTTAAAGTCAGGTAGTGTTATGCCTCCAGCTTTATTTTTTTTGCTCAGCATTGCTTTGGCTATGCATGGTCTTTTATTGTTCCATATAAATGTCTGGATAGATTTTTCCATTTCTGAGAAAAATGTCTTTGGAATTTTGATGGGGATTGCATTGAATTTGTATATCACTTTGGGTAGTATGGACATTTTGACTATGTTGATTCTTCCAATCCAAGAGCATGGGATATCGTTCCATCTTCTTGTATCCTCTCTAATTTCTCTCAGCAGTGTTTTGTAGTTCTCATTATAGAGATTTTTCACCTCCTTGGGTAACTCAATTCCTAAGTATTTTATTTTTTTGGTGGCTATTGTAAATGGGCAGGCTTTCTTGATTTCTCCTTCTGCATGTTCACTATTGGAGAAAAGAAATGCTACTGATTTTTGTGTATTGATTTTGTATCCTGCTACTGTGCTGAAATCATTTATCAATTCCAAGAGTTTTTTTGTAGAGGTTTTAGGCTGTTCGATATATAGGATCATGTCATCTGCAAACAGGGACAGTTTGACTTCATCTTTTCCATTCTGGATGCCCTTTATTTCCTTCTCTTCTCTGATTGCTCTGGCTAGTACTTCCAACACTATGTTGAACAGGAGTGGTGAGAGTGGGCATCCTTGTCTAGTTCCTGTTCTTAAAGGAAAGCTTTCAGCTTTTGCCCATTCAGGATGATATTGGCAGTGGGTTTGGCATATATGGCTTTAATTATGTTGAGATACTTTCCCTCTATACCTAACTTATAGAGGGTCTTTGTCATGAATGAGTGCTGAACTTTATCAAATGCTTTTTCAGCATCTATAGAGATGATCATATGGTCCTTGTGTTTGAGTTTTATTAATATGGTGTATCACATTTATTGATTTGCGTATGTTGAACCAACCTTGCATCCCTGGGATGAATCCCACTTGATCGTGATGAATAATTTTTCATATGTGTTGCTGTATTCTGTTTGCTAGTATTTTAGTGAGGATTTTTGCATCTATATTCATCAAGGATATCAGCCTGTAGTTTTCTTTTTTGGTTATATCTTTACCTGGTTTTGGTATCAGGATGATGTTTGCTTCATAGATTGAGTTTGGGAGATTTGCGTCCATTTCAGTCTTTTGGAATAGATTGTAAAGAATCGGTGTCAATTCCTCTTTGAATGTTTGGTAAAATTCTGCTGTGAATCCATCTGGTCCTGGGCTTTTCTTTGTTGGGAGCCTTCTGATAACAGCTTCAATCTCCTTTATTGTTATTGGTCTGTTCAAATTTTCTACGTCTTCACGGTTCAGTTTTGGGAGCTTGTGTGTGTCCAGAAATTTATCCATTTCCTCCAGATTTTCAAATTTGTTGGCGTATAGTTGTTTATAGTAGTCTCGAATGATTCCTTGTATTTTAGATGAATCAGTTGTAATATCGCCATTTTCATTTCTAATTTTGGTTATTTGAGTCTTCTCTCTTCTTTTTTTTGTTAGCCATGCTAATGGTTTGTCAATTTTATTTATCTTTTCAAAAAACCAACTTTTTGATTCGTTGATCTTTTGAATTGTTTTTTGGTTTTCAATTTCATTCAGTTCTGCTCTGATCTTAATGATTTCTTTCCATCTGCTAACTTTAGGTTTGGATTGTTCTTGTTTTTCTAGTTCTTTAAGGTGAAGTGTTAGGTTGTTCACTTGCCATCTTTTCATTCTTCTGAAGTGAGCCTTTAATGCAATAAATTTCCCCGTCAATACTGCTTTTGCAGTATCCCACAGGTTTTGGTATGATGTATCATTGTTTTCATTAGTTTCAATAAATTCTTTGATTTCCTGCTTGATTTCTTCTTGGACCCATGTGTCATTAAGTAGAATGCTGTTTAATTTCCATGTGTTTGTATAGTTTCCAGAGTTTCGTTTGTTATTAATTTCTAGTTTTAATCCATTGTGGTCTGAGAAGATACATGGGATAATTCCAATTTTTTTGAATTTATTGAGACTTGATTTGTGACCTAATATGTGATCTATCCTGGAGAATGATCCATGTGCTGATGAGAAGAATGAATATTCTGAGGTTGTTGGGTGGAATGTTCTGTAGATATCTGCCAATTCCAATTGGTCTAGAGTCTTGTTTATATCTTGTGTTTCTCTACTGATTCTTTGCCTAGATGATCTGTCTAATATTGACAGTGGGGTGTTCAGGTCCCCTGCTATTATGGTATTAGTATCTATTTCCTTCTTTAGATCTAATAGAGTTTGTTTTATAAATCTGGCTGCTCCAACATTGGGTGCATACATATTTATGATTGTTATGTCTTCTTGATGGATCAGTCCTTTTATCATTAAGTAGTGTCCCTCATTGTCTCTTTTTATGGTTTTTAGTTTAAAGTCTATTTTGTCAGATATAAGAATAGCTACTCCAGCTCGTTTTTCTTTTCTGTTTGCATGGTAAATCTTTTTCCATCTTTCCACTCTTAGTCTGTGTGAATCTTTATGAGTGAGGTGGGTCTCTTGTAGGCAGCATATAGTTGGGTCCTCCTTTTTGATCCAGTCAGCCAGTCTGTGTCTTTTGATTGGGGAATTTAAGCCTTTTACATTAAGAGTTGTTATTGAAAGGTTTTGATTTATTCCTAGCATTTTATTGGTTGTTTGGTTGTCTTAGGTGTCTTTTGTTCCTTGCTTTCTGATTTACTGTTTGGTTTCGGTGTTTGTTGGTTCCTTAGGTTGTAGATAGTGTTTTTGTTTGCTTGTTTTCTCTTCATGAATGCCATTTTTATTATACTAGCGGGTTTTGATTTTTCTTGGGTTTTTATGGCAGTGGTAGTTATTTTTCAGGAACCAAACCCAGTACTCCCTTGAGGATTTCTTGTAAGGGTGGTCTTGTGGTAGTGAACTCCCGCAGTTTTTGTTTGTCTGAGACATATACTATTTGCCCCTCATTTCAGAAGGATAGCCTTGCAGGGTAGAGTATTCTTGGCTGGCAATCTTTGTCTTTTAGTATTTTGAAAATATCATCCCATTCCTTTCTAGCTTTTAGGGTTTGTGATGAAAAGTCTGATGTTAGCCTGATTGGGGCTCCCTTATAGGTGATTTGACGCTTCTCTCTTGCAGCTTTTAAGATTCTCTCTTTGTCTCTGAGTTTTGCCAATTTGACTATGACATGTCTTGGAGAAGGCCTTTTTGGGTTGAATACGTTTGGAGATCATTGAGCTTCCTGGATCTGAAGATCTGTGATTTTTCCTATACCTGGGAAGTTTTCTGCCACTATTTTGTTGAATATGTTTTCAATAGGATCTCCATTTTCCTCCCCTTCTAGAATACCCATGACTCGGATATTTGAGTGCTTAAGGTTGTCTGATATCTCTCTCAGATTTTCTTCCATGTCCTTGATTCTTTTTTCTTTCTTTTTGTCTGCTTGTGTTATTTCAAACAGCCCATCTTCAAGTTCAGAGGTTCTCTCTTCAACTTCGACAAGCCTGCTGGTTAAACTCTCTGTTGTGTTTTTTATTTCGCTGAATAACTTCTTCAGTTCAGCAAGTTCTGCTACATTTTTTTTCAGGACATTGATTTCCTTGTACATTTCCTCTTTCAGATCCTGTATACTTTTCCTCATTTCATCATGATGTCTAGCTGAGTTTTCTTGTATCTCATTCAGTTTCCTTAGAATTATCACTCGAAATTCCTTGTCAGTCATTTCAAGGGCTTCTTTTTCTATAGGATCTAGAGTTTGAGATTTATTAACTTTTGGTGGTTTACTTTCTTGATTTTTTGTATTTCTGGTATCTTTTTTTTGGTGTTTATTCATTGTGGCAGGGGGTTTCACAGTCCACCGGTTTGAGACTAATGACTAACTAGGATGTTGCTGTGGTTGCCAATTTCGTATGGCTCCCTCCGTGACTGCTCAGTTGGCCTCTAGTGCCTTGTGTGTGTGGTTGCCTCGGGTCTTGGGCTTCACCGGGGAGCCACCTTTCTTGTCAGCTTGGACTCTGCTGGGCTGGTGGATCATGTACCACAGGGTGTGTGATCTCTGTTGAGCTTTCACTTCCTGTGCAGGACTTCTCCCTGTTCCGTGTGCTCTGGCCCAGGCTGTTGGATCGTGCAGTGGCGACCCCACCGGGTGTGTGGTTTCTGTCGAGTCTCCGCCTCCCTGGCCGCACGTCTCCCCACTCTGTGCGCACTGTGCTGGGCTGAGGCGTGTCTTCTGCAACCCTCGTCTATCAGCTGGGCCTTCAAGACCCTGCTCGGCACCGCCTTGCCCAGGAAGTCTACCAGGTTTCTAGTAGATACAGACGACCGGTCGCTCTGGGTGCCTTTGTAGCACTGTGTAGATCTTTCTCGGGACTTGTTCACCTTTGTATCCCCCCGGCATAGACCGAATCTAGCGCCCACCTGCAGCCAGCTCTCTGGCAGGTTCAAGCGGACCTGGGAACTCTCCTACCACACTATTCCCAACCAGAAATTGGTTAGGCTTTTTTCCGAACTGGTGGCCACAGAGATGGTATCTGCCTCCCAGTCACAGGAAGTTTATCGGGGGCCAGAGTCCAGGGTGTGGTGGAGTGACAGTCGGCCCACCCGTACTTCCTTGCCCTCCTGACACTGGCCGGGGACGCCCCACGCCACCAGCCCCGCCAGAGAACCACGGAGGGAGTGGGAGGGGAGGCCGGTCCGCAGGCTCCTGAAAGCCCCATGCTGGGCCAAGCAAGTGGGAAGCCTCAGTGACAGCCAAGCCGGGCGGAGCTGCCAGCACCTGGGAAAATGGAGGCAGCCCCGGGGCGGTGAGTGAACCGGTGATGCGGGTGGGAGCCGGGTGGGTGTCAGCCCCCCCGAACAGGGCTGGGCCAGGGGTCACTCACAGGGCTGTGCCTGGTTGGGAGCTCACTCTCTGCCTCTGGTTTGTCGCCTTCCCCATTCTCGGCCACTGCCTGCTCGGGCTGTTCAGTCGCGGCGTGGCTTGGGCGCTCCCAGGAATCTTCTTTAATGCCGGCCTGAAACCTTGAATCCTGAATAAGGCAGCTGGCCGCCTTCAGCACGGCCCTGGCCTCTGGGATCCTGTCTGCATCCACAGCAGCCCTGGCACCGTGTTCCCTGTTTCGAGACTCGCTTTTGCAGCTAAGAAACTGTTCTTTTCCTGCTCCACACTTCAAAGCTGTTGCCTGTAAATGAGGCAGCCTCTCCTGTTGGGGGTAAAGTGGTGGTCAGCCCCCACGACCGGCCAGCAGCTGCGGTCCTCCCTTAGGAGATGGCAAGAGGAAGGTCCACAAGTTTCCCTGCTGTCTGAGGCCCAGTGGCCGCCTTTTCCACCTCAGCTACTCCGCGCCAACCGCCTATCTCTATTTCTTATGTTTTGACTGTAGAAGACTTTAAATCGTATCTTAAATATGACAGACATGATTTGTTTTTGTCAGATATGATTTGTTCCTTTAAATAAGCGTTTTGAGTACATTTTTAACATTCTGACCCGTGATTTCATTCTATTCAGGGCCAGATATTCTTCCTGTAGACTGAATATATGACATTTATAATGAAATTAAACAGGGTAATAGGATGTGCTTAACAAAAATGTTGTTATGACAAAAACTTTAATGGGACCTTGAACTGCAAAAGGGACACCTGTTTTAACATTGTTTTGATTCTATTTGCTGATAGAAATGGGAGCAACAAAGATGCACTAGCAAGGTTTCTGCATAAGTAAAATCACATCATTTTTTCCACAGCAGAGATGGAGTCATAAAATGGAGACAAAATTAAAACAACATTTCACCTTTTACTCTTTGGTAAAATTCTCCCCATACTTATGGAAGACAAAATTTCAATATTCTGCCAAAACTTACAATGCAGTTCAGTTTCGTCCTCCTAATTAAAGCCTCTCCAAGTCTTCCAGCATTCTTGAAGTCTCCAGAGTGGCGCTACTGCTTCCAAGTAGCTGATGTGCTGTTATTTTACAACACTCTGCCAGAGTTGCTTTCCCTCAAACAAGAATCCTACTAGCTTTACCGTTTGGCAGCCTGTAGCATGTTAAAAAAAAAAAAAAAAAAAAAAAAAAAAGCCATAAACCAGATGGCGGAAATACAGAGTAATCTGTTTGGGAAACCCAGGTTATAAATACGTGCATGTTGGGAAAAGGGCAAAACGTTGAGTTAAAGCAGCTGATGCAGCTTTCAGGCTGGGCTCCAGTCATGGCCATTTTTAAACTTGTGCACTGAGAGATGTCTATATGTTTATTTTCTATTGTATTTTCCCTCTTCTGCTCAGGAAGAACCCATAGGGGTTAACCCTGGATATTTTCCCAAACTGGAAACCAAATTGAATCCTGACTTGGAAAGTTTAGCCAATGTGTTATGTGCATGAAAGTATATTCTTCCATTGGGGTGACAAGGGTGGTGGTGTTGGGACTGAAGCATATTGCACTGTGACTCAACCTCCTTCCTTGACCCTTCCCCTATGTGTAAAGGTTTCTTCTTATCCTAACATTTATATCCAAGGTTAAAGTGAAAATCATAGTTAAGCTTGAAGGAACAGATGATCTAAAACATCATCTTCTGTGTGTTGGGGAGTGGCGAGATGCGGTTAAGGGAAGAAAAACAAACCTTTACCCTCGTGTGCATGCGTGTGCACGTGTGTGCATGTGTGTGCATGAGTGTGTGTGTGTGTGTGTGTGTGTGTGTGTGTGTGTGTAGGGGAAGTGACTTGTGTGCCATTGCATTCATGTGACTAGCAAGACTTTGTCATGCTCCAGCTGTTGAATCACACTCTTCTCTCCTTCTAGGGTCTTCTAAAAGTGGCATCTTACCCACCATTGATTAGCCATTGATTAGCTCAGGCCATCAAAAGATTATCTTCACCAATATTCCTGCTGTGTCTACCGGTGCATTTTTTGGGCACTGTAGACAGACGCTTAAACTGACACAGCTTGCCTCCTTGAGACCTGTGCTCTGCAACTATCAGGAACATTGCAGCCAGACATACTAAAGACCTATGAGCAACTGCCTATCTTTGAACCCTGCCCTCACTACGCTGAAAAAAGAAAGTTGACAACCATACACCACTTTAGCAGGATTATCAAGTACATACTCCATTGGGGTGGAGGTGAGGATTCCAGCCATGTCACTTCTTCTCTTCTATTCCAAGATCTCCCAAGTACCCCCCAAGAACTGCTATGGACCCCTTAGCTGCTTCCCATGGCCTTTCTTTCTTCCCATGCTCCTGACCTCCACCACTGCTGATGCGAGTGGGTGGTTAATTCCTGTTTTACTCTCATGACCTCAGCAGCACTAGTAATCTCACCAGATCTGTTCCTGTAGCTGCTGCATGGAAGTGAAGAGAAAATCCTCTTCCCACTGGTGTTTTAATCTTTATTGATAAAACACAAACAAGAGAGCTGTGTGCTTTCAGCCTCTTCAAGTACTGCTTTAATTGTTTCCATCTTTCAGCTTTTTGTGTCTTTCCCTTTCTTCTTGGGGTTAATCACAGATGCTGAAAAGCTGTGTTGGGACAAAACTCTAGACAAGGCCAGAGTTTTGGCAGTGGCCAATATCAGCCCTCCTGTTGGAACCTCCCACCACAGTCCAGCAGCCTCCACCTTCCCATGTGACAGGATGTCCAGGGAGTTATGTGGTTTTCTGGGTATTCTCTGAGGGTAAGTTGTAATCTCCAAGAGCCTGTCCAGAAAATTCTTCATACTCTGACATGCTCAATTTTCACATGATTTTATATTTTAAGCTAATGCTCTCACATCCTATCCATGTAAACATTGCTTATAAATGTTCCATGTTATTATTTGAGGTTCACTGTGATTGAGAGATGTTCAGCCCTACAAAAACTTATAGTACAAATTAATTATTTACATTGGTAAATAATAAATGTTTATTCACATTAGCTAAAAAAGGGGGGGGGGGTATTGTTGTAATTTTAAAGTGTTTACAAAGACCAACTCTCTCAAATATCAAAAAAAAGATGAAGTTAACCAGCAGCCTCAAGTGCTCATGAGATTTTCCAGAATCCTTTTAAGGTACTTAAAAGTACCTTAAACAGGTACTCAAGAGCTACAGCCACTAGGTGCTGGATTAATTATCTGGCCTCTTGAATTATCTCAGCAAGATAAGCCCTGCTGTCGACTGAATTGTGTCCCCACAACATTCACGTGTTGAAGCCTTAACCCTCAACTCAGTGACTGTATTTGGAGACAAAGCCTTGAAAAGGTAATTAGGGTTAAATGATGTTATAAGGGTGGCTCCCTGACCCAACAGGATTAGTTTCCTTTTAAGAAGAGACACCAGAGGGGTCTCTCTCTTCTCTCTCTCTTCTCTTTTCTCTCTCTCTTCTCTTTTCTCTCTTCTCTCTTTCTCTCTCCAGCCCCATCCTCCTCCAGAGTGCCACAGAGGAAAGGCCATGTGAGGGCTCAGCAAGAAGACAGCCATCTGCAAGGAGAGAGCCCTTACCAGAAACTGATTCTGCCAGATTTGCATCATGGACTTCTAGCTTCTGGAACTATGTGAAAATAAATTTCTGTTGTTTAAGACACTTGGTCTGTGGTATTTTGTTACGGTAGCCTGAGCAGACTAATACAAACCCCATCAAAATGTATCCAGTGCCTGGTTCAACAAGGCTAGTCAGATCTACATTTCTTCCTTTAGAGGAGCAGAACAGGGAAATCACATTCCAATCTGTTTTCATGAAGAGCAGAGCAGAGTTGACTCAAGGGCTCCAAAGGTAGCATGGGTGAGTTGGGGTATAAAAGACATTTACAGAAAAACAGAGAAAGCCAGATATCCTAGAATAGAAAAAATGTGTAATTTATCAAACTCTGTCAATTTTAACTTTAGAGCCAAATGCAAGTCTTTTTTGTTGGAGAATTGCTTTTGTTTATAAAATGAAGTCTTCCCTATCTTGCAGTTCATTTATAGCTATGGATTTGGGATTTGTAGGAGGATTTTCACGATGAAGTTTTTATTCTTTCCTTGCAAATCTTTCCATCCTAGCTTGAAAGAATACAGAAGCCTCTTAGGCCTTTACCCATATAAGAACAGAAGCATAACTTTTGTAAAGCATTGGGTTCTTTATTTCCTGTGTTATGTCTCCTTCCCTGGCTCCTTTACCATCATGCTTCATAGCTGGATTCTTCAGTTTTTGTGCTGTGGTCTCTTCTGTTTTTGTTCTAAGGATTTTCCTGGGTGAAAAGCCTTATATACTATTCTAGACGTGTAAATTTCTTTCCACATGTGGATAAATTACAAATCTGTATATTCATCTCTATCTCCCCTGTAACTTTAAGATCATAAATCCAAGAGCCTTCTAGATATTTCTAACAGATTATCTCACATCAGCCATCTCACACTCCCATGTCCAAAATAAAGTTCATGTTATCTCCAAAATCACTGAGACTCTTCTTAATGCCTCATCTATCCCCCAGTGTCCCAAGCTAGACAGAATCCTCAGACACCATCACCTTGCCTCTCTCCTGGGCTCTCTCCAGCCCCATGCCCTGGTCAGTTACCAAATGCTTTTGTTCCTACCTCAGATATGTACCTCAAAACTTGACAATTCATGCTCTCTCCCTGTCATGGCCACTGCCTTGATCCAGGTTTTCTTAATGTATTGCTGGACTCCCACCACCTCCTGGTTCATCTTCCAGCATCAATGCGACCGTGGCAAGTGCTTCTCTCACGCTTGATTGAGTCCTGACTGGCTTTTATCTCAAGCCCTCTCCTGAAGTTATTGTTATTAAAGTCCCCTGCCCGTTACCTCTCAAATGTAAAATCTGATTCTTTTCAGTCCTCAGTATCATGGCTTCTCTTCAGCATTTGATGCTATCACCTGCCCTTTTCATGAAAGTGTTCGCTCCCAGATCTTGGACCCATTTTGCCTGGTTATTTTTCTACTTTATTTCTTGCCATCTCCTTTGTCGATTCTTCTTTCTCTGCTTACCTTCCAAACTTTGGTACTCTAGAGAGCTTTTGTAGTTTCTTTTCATTCCACATGCTTCTCCAGATGATCTTATCTTCTCTCATGCCTTCAGCTGCCACTGACATTTGTCTGGATCTGGGCCTTTCCCCTGAGTGGCAAACAGTGCCATACTTTCACCTTCTAAATAAATATCTGCAGTTTTATATCTTACAGAAATCTCAAATCACAATAATACAAGCTAAACTCCCTGTTTTCCTCATCTTCTGTTTCATAATTTTTTCTTACCAAGTATTCCTGTTATCTAAGCAGTTATACAAAGCAGACCCTGATTCATTAAACTTTTTAATAAATTCCAGTGTCAGAGAAGTTCACAATCTTTACTATGAGTGTTTCAGGCATCTTTGAAGTCCAGCGTCCCGTCCCTCAGTCCGACTCTGACTTATTAGTGTGTGAGTCAACTCACCTCGGACAGGCGACATCCCTTCCCGGAAGGCACCACTTACCCGCCCCAGGCTGCTCTGCAGCTACATGCTCGGCCAGGCACCAGCACAGCCCAAGAGCCAAACAGTGAGAGGGGAGGGTGACACTGCCAGGGGAACGTGTCAACCAATGAGAGACGGAAGCCAGTGGACAAGTGACCCAGGATGGTACTTCTTTATATACGAACATAACAGAATTTGTCTATTTTACAGGTAGACATTTCAGTCATTTTCAATGTGTGTTTTTATGAACTCCTAAAAGACACGGTGCTACTATGTCTTTTATTTTAAATGTCTCCTGATACATATATGCAGCAATTTATGGGGGCAGAAGTGGAATTGCTTAGATATAGGTTATGTGCATCATTAACTTTACACTGAATACTTTTCCAAAGTGGTTGTTCCAATTCATATTCCTCCCAGGAGGGTTGGAGAGTCCCTGCAGGGTCACATTCTCACCAACCCATAGGACTATCATACTTCTACTTACTTGCTAATCCAGTAGGGGTGAAATGTTAACCTCGTATTTAATTTGCTTTACCTTGATTGTTAAGGAGATTAAGTGTTCTTCATGAGTTGGGTTTACTTTCTTGTAAAATGACTGTTCATGACTTTTGAACAGTTTTCTTTTAGTTGTTGCTGTTGTCCTCGTCCTCTCACTCCCTCTCCTCCTTCTCCCTCTCCTCCTCACTCTCCTCCTCCTCCTCCCTCTCTTCTTCCCTCTCCTCCCCCTCTTCTTCCCTCTCCTCCCCTCCCTCTCTTCCTCCTTCCTCTCCTCCTTCTCTCTCTCCTCCCCCTCCCTCTCCTCCTCCTCCCGCTCCTCCTCCACCCTCTCTTCCTCCCTCTCCTCCCACTCCCTCTCCTCCTCCTCCCTATCCTCCTCCTCCCTCTCTTCCTCCCTCTCCTCCCACTCCCTCTCCTCCTCCTCCCTATCCTCCTTCTCCCTCTCCGCCTCCACCCTTTCCTCCTCCTCCCTCTCCTCCTCCCTCTCCTCCTCCTCCCTATCCTCCTCCTCCCTCTCCTCCTCCACCCTCTCCTCCCCCTCTCTCTCCTCCTCCTCCCTCACTTCCTCCCTCTCCTCCCCCTCCCTCATCTCCCGTTCCCTCTCCTCCTCCTCCCTCTCCTCCTCCTCCTTTCCTCCTCCTCCTCCCTCTCTCCTCCCTCTCCTCCTCCTCCCTATCCTCCGCCTCCCTCTCCTCCTCCTCCCGCACCTCCTCCTTCCTCTCTTCCTCCCTCCCCTCCCACTCCCTCCCCTCCTCCTCCCTATCCTCCTCCACCCTCTCCTCCCCTCCCTCTCCTCCCCTCCCTCCCCTCCCCCTCCCTGTTCTCCCCCTCCCTCTCCTCCTCCTCCTTCTCCTCCCTCTGCCTCTCCTCCTCCTCCCTCTCCTCCTCCTCCCTCTCCTCCTCCTCCCTCTCCTCCTCCTCCCTCTCCTCCTCCTCCCTCTCCTCCTCCTCCCTCTCCTCCTCCTCCCTCTCCTCCTCCCTCTCCTCCCCCTCCCCCTGCTCCTCCTCCTTCCTCTCTTCCTCCCTCCCCTCCCACTCCCTCTCCTCCTCCTGCCTCTCCTCCTCCACACTCTCCTCCCCCTCCCTCTTCTCCCCCTCCCTCTCCTCCTCCTCCCTCTCCTCCTCCTCCCTCTCCTCCTCCTCCCTCTCTTCCTCCTCCCTCTCCTCCTATTCCCTCTCTTCCTCCCTCTCCTCCCCCTCCCTCCCCTCCCCCTCCCTCTCCTCCTCCTCCCTCTATTCCTCCCTCTCCTCCCACTCCCTCTCCTTCTCCTCCCTCTCGTCCTCCTCCTTCTCCTCATGCTCCCTCTCCTCCTCCTCCCTCTCCTCCTCCTCCCCCATTCCTTAAAGAATTCCTTATATGTCCAAAATAATTCTTTAATCGTTATATTTGCAGTAAACATATTCTTCCTGTTTGTGCTTGTCTTTTTCTCTCTTTATACTTTTTTTTACTGTGTTTGCCATTTCTTTAGATTGTATTTATTTATTTATTTATTTTTAATTGGTTATGAATACTCACGAGAAACAAAGCTGATTGTCACCCCTTCTGCCTGTGATGTGAGGACAGATTCATACTGGCAGCGTACCCATTACCACTAATTGCATTTGTACCCTGTGTCCCCCACCCAATTATCCCCAACCTTCCTCTCCCTCCCCCTTTCTTCCCCACTCCACTTTGTAGCCCAAGACATGTTCCCTCCCTCTGCAAGTCCAATGCACTCCTGTGGTCTTTCTTTCCTTCTTTCTCTCTTAACTCGCACATATGAGCAAGCACATGCCATATTTATCCCTCTGTGCTTTGCTTATTTCACTCAACCTGTTTCTCCAGGCTCATCCATGTTGTTACGAATGGGACTGTTTCATTCTTTTTCATGAAAGAGTAGAATTCCATGGTGTACATATACCACAGTTTCCTTATCCAATCATCTATTAATGGACATTAGGTTGAGTCCAAATCTTGGCTGTTGTAAACAGAGCTGCAGTGAACATGGGAGAGCAGGTATCCCTTCAACATGATGATTTCCATTCCTCTGGGTATATACCCAGAAGTGGGATTGCTGGATCGTATGGAAGATCTATCTGTAGTTGTTTGAGAAACCTCCAGACTGATTTTTATAGTGGTTGTACTAATGTACAGTCCCACCAACAGTGTAGGAGTGTTCCCTTATCTCCACACCCTCGCCAGCATTTGTTATTCACTGTCTTTTTTATTATAGCAGTCTAACTGGGGTGAGGTGGCATCTCAATGTAGTTTTAATTTGCGTTTCCCTAATGACTAGTGATGTCGAGCATTTTTTCATGTACCTGTTGGCAATTTGTAAATGACCATGAAAAATGTCTATTCAGCTCCTTTGCCCATTTTTTAATTGGGTTGTTATTTTACTGTATAATTGTTTGAGTTCCTTGCATATTATGGATATTAATCCTTTGTTGGATGCATAGTCAGCAAAAATTTTCTCCCACTCTGTAGGTTGTCATTTCACTCTGTTGATTATTTCCTTTGCTGTGCAGAAGCTTTTTAGTTTGATGTAGTCCCATTTGTTTATTTTCTCTTTTGCTGCTTGTGCTTTTGGGCTCATGTTCATAGAGTCTGTGCTCAGACCTAGTTGCAGAAGTGTTTCACCTATATTTTGCCTTAGTAATTTTACAGTTTCAGTTCTTATATTTAAGTCTTTAATCCATTTTGAGTTGATTTTAGTGTGTAGTGAGAGGTGCATATCTAGTTTCATTCTTCTGCATATGATATCCAGTTTTCCCAGCACCACATGCTGAAGAGGCAGTCTTTTCCCCAATGTAGATGTTAGTTGCCTTTGTCCAATATCAGATGGCTGTAAGTCTGAGGGGTGATTTCTCGGTTCTCAATTCTACTCTACTGGTCTGATTTTATACTAGTACCATGCTGTTTTGATTACAATAGCTTTGTAGTATAGTTCAAAGTCAGGTAGTGTTATGTCTCTGGCTTTATTTATTTATTTATTTTTGGCTCAGGATTACTTTGGCTATTCAGGGTGTTTGGTTATTCCATATTAAGGGTAAAATTCTTTTTTCCATTTCAGTGAAGAACATCATTGTATTTTGATGGGGATTGCATTGAATCTGTAGATCACTTTGGGTAGTATAGACATTTTCACAATGTTAATTCTTCCAATCCAAGAGCATGGAATATCTTTCCATCTTTTTTGTCTTCTTTAATTTCTTTCAGAAGTGGTTCATAGTTCTCATTGTGGAGGTGTTTCACCTCCTTGTTTAAATTGATCCGTAAGTGTTTTATTTTTTTCATGATAATTGTAAATGAGCTTACTTTCTTTATTACTCTTTCTGTTAGTTCATTACTTGAGTATATAAATGCAACTGATTTGGGGGCATTTATTTTGTATCCTGCAATGTCACTGAAGTTATTAACCAGCTGTGGGAGTTTTCACCCAGACATATAAACCAAACACTCTTAGACCTAAAGAAAGAAATAGGCCTAGATACATTAATAGTGGGTGACCTGAATGCCCCTCTCTCAGTACGGGACAGATCTTCCAGGCAACAAATCAACAAAGAGACAGAGGATTTAAACTATACATTAGACCAACCAGATCTGGCAGATATATATAGAACATTTCACCCAACAACTAAAGAATATACTTTCTTCTCATCACCTCATGGAACATTCTCCAGGATAGACCACATACTAGGTCACAAATCTACCCTCAGCAAATTTTTAAAAATTGAAATCATTCCAAGTATCTTTTCAGATCACAATGGACTAAAATTGGAAATTAATAATAAGCAAAATTCTGGAAATGATACAAATACATGGAAACTAAATAATAGGCTCCTGAATGACTTATGGGTCCAAGAAGAAACTAAACAGGAAATCAAAAAATTTCTATAAACTAATGAAAATTAAGATACGTTATACCCAAACCTGTGGGATATGCAAAAGCAGTACTAAGAGGCAGATATATTGCAATAAATGCTTACATCAAAGGAACAGAAAGACATCAAATAAATGACCTACCACTACACCTCAAAGAACTTGAAAAACAACAACAATCCAAACCTAAAGGTAGTAGATGGAAAGAAATAATTAAGATCAGACCAGAACGAAATGAAACAGAGACTCCAAAAACAATAGCAAATATCAGCAAAACAAAAAATTGTTTTTTTGAGAAGATAAATAAAATAGACAAACCATTATCTAGGTTAACAGAAAAAAAGAGAGAAGACCCAAATAACAAAAATCAGAAATGAAAAGAGAGATATTACAACTGATACCACAGAAATACAAAGAATCATTAGAGACTCTTATAAACAACTGTATGACAACAAATTTGAAAATCTGGAAGATATGGATTAGTTTCTAGACACATACAAACTACCAAGACCGAACCAAGAGAAGATAGAAAAGCTGAACATACCAATAACAAGCAAAGAGATTAAAGTGGTAATTAGCAATCTTCCAGCAAAGAAAAGTCTGGGTCTGGATGGATTCACAGCTGACTTCTATCAAACTTGTAAAGAGGAGTTAATACCAATTCTCCTCAAACTATTCCAAACAATTGAAGCAGAAGCTGCTCTTCCAAACTCATTCAATAAGGCCAATATTCCTCTGATACCAAAACCAGATAAAGACACAACAACAACAAAAAATTACAGGTCAATATCCTTGATGAACATAGATGCAAAAATCCTCAAGAAAATATTAGCAATCAGAATACAGCAACATAAAAAAGTTATACACTATGATCAAGTGGGATTCATCCCAGGAATGCAAGGATGGTTCAACATATGAAAGTCAATAAATTTGATACACTGCATCAACAAACTCAAGGACAAAGGCCATATGATTGTCTCAATAGATGCTGAAAAAGCATTTGACAAAATACAACATCCCTTCATGGTAAAGACTCTAAACAAATTAGGTATAGAAGGAAAATACCTCAACACAATAAAAGCCATTTATGACAATCTGACAGCTAGTATCATTCTGAATGGGGAAAAACTGAGGGTCTTGCCCTTAAGAACAGGAACAAGACAAGGACGCCCACTCTCACAACTTATACTTAACATAGTACTGTAGGGACTAGCCAGAGCAATCAGGCAAGAGAAAGAAATATTTGGAATCCAGACTGGAAAAGATGAAGTCAAACTTTACCTATTTGTGGATGACATGATATTATATATAGAATGCCATTTTTGTCTTGTTTAAAAAATCCTTCCTCACCCTAAGATGGTAAGGATATTCAGAATATTCTCTTACATGTTTTCTCTAATAGTTTTAAATTTTACCTTCTATTTTTATGTCCTTGGTATATTTGGGTTGTTTCTGTATCCTGTGTGAATTATGACTCCAGTTTTGTTTTTTCCATAGGTATAAGAAATTGTTGTCTCACCATTTATTGACCAGCTTTTGTGTTTTCCACTCATCTTCAGTCTTAGACTGTTTCTTGCCTTTGTATTATTTTATATAAGTCTCAATATTTATTAAACTAAGTTCTCCCCCTCACCACACCCATCTTATTTTATTCAGTTGTTTCTTGCCTGTTCTTTACACTTTTCTCTAGAATAATCTTGTCAAATTATACACACACAAACACACTATATAGAATTATTACAATTTTGATTCTGCCTGAGTTTGAGAAGAGTTGATATCTTAATGATATTGACTATTTCTATGAATGTAGTATTTGCTATATTTCAGTTTTCTTTATTGTCTTTCAATAAAAATTTATAAGTTTTTTCATAAACGTCTTACACATCTTTAAGCAAATTATTCCTAGATTTTTGTTTGTTTGTGATTGTACATGGTATATATTCCTTAAATTTTTTTTCTAACGGTGTGATCAGTACATAAAAATACAATTAAATTTTTTTACCTTTATTTTATACTTGGAAACTTTGATATATTCTGTTATTAATTCCAATAGTTTTCCTCAGTTTCTTTTGGGATTTCAGATAAGCAACCTTATTACCTATAAATAATAATTGTTTTATTTCTTTGCAATCATTATAATTTTTCTTTTTCTTGTCTGATTGTATTGTGTAAGACTATAACGACAAAGTTGAACAAAGGTGGTGATAGAAGGCATCCTTGTGATGTTTCTGATTTTATAAGAAATGCTTTTGATTTTTCACCATTAAAATGATGTTTGCTGTGTGTGTGTGTGTGTGTGTGTGTGTGTGTGTGTGTGTGTGTGTGTGTGTGTTATATAACTACCCTCCATTAGGATAGTTATAAACACTATTCCTGCTTCATATTAAACTGACTGTATGGTTTTTCTCCTTCAATGTGCTAATGTACTAAATTGCACTGTTTATATTTTAAATTTTAAACATACCTTCTTAGCATAACTTGGCTGAATCAACTTGGTTACTTTTAAAGATTTCTAGACTATGTTTGCTAATATTTTAGTGGATTGAATTATGTCCCCCAAAATTCACTGAAGCTTGAATTGTGTCCCCCAAGTTTTATGCATTAGAAACTTAGTCCCCACCATGACTGTTAAGAGAGTGGGAGATCCTATTATGGTAGTTGAAAGGTGGAGCCTTGAAGAGGTGATTGGGTTGTAGGACTCAGCAGTAGTGAATGGATTAAAAATGATGGTCAGGAACGTGGTTCTGAGGGCTTTAAAAGAGGAGAGTCTGTCTCTCTCTCTTCTCTCTCTGCTGCCATCCTCTTGCAATGTGAGACCCCTGGGTCACTGTTGCTACCAGATGGACTTTGGACTTCCCAGCCTCAGAAACTGTAAGCAATAAATTTTGTTTTTCTTTATAAATCACCCAGTCTCAGGTATTTCTTTTACAGCAACACAAAACAGACTAATACATGTTTATTTAGGACTTTTCCATTTATACTTATGAGTGAAATTGAACTATAAATTTGTAATTTGAGGCTTGTTAAAGCAGCCTCATAAAGTGATTGGAAGACATTTTTTCACTTTCTGTTTTCTGAAAAATTTTTTGCTAATATTCACAATTATCTCTTCCTTAAAAAACATCTATATCTACTGTTTGCTTCATGGAATCATTTTTAGCTATCAAATCAGTTTCTTTAAAGATTGCACAATTATAGGTAAATTTTTTCTTGAGATAGCTGTAATAAGTGATTTTTTTTCAAATTTATTCATTTTAACTAAATTTAAAAATTTACTATCATGAAGTTTTTTCTAACAGTCTTTTACTGTCTTTTGAAATCCTTTTATGTCTTTTTCAATCAGTCTTTCCTGAGACTGCTCAAACTTATTTTTTCTAAAAAACTTAATTTTTTTAACTTTTGTTATGACAGGTTGGTTTTCTAGTTTAATCATTTATGCCTTCAAATTTTTGTCACTTTTATATTTCCTTTGGGTCTATTCTGTTTGGTTTCTAACTTTTAAGTTGGATGTTTAGCTGCTATATTTTCTACCCTTTCTTTTTTTCTAATGCATGCATTTAAGGTTATACATTTCCGTCTAAATATTGTTTTAACTACATTCTATTGGTTTGGATAAGTAGTATTTTCTTATTATTCAATTATGAGTGCTTATGATTTCCATTATAATTTTTTTACTCATAAATTATGAAAAATCTTTGCTCTTTATTTGTAAGTGTATAGTTATTCTTAAGTGATATTTTGTCAGTAATAACCGAATTGCACTGTCTGCGGAGAATGCAGTTTCTCTATTACCTTGTCTTTTTAAAAACATTTACACTTACTTTAAGGCTAATAGTGTCTAATTTTCATAAATGGCACAATGTTCTTGGAATTCTGGTTATTCTCGTATCATGAGTAACTGAGAGGAGGAAAAACATTTCTATTTATATCTATTAGATTAAGCTTGTTAATTATACTTTCGAAACACATTCTGTATAGTTATTTTTTTATCTCTTTAAAACATCATATACTAAGAGTTATACATTATAAATCTCTCACCAGGTAATTGAGTTATAATTTCTCTTTGTTTTGTTAATTTTTCTTTCATGTATTTCGAAGTTTGTTATTAGATGTATACAAGTTGAGAATTGTTTTAGCTTCCTGCTGTCCTGGACATTACCAAGGTGTAGTGACTCTCCTTTTCTAATCTCTAGTTATGTTTTTACATTAAAGACTAATTTGTCTGATATTAATACATCAGATTTTGGTTGGTAGTTCTCTAGCATAATTTATTTTTCATTTTATTTTCATCCTTTTTGTGTTCTTTTATATTAGATATATCTCAGTTTTATATTTGGATGTTACTGTGCATGAATTTATATATATATATATATATATATATTATATAAAATTAGTAGTAGCATACTTTACATGCTGTTTTGTTGCCTGCATTTTACTTCAAAAATATCATGAATATTTTCGTGTATTAATAAGTATTTTTCCAAAAATTATTAGTAGCTGCATAGTGTTCCAAAACATTCATATACTCTGCTTTGAGAAAAGTTTATTTTACTTTAGTTTTTACTTTTGCAAATCAGCTTGTGATAAACTTTTTCATACATACATCTTTTCAAATTTCTCTGATTGCTTTCTTATATAAATTCCCAGATGAGAAATTCTGTTTCAAAAGATGTGTTTTAAAAAATATTCTGGAGCACACAGTCATTTGAGAGTACTCCCTTTAGAAAAAATTTAATCAACTAACACTTTCATTCGAAGTTTAAGAGTGACATTTTTCCTCTGCCCTCACCATCACTAGTAGTTAAAAGTCTTTTTATCCTTCATACTGGAACAAGCAAATGCAAACAAACAAAAACGGAATGTCTTATTATTTATATATCTTATATTTTTTGTATTGTCTAATTATATCCTTTTCCTATGTTTTATAATTTTTTGTTCTTTTTGATATGTAAGAAATCTATCTACTAAGGGTTTTAACTCCCGATCCATAATTTAAAAATATTTTTCTTAACTTGTTATTTATCTTTTAATTTTGTTAATAGCGTTTTTATGTACAGTTGTTCATTTTTATATTTCTTAGTAACAAAATCTAATAATCTCTTTATCTGTGCTTTTTCTCTGTTGTTGTGCTGAGAATGATCTTTCCCTCTCCAAGATTACATAAATGTTTTCACTTATATTTTTCCCAGAACATTTACAATTTTACTTGTGATATTTAAGTCATTTCTCTCTTTGAAATGTCAACTGGTAAATTCTATGGATGCAATTTCTTTATCAAATAAGTAAACAGGTATTTTTGAATCTTTTTTTTTAATAAAACATTCTTTTCTCACTGGTTTGCACTGCTGTTTATATTGTATATTAAATATGTAAGTATTCTTCAACTATTTCTAGACTTTTTAGACTGTTTCATTGACTGCCTATTTGCTCTATGGTTAGCACCACACTCTTTAATGTCATTGTTTTACAGTATGTTTTATTATCTAACAGTTCAACTACATGTTATTTTTTAAAATTTAACAATATTTATTAGATATTTTTGCCCAGTTATTTTTTCAGCTCAACTTTAAAATAATTTTGGGAAGTCCTTTTCCTGAAATATCTTTTGGGGAATTGGATTAGGCTTATATTAATTTATAAGCTAACTTAAGAATTAAGTCTCTCAAATATAACATGACTTTAATTCTAATTAATGGAAAAGCATCAATGGGACATAGCTGATGCCGTTACGTATGGGGAGCAGGTAAATAATACAAATGTTTCTGTAAGAGACATCGAAGTCTTGGTGTGCTTTTCGTATTGTTTTTGTCCTGAACCTCGAGGAAATAAAGCATGGAAAGGGGGTTTTCTTTAAGTGACTTGCGGCCTTTTTCCCCATGTAAAACATTTCACAGCTTGTCTCATTACAGCATTTGTAAAAACACAGTCTGAAAGCAGTGGTGCATAAATGAATTATTTAAGTTTTGCAGCAAATTGTCCTGATCTTGCTAGCTGCTTCTTAATGCACTTTAAGTGAGTCCAGGGAGGTGAATCAGAGTAGGCACAGAGTGGAATGTAAACCAAGTTTTATTAGCCGCAAAAAGCCACACTATAACATTTATTAAGTATCAGAGACAGTGTGTTTAAATAAGTTTGATTCTCTGAATAATCATTGATTGTTGCAACCATCTTCCCCGGATAGGACACTCCCTTGTCAAAAACATTTATTTTCTTGTCACTTCTGTTAATATAATGGGCTCTTGGGGTTTTGTGAGAGTTTCTTAGCAAATCGTGATTTTCAGCAAATTACTATGTGTCTCCCACTGAATACAGCTTTAATAGCTGGGGGGAGGAGAGGAAAGCCACACACATCATTGTCTGACAGTATATCATCTTATTATCAGTGTCACTTTTAGGGGCTTTCACGGCCCAAGGAAAATGAGGAGCCAGCCACCCTCCCATGCCCTTCCTAGTTCTTCTTCCAGTGAGTGGTGTCAATAAACTTGATGTTCCCCAGTCGGCCGGGACTGGAGCTAAGTCCTTTTCTCTTTAGGGGCGAATCAGTCCTTAAGACCAAATAATTTATACCTCAGTTTCCAACTCCTCCTTTCCTATCTTTTTCTTTTCCTCGATGCCAAATGAAGTGGACAGATGCTCGGAATGTTTTTGAGCTTAGCAGCACCTTTCAAATCCTACGTCAACAGGGGGAGTTGAAATTCGGTGCTTCCAGAGTGCTGTGCTGTACACATGTGCATTATAAATCCTTTTTATCTTTGGCTAAGGTCATCATTTTAATTCCTACCAGAAAAAAAATGCTAAAAAATTAAATATGCCTAGTTATTCAATGGACAGGTGCTGTCTGATAAATATTTAGTGCAACTAAGAGCTCAGCTTAGTTGTTTGTGAAATACTGCTTATTTGTGTTTGTCCTACTTCTTTTTTTATTTTTTAATTTTTAATTATTTTTTATTGAAACATTGTTGATTGTACATATCGGTGGTGTGTACAATACGTGATATTCAAATCAAGATAATTAGTATATTCAATGTTATGCAATGTAATCATTTCTCTGGTCCTTTACCGAGTCCTCCCTTACCGCCCCTCTCCTCCCTCTTTCTCATCTCTGGTAACCTCAATTCTGTTCTCTCCTTTTGCAAGTTTAATGTATTATTGTGATTGTTGTATCTTTCTTTCTTTCTTTTTAAATTTATTTGTTTATTTTTTAGCTCCCACTTGTGAGTGAGGACATGTGGTCTTTCTCTTTCCGTGCCTGGCTTATTTTCACTTAACGTAATTTGCTCTAAGTTCATCCATGTTGCTGTGAAAGGCAGAATTTCATTCTTTTTGATGGCAGAGTACCTGCACTCCCATGTTTTTTGCAGCGGCTCTATTTACAATAGCCAAGAGTTGGAACCAATCTAAATGCCCATCAGCGGACAACTAGATAAGGAAATTGTGGTATATTTACAACGTGGAATACTACTCTGTCCTACTTCTTTATAACCAGAGGCTGCAATGGTGATTTTTAAGTTGGTGTTTGTGAGTGTGTGTGTGTGTGTTTGAACCCTGATTCTAGGAAAGAAGGAAGGAAGGAAGGAAGGAAGGAAGGAAGGAAGGAAGGGAGGAAGGGAGGAAGGGAGGAAGGGAGGAAGGGAGGAAGGGAGGAAGGGAGGAAGGGAGGGAGGGAGGGAGGGAGGGAGGGAGGGAGGGAGGGAGAGAGAGAACTATTCATCCTTTCTTGTTTTTGCTGGAAACAGTTCTCCTGATGGGGAGACTCAGTTACTGCCCTCTCTTCATTGCGCACAGACCTGTGCCACTGCATTTCCAAAAATATTGGGAGAAGATCCTGAGCTTAGGAGTCATTGAATTTTGCCATCCATATACCATTTCGGCAGGAGTAAACACATTTTCCTCAGTAAGGTGTCTACCTAGATGACTGGTGTCAGTGAGAAGGAGGTTGTTGTTCCTCTAGTTTTTGACTGCCCAGGGCATTGAGGTCAGATTCTGATTTCAGATTATCTCAAGATTTTGATTTCAAATTGACGGTATGAGGCATTGAGTTTCATTCATTTGCTCACTCATTTAATCATTCAGCAAATGCTTATCGAGTGGCTACTATGTGCTGGGAATTCTGCTAGGTTGGGGGCTATTCTCTATGCTCAAGTTGTTCATTATTTACTGAGGAATTCAGAGTAAGAAAGATGAATTTTATAATACAGGTAATTCCACATATGATATGCATAAACACAGGTGGCCACAGGAACACATAGGTGGACATAGACCCACTTGCCCAGTCTTGGCAGAGATGTGGGTCTGGGGAGGGCCTGGCAGAACCTTTTGGAAGATGTGAAATACAGGCCGAGACCTGTACATTGAGTAACAAACAGCTAAGCAGGAGTAACTGCATATGCAGAGGGTCAGAGGCAGGAGAGAATGTTGGGAATACTTAGAGGAACTTCAGGTAGTTAAATGTGACTGGAACTCAGAGGGGTAAATATGAATCTGGAGATGTAAGCAGGGGTTTGTTCATGGACAGCCTTTGACCTGCTAGAATTCTGACTTAGCTCTTGAGGCCACTGTGTTGCATTAGATATTTTAAGTGGGGGAATTTTCATGATCAAAGTCACGATATAGAAACTTAGGCTTTTTTTTTTTAACAAGCATAAATTCAGAAAGAGAGAGAAGGATCATTGTTAGCAGTAGAGAGAACAATTTAGAGGACAAGACCAGAGCCTGAGAGAGCAATAAAATGATTAATTGGGCTGAGAGCTGATAGTCTGAAGAACATCTCATTGGGAAGAGACAGAAGGTCGGGTGTGTGTGTGTGTGTGTGTGTGTGTGTGTGTTACAGTTTTTCTAATAAGACTGATGATTTATTGGATTTAGCAGGAAAAAGAGAAAAGGATCAAACATGAGACCAGAGTTTCTGGCCTAAGTAAAAGTAGGATGCCAGTCCTTGAGAAGAAGGCAGGAGAAAAAGCTGGTCTTAGGAGGAGATTGATAGAGTCACATCCCCTGGGACAACCAGGTGAAAATACCTTGTCGACAGTGGACATCCTGTTCATGAGGGAAATCCGAGTTCTCACTTTCACAAACTTTAACCACTCCAGAGTGGAAAACAGTAACTAATAATATCACCTGCCTACCATCAATGAAATGTTTGGAGCACCCATAAAAGAGATGGGTTTTAAAATTCAGATAAAAACAGCATCAGACAAGTGCTGTTATACTGTTCTATCATATCTAATACCTAGATATTAGGAAAACCCTAGGCTTAGGAATACTATTTCAAAGTCTTTTCTTTAATGTTTGATGTTGGAAATAGAAAATAAATGCCCATTAGGTTTCAATGAAGATAAATATTACATAATATTTAAGAAGATTCTTAATTCCTAGTAGTACAGGACACTTTGGCTTTAAGTCATTTACTTAAATCAAGCTTTGCTATCTTAGGACACTGGAGCACTGTTAAAAAGAAAATTATTTTTATGGGGAATTTGAGGCTTCTGGCATCAATAGGCATGGAAACACTTTGACTGATTTGACGTAGTTAAACTTAATGAAGAAATTCAGAAAGTGATGGGGTAAAAGAAAGGTGATTTAAGTTCACATCTTTTTCCTGGGGTTTCTATCAGAAGTAAGAGTGAGATTAAGGAGTTGGCAGAAGAATTAAAACAAAATAATACCCAGTAGTACATTATTTTTGGTGGTAAATAGCTATTGGCTACAGAGACACAATTGAGAGGAAGTCCTGTCTATGTGTCCTATGTCTGTGTGTGTATCTCACAAGGTCTCTTCCTCACCAGATCTATTCTTGCTCTTGGTTGGCTCTGGCTTGGTCTGGTGCATCTGTAACACAGCTCTCACTAACATCTTTTCATTTTATTCTTAGTGTTTTGAGTAGTGTGCCCTGGTTTTCTCAAAACTTGACTTCATAAAAATTTGGAGGTCTATTCTCTACCTCTGAGGTGGTATGGGAGAGGTGGGTGTGGGTTAGACAATGGGGCAAATCCAGGAGACATAAGGAGGAGAAGATTCAAGAAATGACTAAGTGCAAAAGGGAAATGTCTGCTTGAAGAGAGAATCGGAGACCAAAATTCTTCCCCAAAGTGCAGGAGAACAGAGGGTGTGTAAGAGTCCAGGGATCTGTGTCCAGTTGGCAGAATGTCTCACAAGTATGTCAAGAGTGACCCACAATGGAACAGTACCTTCCTCGTGTGATCTTCCAGGGTCAACTGATTTTTTTTAACTTAATTAAATTATTTTTTTAATCGACAGATAAAATTGTATATACTTACCATGTACAACACGATTTTTTAAAGTGTGTATATACACTGTGGAATAATTAAATCTAGCTAATTAACATATGCATGATGCACCATTAAGTTAATAGCTAACTTTAGAAGAAAAAACTATACAAAAAATTACACTCAGCATGCACTTTCCCACCATAGCAAATATTTTCCAAAGAATTACATACTAACTCTTCAGTAGCATGATTCTTCATGATCTTTAACAGACCTTTCCATCACCAGAGTCTGCGTGTGGCATGGGGCGACAGTCTGATTCTCACAGCCCCCTGGAAGCCTTGATCTCTTTAGCACCTTTGGGGCAGTGTGACTTCGAGGCATATCGAAAACTACTCTGGTTTTACAGTAAAAGTTATATAGCTTTTCCTGATTATCAGACAGAAGCTTTTGGCAGATCATTGTTGAGTGCTTAAGTGATGGTCCTTCATGAAATTTATATCAGTGACACCAAACTCTCTACCTTGAAAAGTTCTGTGTTCTATTTCAAAATATTTGTCAATTTCTTCTGGTTTTAATTGTCTTAACTGTTTTGTGCCTAATTTTTTTCTTTGTTTTTTTTTATATAATCATCTTTCCTTTGAATGTGGGATTATAGTGTAATATTTTTGAATGTATCTAGAGCAATAATGAAATGTTCCCCATATGAAATAACTCAACTGAGGTAACAAAGGAATGAACAAATTGCTTTTATGATAAGCAGGCAACAACTGACTCACTATTTCATCTCATGACTGGTTATTTTTAAAAAATTCTATTTATGGATAGATAATACAAGCAAGTGATAAATAATTCCAAAAACCCAAAATAGTGCACAGTGAGTTTTCTGGTTCCCCTTTCCAGGGGCATCACTCTTACCAGTTTTTTATGTATCTCCATATATATTTTCAATACATAACTATACAACTTTATGTAATATATCATGTATTTTTTTACATATATTCAGTTTTTTCACTTAATCCTCCATCTGGACAATCCTCCCTCAGTTTCAATGTGTGTAATTGACCCATTCCTTTTTACACAGGAAGGGTTGATATCATTCAAATTTGCCATAATTTATTTAACTGATAATCCTTTATTAATGGAGACTTTATTTCTTTTTAGTTTTAGTTTTTGTATTTTTGTTAATGGTATAACCCCAACCATTCTCATACACACACGTCACTGTACCTATATATAAGTATATCTTCAGGAAAAATTCCCAGAAGTAAAATTACAGGTTCAAAGCAAATAAGCATTTTTAATTTTTCTTAGCTATTGATAGGTTGTCTTCTATAAAGCTTCTACCAACATGCACTTCTACCAATGTTGCATGAGAATGTCACTTTTGCCAAAATAATACAGTGTGTAATCAACCATTTTAATCTTTGTCAAACTCGTAGATGAAAAAAAATGGCATCTTAATGTTTACATTTTGTTTCTCTTAATGTGAGTGAGGTTTCTTTACATGTTTTATAAGACATTTGTTTCTCCTCTGTTGAGAACTAACTGCTCATGATCCTTATCTAGTTTTCTATTGGCTTTTTTTTCTTATTGAGTCATAGGTGGTTTTTATATTGATAAGAATTTACCACATTGCCTGTGTTATGTGTTTTAAATGCATTTTTACCAGTTTTTCCCTTGACTTTTGGTCTTTATTATGAGGTATTTTTTGGATGTAGAGGTTTTTACATAGCATATTTTATCAATTTTTGTTTGGTAGTTTTGTGGCATAGTTGTATTTTCCACTCTGAAATATTTTTTAACCTGTCATATTTTCTTTTTATTACCTCTTTGTTCATTTTTTATGATAAACTCTTTAATTCATTTGGCGTTTACTTTGGGATATGGCATAAGTTAGAGATCCAGTTTTTCCATATGGCCTTGATATAAATTAGTAAATACATCCATCTTTTCTCTATTAATCTTCAATGCCAACTTTTAAAAAATATACTTAATTTTCACATGTACTAGGTCTGTTTTTGTATTCTCTATTCCATTCCTTTAATATGTCTATGCATTCCTTAGCCATTTGCTCTTCTTAAAAAAAAAACCCCAAACCTACACTTTCGTAATATGGTGTATCTGTTTGACTAGTTCTCTTCATTTCTCTTATTTTTGAAATTATTTGGCTATTCTTGTTTCTTTCTCCATATGAATCTTAGATTTAGCATATCTACTTCCACATATCAGTCATTTCTATTTTTATTGGAATTGTATCTTTAATTTAAGAAGTGATGTCCTTGTTACATTTAGTCTTTCTGTCTCTAAACAGTATTTTTTTCGTTTGTTTAAGACTTCCTTTTGCTCATTAGCATTAATACATTCTGTTCATCTTGTTTTTTCTTAAATCGTTTGTGGCTACTATTTTATTTTTGTAATTTGAATCTTTTCTTCCGTAATATTTTGTAATTTGTTGTAGTTTCTGTTTAGGAAGGTGCTGGATTTGGGATATTTGTTTTGTACTCATTCACATTTCTGCATGATTTTATTGTTTGGAATGTATCATTAAGTTGAGTTTTTGGGGTTTTCCATGTGTACAATGATAACTTCTAAGTATAATGGTAATTTTACCTTGTATTTCCCAACTTGAATAATAATGTTGACCTCTTTTAACCTCTCTTTTTGATTACGATAACTACTACCTCTAGAACGGTGGTAAATAATGGCAGTTATATTTGATATCATGGTGATATTTCAGAATTTACTGGTAATGCATCTAGAGTTTTCTTATTAGGTGTGTTATAGATCTTAGAGTTGAGACACATGTACAACAATTCCCATTTTGTTAGAATGTATTAGTCTTTTTTATATTACTTAAAACATTTCTGTATTTCTCTTTTTTATCCCAGATTCTTTTAAAAATCAAAACTTACTATAAAAATCTGTCAAATGCCTTGTCAGCACCTATAAAGATGATTATATGGCTTTGTTTCCCTTTTAACCTATTAATATGGAACATTATTGTTGCACCCCTGGAATAAGCCCTACTTGGTCATGAAGATACATTCTTTTCATTTACTGTTAGATTCTTTGTAATAATAAATTATGTAGGATTTACTTTGATATTTACAAGAGAGATTGATCTGGACTGTTATTTTTATGCATTTTAAGGCTTTGATGTGATTTGTTTGCTTCATAAAAATAGTTTGGTGCATTAATTTTTACTATTTTCAAATGCAACTTCATGGTCAATTTTTTCCATGTGTATTGGAGGTATTGTTTCTGTTTTTAGGGCATGGAGTTTAATACATATAAACTTGATTCACTCCAAACGGGGTCCAGTGAGTTTTCACCATTAACCCATTGTTATTATTAATTTCTTGCTTACTTTTCCAGAGAATTTTTTTTTGTTTATAAAAGCAAAAAATAATATATACATTGTCCGTGGTGGCATGCTATGTAAATTCTTTTGTGCCAAGATTTCCCACTTAATTGTATACCTTGGAAATCTAACCATTTCAATACAACTATTTTCCCCAACTTTATTTCTTGAATTTCTTATGACACCTGCATGGCATTCCCTTGTGTAAGTGTGCATTATTTCCATAAATTGTTCCCTCTTAATGGATTTCATGTTTTTTTCATCTTTATTTAAAAATGCTGCAGTAAATAACATTATGCAAACATCTTCTGTGTGCAAGTATATTTAAGGATAAACTCGTAAAAGAGAAATGCTAGGTCAAATAGCATGGAGATTTAAGATTGTGATGCATACTCACATTATAAGTGTTAAATCTAAAAAATATTGCAAGAATTTACAATCCTTCCCCACCAGCTTAGAAAAATATATGTCCTTTGTTATGCTGAGCAAGGTGATGGGTGGTGACTCAAATTGAAGGAAACTTCAATTGATCAACATGAAAAGGATGGAAAGACTTAGAAAAGAAGATCCTGGGCAAGGGAAGAAAAGAAGAGCAAATGCAAGACAGAGAAAAGAGAATGTGAGTGACAGCAAGAGAGAGGAGGTACTAGCTGCCAGAGGAATTTAAATCTTAGAGAAAGGAAGCAGTTTAGACAGTCTGAGAGGAAGTTTGATGTCTGATATGCAATATAAACTCCCCCCTCCATCAGTCTATGAAACCTTAAATATTTTTTAAAAATTATATATTATTGGTCATGATTTGCATAATGGATTCTTTTCTCTTTTGGGAGGATGCAACTCTGCAAAACTTACCAGTTGTTTTTCTAAGTAAGAGGCAGGCCAACCTAAGGGGATCCTGTTGCATTTGGAAGGGAAATGTGTGTGGGGGGGTTGGGAGAGTATGTGTGTGTGTTCGTGTATACATGCATGCACACACATACATACAATGATTGTTTTAGAATCTCAGATTAACGTTCTCTCTTAGAGTGGTTAGTTTTTATTGCTTAGCAAAATCATCACCTTTTGGCCTTTTGGTTATAAAAAATATGCCAAAACACATGGTCTAGAATATGCAGGAGAATAAGAAAGAAATTGCATACTCTCTATGGTAACATACAAACTTTAAATGTTTGGCAGCCTGAGATGGAAAGGGCAGTTAAGAGGTATGGTGAGAAGTCAGAGAGATGAGGAAAGTGAGAGAAGAGGGGGGACCAGAAGATGGCAGGAGGCTGGGATCCGAGATGAGAGAGTCCACCAGACATTCTTAATGGAAGATATTTCCAAGAGACTTATTTTTAATATTACAACTAACCTTTTTTAAAAAAATGTATTATAACATATTGATTGCACATATTTATAGGGTATAGGGTTATATTTTTTTTCATTAAACTTTGTTTTAATACAGAGTTATATTTCAACATATGTATACAATGAGTGTTGATCTATTCAGAGTAATTAGCCTATTGATTAGGCAAAACTTAATCATTTCTTTTTGAGGTGCACATTTGATCTCCTCTCTTCTAGTCAGTTGGTTACATGCAATAAAGCACTATTGACTATAGATTTCTGGATTGACTATACACCAGTATGGCTTATTTTTCCTATCTCACTGTACTTCTGCTTCCATTATTCAACCTTTCACTATCCCCCACTCCCTATTTTACCACCTCTAGTAATCTTAGTTCTTCTCTCTCCTTTTAATAGTCCAACTTATTATTATTTGTTTGCTTGTTTTGTTTTGTTCTCTTTTTTTTAGCTCCCCCATATGAGTGAGAACGTGGTATTTCTCTTTCTGTGCCTTGCTTATTTCACTTAACATAATTTTCTCTGAGCTCATCCATGTTGCTGCAAATGATAGAATTTCATGCTTTTTGATGGCTGAGTACTATTCCACTGTGTAGATATATCACACTTTCTTTATCCATTCATCTGTCAATGGACATTTAGGTTGGTTCTGTAGCTTTGCTATTGTGTACAGAACCACAAAAACATGGAAGCACAGGTATCCCTTCCACATGGTGATTTTTATTCCTTTGGGTACATACCCAGTAGTGGGATTGCTGGGCCATATGGTAGTTCTATTTGTGGTTGTTTGAGAAACCTCCATACTGTTTTCCATAATGGTTGTACTAATGTACAATCCCACCAAAAACATATAAGTGTTCTTCTTTCTCCATATACTTACCAGCATTTGTTATTTTCAGTCTTTTTGAAAATAACCAGTTTAACTGGGGTAAGATGGTATCTCAATTTGGTTTCGATTTGCATTTCCCTGTTGATTAATGGTGTTGAGCACTTTTTTCATATACTGTTGGCCATTTGTTTGTCTTCTCCTGAAAAATGCCTACTGAACTCCCTTGCTATAAAACTTCTAGAAGAAAATACAGGGGAAATGCTCCAGGACATAAGACTAGGCAATGATTTTACGAATAAGCACAGGGAACAAAAGTAAGAAATAAACGAATGGGATTATATCAAACTACAAAGCTTCTGCACTGCACAGGAAGCAATCAACAGAGCAAAGAGACAACCTACCGAATGCAAGAAAATATCCAACAAGGGACTAATTTCAAGAATATGCAAGGAATTCAGGCAACTCAATTGTAAAAAATACAAATAACCCAATTAAAAGATGGGCAAGGTAACCAAGAGACTTTTAAGAACTTGGAAGCCTAATCATATTCAATTTTAAGTATTCTTTGTTGTTGTTGCTGTTTTGATGTGCTGGATAGTTCCCTCAAACCTACCACCCCCACACTCTCACAACCATCACACACACACACACACACACACACACACACACACACACACACACACACACACACACAAATCACTCACCTAATTAATACCCTTAACAAAAACTTGTTTTGATCTTGAGGTACTTTGGGAGAAGTAAAGATCTGAAAATGGACTAGAGTCTACCAAGGTGCGATATGACACAGTACAAGGGATGGAAGGCACGCAGGAAGTGAGAGGCATCAGGGCTGTGAGTGATAGCCTAGTGTAAGCAGGAAATCTGAGCTGGAAATGATGGGGAAACATGAGGCCCTTCGTCAAGAATTCCCAGAGATATAGCAGGGGAATGTTAGACGACCCAAGAGGTCTAGATTAAGACATGAGCAAATGGTAAAAAGAAAAGTTTAGACCATATGATTTATAAAGGGTTTTTTGAGAGAGGAAGGGGTCTTAAAAGTTCATAGTTCTCTGATTCTGATTCTCTGAGACTATGTTTGAATTTTTGCTATCCTTTTCATCGCATGCAGTATGCTTTGGTTTAGCTTAGTATTTATCATTCAATGAGCACTCAATATTAATTGATGATAATGATGAAGATGATGGTGGTTGTGGCAGTTGTGATGGAAATGGAGCTAAAACACCTAATTAAAGAAGAGCATTGCTGGTGTTACAGATAAGGAACACTTGCACAGTAAGGATTTCTACTTGGCATATGAAACCACCTTCTTTGGAGATAAACATACACAAAGAGATAGAAATCATCATCTGGGTCTCTTATCTCCACCCTGCCCATCAGGACTTAAAAAAGAATATCACCTTAATTTATAAGTCACACTCATTTAAAGTAGCTACTTTCTGGTATTCAGGTCTAGATTAAAGGCCAAAGGTTTCTGTTCACCCCATAACGAAATTCCGTATTCTAATTTATGCACCTCTTATGCTCAAATTGGAAATTCCATGGAAGCATTATGTTGCTTTGTGGTTTACACTTGAATAATTGCAGTTATTTTGGTTTTTCACTGTGAGTAGCAAATATTTCCATCTTGATTCATTATGTAAGAGGGATGAAGGAGGGAAAAGCTGACAAATTCCTAACTGCCCACAGGTTCTTAATCCAGTCCTGGTGGTTTTCGGCTAACTTTACTCTGTAAAGTTATGAAACTAGGCATAAGATACTGCATCATCAGTGTTGTGCTCTATAACCCATAACTGTGATTATAAACTTTCATAGACTTACCTTTAACATATGAAGTCAAAAAGAAGCAAAATCCATGACTAATTCTCTCACATATTTGGCTTAAAATTTCAGTATTTCAGGGCACAAAGTACAGGCTATTGCCAAGTTGTGGCACAAAGAATAATTGCTATTTGCAATAATGAATATGCTAATAATATTGATTTGATCATCAAGTATTTCACACAAATGATAGTCAACAGTGTACCCCCAAAATATGTGTAATCAATTATGCTTCAATAAAATAAATAAATAAATAAAAGAATTATGCAAAATTCTGGGGAAAAAAAAAAGAGGGACCTGTGGCTGTGTGTCATGTGGTGGTTATAAGAATTGTGTGGTCAAACTGAAAGACCTTTTCTTAAATCTCAGTGCTATTCTTCTGTGTGGTAGCCAAGTCTTAGCTAGCCAGTCAGTCAAATAGTATTAAAAACCCAGACTACATCAATTTGCCCTATTTCAAGAGTGAACCTATTTTAAACAAGTCTGATTTTATTTTGAAATTTTCTGTGCCTGCAAACCTTTTACTGTAATTAGAAAGGAAAGTTCTAGCATGGGAGACATGGGGAAAGGTTGAATTTGGCTGGCATCTGGTGTCTTACACACAGCTGGCGTAGGGTTTGTTGCAAAATATGGGCTTTTTTCTGAGTTGCTGTCTGGTTCTACTCTTTCAGGGCCAAGGGAATGTAACACATGGATTTGCTTTTTGCTAACCAGGTTCTCTCAAAAGAAGGTTGTGTTTAGCTGAGCTCTTTAAAACAAAGTACTTCAGTAGTAATTCCAATCTCTAAAAACAAAAACCAAACAAGGAAAATGTTATGAGTATGAATGTCCATCCACAGCATTTCTGTCAGAAGTGGGGAAGGTTACGCAAAATGTAGTAAGCTAAGAAAGATTTCAGGAAAAGATGAAAGGTGGATTTAGTTTATAATGATAGCTACTAGAATCATGGTTCCATTATGTGATTATAACTACTGAGCTGCCTGCCAAACCTTCAGAGAAAGCCAGCAATCAGACCAGGAGGTCTAGACTTGGTTTGGAAGTCGTAGATCACAGATGGGAAAGGAAAGGTTCTGCTTAAGAGCTTGCACTCTAGAGTCAGTTGCATTTGAGCCTATCGCCTGAATATACCACTCACTCACTAGTTCCATAAAAATGGGAAAATTGATTGATCTCCCCAAGCCTCAGTTTGCTTCAGTTTCCTTACCTGTAAAATTGAAGTGATACTATTGATCTCATTTATTAGTTGACTTTTTATTGTAAAGTAGAGCTCTTTGTTTATCTATATGAGTATAAACTTGTGGATTCCTATTTTATTCCAATGTTTATAATCTATTATAATAAATATTTATTTTAACACTCAAATTATGCCAGATTTGTCCAGTGACAACTCCTTCAAGCTAGTATTTGTGGGGGGTTTTTTGTTTTGTATTTTTGTTATTTGACAGGATCCTATTATTTTTTGAGTACTTTCTTACTTTATGGCACAATGAATTATTTCAGTCCATCTTGTTTTTCCCCACCTAAGCTGTGGAATTATATATATATATGTATATATAAAATATAATATATAATAGAGGTTATACATAATTATATATTATATTATATATATTATATAATCTCTTCAATTCTAATCAAAAGCCCACAGTTTTTATTCTAGCTTTCCCTGTTTTAATATTTGTGTTTCTCATCTCTGAGAGTGAGACGCCTGACTCCTAGTACTCGATGTAATTATTTATATGTGCAAGTCCCTGTAGGTAGCAAACTTGTGATTATAATGAGTGCCTCCCCACTTAAGTGACCTCCTTGGGTGCACCCTGACCACCATCATGCTGCCTTCTCATCTCTCTTGAGACTACCTAATAGAATTTTAATAAAGGAAGAAAGGAAGAAAGAATAAGAAGAAATAGAAAAAAAGAAGAAAGATAATGTTTTTACATAAAATTCAATATGCCCTCACAAATATCTGAGATGGGACAAGGGGTGGACGGTAATAATTTAGTTCTTATTATATGAAATGACCACATCTTTATCTTTTTATCAAGTAAAAAAAAAGAAAAATGATAATTTAAAAGGGAAATAACAGACAAAGAGAGAGAGAGAGAGAGAAGCAAAGAGAGAGAGACATAAAGTAAAAGCTATTTAGGGCCAACAATTTTAGCTTCTGCCTTACAGAGTGTGTGCTGAAACCTTTTAATTGCAGAGCCAATAGAGAACAATTGACTTGGTCTTCTGGAAAAGAATACATTTACATTAAGAGACTATCATACTTTTTCAAACACCTCTTGCATTATTCAATCTATTCTTTTCCATCCTCCCTTCACTAGAAATATGTGATTGGAAATTATGCTCTTCTCTACCAACGCTTCTGAGTTTTATTCATAGTTATTATATTCTGATTTCAACTAACAAATGAATTCTTGAGATTCAAATGTGCTCTGAAATATAAAATGGTCTGTACTTTCATTTCACTTAATGTTAAATAACATGCAAGGGTGTTGTGAGTCATAGATTTCACCCATTGTTGTATACTAGCTGTCCAAGTGCCACTAAAATATGTTAAAATGTCATGAGGTAGATTCAATTGAAAACTGTAAGAATCACTATTTTGTTTTAAAATATGAGATCAGAAGATTCTAAAACACTTTCAGGGATTGACAGAATTTCACAAAATATCAGTGAGGATGTAGTAGCTGTGAACAACACAGTTACCAAATCAGACTGAATGAACATTTAGGACAGTGTTATTCAGAGAGTGGTCTATGTATCGGGTTGGTGCAGGTCCACAAACTATTTTTTTCACAACAAGATGAGTACGGAAATTGAGAGTACCCTTTTAGAATTTTTTTTTTTTTTTTTTTTTTTTTTTTTTTGTCTTTTTCGTGACCGGTACTCAGCCAGTGAGTGCACCGGCCATTCCTATATAGGATCTGAACCCGCAGCGGGAGCGTCGCCGCACTCCCAGCACCGCAGTCTCCCGAGTGCGCCACGGGCTTGGCCCACCTTTTAGAATTTTTTATGGACATTTAATAGAAGAAACTTTATGGTTTTGAATCTAATACTAAAAAAAGCTGAGCTTATATTTTGTCTTTTACCATTTCATTTTCCAGTAATTCATTTTTATTGTATTTTACAAAATTTTTGGTTTATGATAAATCTGAAATTTAAAGAATCTGGCTCTTACTTGTTAGGGCAAATGAACAGATATGATGTAGATGAGGGGAGGGTGGAGAGTGAGAGGAGAAAGAGGAACAGGTTAAGGTTCACAAAAATCAACTACATTGTATATAGAGAAGTTAAAATAAAAATAAAATCTGGTTGTTCACTGCAGATAGTCTCAGAATCATTTATGTGTACAAGACAGATCCCTTCAACAACTGAGGAATAAACATTCCTTTTAAGTACACACAAAACATTTATAAAAATAGGTCATATATTGAACCATAAAGCAAAAATCAATACATTTTAAAGGACTAACACCATCTATAGTATGAAGCTAGAAATCAATAATAAAAAGACATGTTAAAGTTTCCATATGTTTAGAATTTGAAAAATGCACTTCTAATCCATGGATCTGAAAAGAAATCACAGTGAAATTTTAAAAAATATATTTAAATTTAAATGATGGTAACAAAATATGTAATAACTTGTGACATGAAGCTAAAACAGTACTTGAAAAAAAAATTTGCGTACATAATTCACATACAAGGGTATTTCAAAAAGTTTGTGGAAAAAATGGAACTAAACAATAATATGAATCTTTCCATGAACTTTTTTAGGACCCCTCACCCTAAGGACAAATAACAGCTGAAAATAATGATCTGAGCATTCATCTTAATAAGTTATTAACTATGTTTCAATTAAAAAAGTAAAAAGTTAAACAAAGTATGAAATTCACCAAAAGAGTATAGAAGGAAGAAAATAATAAATACAAGAGCAAAAAAAAAAAAAAAAAAGGTAAAGTAGAAAACAAATATATGATAAATATGATCAACAAAGCCATATGTCTGTTATTTGAAGACAGTAAAGAAAGCTAACAAATATTGCGTAAGACTAATGAACATAAAAAGAGAAAATTCACAATTACCCAAAATCAAGAATGAAAAGGGAGACACTACAACAGATACTGCAGACATTTAAAATTAATGAACCTATATTATAAACTTTATGCCAAAAATATAACAATCTAGATAAAATAAAAAAATTCTTGGAAAAATACAACTTTCTAAGAGAAGAAAAAGAAAACTTTATTAGTCCTATCAATATTAAATAAACTGTTAATTAAAATCTTATCACTGGGAAAACTCTAAACCCAGATTCACCCATTATTCCTACCTAATTCATATGGAAAAATATCTTTAATTTTACATAAACATTTCCAGAGGACAAAAAAATAAATAAAAAATAAAAAAATAAAGATATACTCACCAACACATCTTTTAAGGTAATAATAAACTTAATCAACCAAGTTGATCTCACAACTCAAGAAGGACACTAAAACAAGAGCTCTCTCTCACTAATAAAGTAAATTTTAGCATATTGATTTCAGAAATATCTGAAAAGAATAACATTATGACCAAATTAAGGTTTCTTCTAGGAATGCAAGTTTTTTAACATTAAAAAAAAGCAAATTAATTTAATGTAACCAAGTAAAGCAGAAAAGTCGTTTGCTCATAGAGGCTGACAAAGCAACTGATAAAATTTAATGTGTACTAAAATTAAAACCCCTTAGCAAAGTAGGTAAAAAGAATCATAATCCTATAATAATAACCTATAAAACCACAGCAATTTAATATTAAAATGTTGAAAGTTGTCCTTTTTAAACTGGGTATGAGAAAAGGACACATCCTACTACCCTTTGAAATTGTACTGGAGGTTCCAACAAGTGCAGTGAGATGATACATACATATATACATAATGCCCAAGTATTAGAAGAACAAACAAAACTTTCACCAAAAATATTATTTGTACATAGAATTTCCAAAAGAATATGAAAGTAAAATATAAAATTATAAGAAACTTCAGCAAGCTTTCTGAATAGAACTTTAGTATACAAAAGTCACTTTTCTTTTTATATGCAAGCAATAAACAATTAGAAGACTACAACTAAAATAAGAGAATACCAATTTAGCATCAAGATAAAGTAACTTGAAATAAGCCCAGCATAAGATGTTCAAAATGTCTACAGGAAAAACTACATAACTTTCTTGAGAGATATGAAAGAAGTCGAAATGCATTGAGAAATATACCAGATTTATGGACAAGAAGATTCAACAGAATCATGATATCAATTCTCTTCAAATTGCTATATAGATTTAATGTACCCTCTCACATAGCCATTCAGAATGGCAGATTTTAAAATCTTTGACAGCAACAAGGCAAAATTAATTTTATGGTTATAGAAGTTTTTACCTATGCAGTGAAATCCTAAGAGTCAAGATACTGGTTAAGTCAAGGAGTAAAGGGATTGCAGTTTACAGGGGACTTCTGGGAGGCTAGCAATGAGCAGTTTTTTGACTTGCATGTTGTCAAGGGTGTTTGCCCTTCAATAATTTGTAAAGCTGAATATTTATATTTTATGTACATTTCTGTCTCTGTTATATTTCACAATATTTTTTTTTAATCACATTCACTATTTTGGGGGGCTGGCCAGTTAGCTCAGTTGGCTAGAGCATGGTGTTATAACACCATTCAGCTGTTGTTTTTGTGTTGCTTTCCCCCCCCATGCATTTGTCACCCCACTTCCCCTGGGTGACAGAGACGCAAAGAATTACTCAAAGCCCATCTCTTCTGAGCAGTGAGAAGCCCTGAAGAGGTTAACTTCCCTGGGACCCTCCAGCAAGAGGCAAGCCTTCCTTGGGAAATTAACCCAGAATTGGGGTTCTCTTCTTGCATTTATTTTCCAGACCAGGAAGTTACAGGTAGAGAACATAGGTGGAGTTATAGTCTAACAATATAGGCTGGTAACTTTCAGTGAAACAAGCCAGATGACATTCCAGTAAGGCAATTAAGTGGTCCTATCAACAAAAGCTTGATCTTAGCAAACATCCCTTCTCCCTCTAGCAATTTTCCAGTATCTTTACATAACAATCAGTAACTCATCTGTCCTTGAGGCAGCAACCTTGCTGTGCCACAATTCTTATCTTGCAACAGAGACTTATAGCCTGAGGAAAATTTCCAGTCCTCCGCAAGGTCAATATTTGAAACTGCAAGACTTTGGAAAACCAGGCTCTGGGAATTACATATGCTTTATAGTATATTCCACAAAACACCATACAGATTATTTCATTAGCCACTTGGCATTCTCTCTATCTCCCTTGGATGAAACTCTAAAAAGCTATTGACTGATAATTTTTAGGCACATATATAATAATTAAACTTGGACACGTTCAGCAAATGCTTCTAAAAATAAGCTGTTATATTACCTTTAGTATTCATCTTTGGACTATATCAACATGTAAGATCCATGATTTTTTGGGTAGTTTCAGAAACATTGGAATTAAACATTAACTAAATATTAATGGTGAGCAAATCATTTTCCATCTACCTCCTCGTCTTTTCCACAATGCCTATCACTACATGACATTGTACCTTATAATTTTTGTTTATTTTTTCTTATTAAAACATAAACTTCATGAGGGCAGAGGCTTTTAATTTGTTTACCAGTGGATCCACAGCACTTAGAGCAATTCCTGAAACATAGCAGGCCATCAATAAACATATTCAAAATAATAAGTGAATACATAAATCCATTTTAATTGCTATATTTCTAAATAAAGTATTTGTTTATGAATTTGAGAGAAATGTTCCCATTTACTGAAAGAGGTTTATTCATTTGTTTGTTTTCCTTCTTCAAAGAAATTCTCTTTGGCCTTAGGAGAACTATTTTAGCTGGGTATACTCTAGGTATACATACTAAAAGATACACAGATAAGTTTTAAAGCAAATTAGGGAATTTGGCTATTTACTATCCAATGATCCTGAAACAGTATTATGAGTTGAGCATTTGTGTCCCCCCAGAAGTTAATATGTTGAAATCCTAACCTTCAATGAGATAGTAGCTGGAGGTGAGGTCGTAAGAGGTAATTGGGTCATGAGAGTGGAGCCCTCATTAATAGGATTAGCAGTGCCCTTTTAAGAGACCCCAGAGAGTTCTATAGCCCATGTGAGAATACAAGTAGACTGCAGTCTGCAACCCAGAAGAAGATCCTCACCAGAACCTGACTATACTGGCACCCTGATCTTGGTCTTCCAGCCCCCAGAACTGGGAGAAATAAATACCTGTCATTTATAAGCGACCCTGTCTATGGTACTTTGTTACAGTGGCCCAAACAGACTAGGACAGGCAGTAAACATCTCACCAATAACCTCATTTTCTTGGATGTCTATTGATTTCCATGAGACTTTCATGATGATGAAGTACTAATTATAGCATAAGGCAAGCTTGTTTGAATTTTGGAGGCAGCTGAAAGGAACCCCAATCCTAACCCTTGCCTGCAATATATACGCAGAAACATGAAAGCTGCCAACCCAAAGACACCCATAAGACATTGTGCAACTCTTTAGGGCATGCTCATTCTACTCCAAAACAGTGATTAACCATTGGTTATGGTGGTCCTGGGAATATACGTACTGATTTACTAATAACTTTAAAGAATCTCCTACCTGCCTTTCCTCTTTTAAGTAAAGATTATCTCATGAGGTATCTTATTATAAGCTTCAGGTCTTTATTTAGGCACAGACAATCTTTTTATAGCTGACCTCCATATCTCAGAAGAGTTATTTGTTCTTTTTGGCAGTTGAAAGAGTGGCCTGCACACATTAAAATCTGTTCCTATTAGAATTTCTCCTTGTGTGACTTAGACTTTTTATTTATATTGAGGAGAAAAGAGAATTTGATCATAACCCCTTTCAGTGGTATTTGATTTTCAACCCATCTTTTAGTCTGCATTGTGAAGACTGAGATTATTAAATGATTTGAATGGCTTATTGATTCTTTTCTCTCTATTAAAAGCTGAAGATATAGCTTCTAAATACTGCCTGGAGAAAAAAATCTACTTTCAAGAGAAAACATTATTAGAAAATGCATGATATGCAAATAAGCTTTTAGCCAAAATGGAGCATACTTCTATGAACTTTTGCCTGCATAATAATTCTGTTCAGACTTGAACAAAAATTGAGATCCCAGCTACTCCACAAACACTAATATTCATACTATTCCAAAGAGGAATGATCAACATTTGAATAAAGTATGTTCAATAGCATAATTCCTTCCCAGATTATTGAATAACTCCAGTTTGTGTACAAGTTCTGAGTGCTGAGAAGATCGTTTTCTCCATCCTCTGTGCTCTCACTTAAAGGCTTTCTCCATGTTTGGTGTGATTTTTTATTTTTATAGTTTTCCCCCATTTATCTTTTCAAACTGAAATGTGTTGCAACAGCTTTTTGGGAGAGTGTGGTACTAAGAATGAATATTTAATTCTTTCTCACTAGATCTTTAATGTCATGATGGAGAATTGGTATAGTCCACTTGGGGGGAGGAGAATATGGTTTGTATTAGTCACTCAAAAACACCTACCTCTCATATGTAAAATGACCAATAAATACATGAAAAGATTCTCAACGTTATTAGTCATCAGGAAAATGCAAATTAAAACCACCATGAGATATCACTTCACACCCACTAGGATGGTTACAATGAAGAAGTTACATGATAACAAGAGTTGGTGAGGATGTGAAGAAACTCACACATGTCATTGTGAGTGTACAATGGTGCAGCCATTTGAAAAGTGGCATGACAGTTCTGTAGGTGTGATAAACGCATAAAGTTTTATTCACCATGATGATGGTATAGAACAGTTCTATCACCCCCCCAAATTTCACCCAGCTTGTCCTTGATAATCAATATCTCTTCCAACACCCAACTCCTGGCAACCACTGTTCTGTACTTTCATGATAGTTTTGAATTTTTCAGAATGTCATATAAATCACATTATACAATATATAACCTTTTGGTTCTCATTTCTTTCAATAAGCAACATGAATTTGAGATTCATCTGTAGCGTTGTGGGAATTAACATTTTGTTTCTTTTTATTGCTGAGTAGTGTTTCACTATGGGGATATACCACAGTGTCTTTATCCATTCACCAGCTGAAAGACATCTGAGTTTTTTCTAATTTTTGGCAATTACAGCTAAGCATTCACATTCAGGATTTTTTGTAAACATAAGTTTTTTTTTTTCACCTGGGTAAATAACTAGGAGTGAAATTCTGGGTATTATGACAAACGTATGTTTGACTTTATTTAAAAGTTGCCTAATTTTTTCTCATAGTGCCTGTACATTTTATATTCCCACCAGCAATGTGTGAAATTGCCCAGGGCTTCACATCCTCGTCAGCACTTGGTATCACACGCTTTTCTTTCATTTTTTCCCCATCCTAATGGTGTGTACTATCTCACTGTGGTTTTAATTTGCTTTTTCCTAATGATTAAAGATTGTTTCATATACTTAATTGCCATCTGTTTATCCTCTTAGACGTTTTTTAACTCCTCTTTTTTTAGTGGTATTTGTTTTCTTATTGTCAAATTTTAACAGTTTTTTATATATTCCAGGTACAAGTCTGTTGCTGGAAATATGATTTGTATAAATATACACATTCATTTTGTTGGGGTAAATACCTAAAAGTGGAGTGGGGTAAATACCTAATAGTAGATTATATGGTAGGTTAGGCTTTTTAAGAGACTGCCAAACATGACCAAATAGGGATTATATACAAACAAACAAAAAGAACAATCATACTATCATCTCAATAGATTCAGAAAGGGAATTTGACAAAATTCAACATCTTTCATGATTAAAAATTCTCAGCAAAACAAGGATAGAAGAGACCTTCCTCAACCTGATAGAGGTATCTATGAAAAATCTACTGCTAACATCATATGTAACGATGAAAGACTGAACACTTTTCTTCAAAGATTAGTAACTAGACAAGGATATTGATTCTCACCACTTTTATTCTATATCATACTGCAGAATTGAGACAGTGCAAAAAGGCAAGGAAAGAAAATAAAAAATATCCATGTTGGAAAGGAAAAAGTAAAACTTTATTTGCAGACATTTATGTAGAAAACTTGATGAAATCTATAAAATGACTAACAGAATAAATAAATGACTTTAGCCATGTTGCACAATACAAGGTTAATATACCAAAATCAATTGTATTCTTATGCACTGGCAACAATCAGCAATTGAAATTAAAAACAATACCACTCACATTACCATAAAAAGTATAAAATACTTAATCACAAATCTGACAAAAGATGTGAAACCCCTGAACATTGGAAACTATAAAGCATTGCTAAAAGAAATTAAATAAGACTTAAATAAATGTAAGATATATCATGTTTATGGTTAGGAAGACTCAGTATTGCTAAGATGTCAATTCTTTCCAAGTTAATCTACCATGCAATTCCATTCAAAATATCAACAGGTTTTTTTTTTTTTAAATATTGACAAGTAGATTCTGAAATTCACGTGGAAATGCAAACGACATAGAATACCCAAAGAAATGTTGAAAAAGAAGAAAACGGTGTGATTTTACAGATTCATTATAAAGTTACATTATAGTAAGTGTAGTATTGACATCAAGATAGACAAATAGAACAGTGGAACAGAAGGGAGTTCAGAAACAGAGTGACACATATTTTTAAAAAGGTGAAAAATAGAGAAATGACAGTCTTTTCAACAAATTATGATAGAAAAATTGGATATACATTTGCAAGAAAAATTAACCTCAATCCTTACCTCTCACTGTAAACAAAATTGAACCCAAAATGGATCATAGGTCTATATTTATAAATATAAAACTTAAAACTATAAAGCTTTTAGAAAAAATAAGAGAATACGGACCTTGAGGTAGGGAAATTATTTAAGACATAAGAATTGTAATCTGTAAAAATCAAATTGATCAATTGAACTTTACCAAACTTAAAAATTAACACTTTTTAAAAACACTGTTAAAGATATTTCTCAAAAGAAGACATACGAATGACCAACAGGCACATGAAAAAAATACTCAACATCACTAATCAACAGGGAAATTCAAATTAAAATCACAATGAGATATTATCTCACTCCAGTTAGAATGGCTGTTATCAAAAAGACAGAAAATAACAAGTGCTGATGAGGATGTAGAGAAAGGGAACTCTCGGACATTGTTGGTGGGAGTATAAACTGGTGCAGCCATTGTGGAAAACAATGTAAAGTTTCCTCAGAGAATTAAAAATAGACCTACCTTATGACCCAGCTATTCTACTACTGGGTATATACCCAAAGGAAATGAAATCAATATATTGAAAAGACACCTGTACTTCCATGTTTATTGCAACACTGTTCACAATAGCCAAGAGATGGAATCAACCTACATGCCCATCAACAGACGAATAAAGAAACTGTGGTATATATACACAATGGAATATTATTCAGCTATAAAAAAATGAAATCCTGTTATGTGCATTAACATGGATGGAACCAGAGACCATTGCGTCCGGAGACCATTGCGTTAAGAGAAGTAAGCAAGGCACAGAAAGACAAATACCTCATGATCTCACTCATATGTGGGAGGAAACAAAAGAGTCATTCTCAAAGAAGTAGAAAATAGAATAATGGTTTACCAGAGGCTGGGAGAGGAGGGGTGTACTGGAGGAGAGGAAGTGATAGATTAAACGGTACAAAATGATGCTATCTACAGCAAGTGAAACATTGTACAGTACATGCATGTATTGAAACAGCACACTGTACTCTACAAATATATACAATTACATGTTAAAAACAAACAAATAACACTGTTAAGATATGAAGACACAAGCCAAAGACCCCAGTACAATACTGAATAGTGGTGACTGTGATAACCTTTCTCTTGTTCCTAATCTTAGGACAAGTGCATTTAGTTTTTATCATTATACATAATGTTTGCTGTATTTTTTTTTTTTTGGAGATATCTTTCAACAGGTTAAAATAATTATATTTTATTTTATTTTGTTGAGAGTTCTTATCAATAATAATGTTCAATTTTATGAAAAGATTTTCTTTGTCAATTGAGATAATTATATGTTTTTTCCTTTATTTTATTTTGTTAATATGGTGAATTATATTGACTGGTCTTTGAATGTGCAATCAATCTTATATTCTCAGGATAAACCACCCTTGGATATAATACACTATACTTTTGGCTATTATTGGGATTTATTTGCTGTAATTTTGTTTAGGATATTTGCATCTATGTTCATAAGTGATATCTGTTATTTTTTTTCTTGTAACATATTTTACAGTTGTGATATCAGGACAATGCTAGCCTCATAAAATGAGTTAAAAAGTGTTTTCTTCTTTTCAATTTTCTAGAAGAATATATGAAGAATTGGTATCATATCTTCCTTAAATATTCAGCAGCATTTACCAGTGAAACCGTCTAAAGTTGGAAATTTCTTTGTGGGAAGGTTTTTAATTACAAATTCAATTTCTTTGTTGATACAGGCTAACAAAACAATTTATTTCTTCTTAGAGAAAATTTGATTACCTGTGGCTTTAAATGATTTTTTAAATTTCACCTATATTGTAGTGGATTAAATTATGTACCCCCAAAACTCAGTGAAGCTTGAATTGTGTTCCTCAAGTTTTATGTATTAGAACCTTGCCCCCCATTGTTACTGTTGGGGGGGGGGAATCGTATTACGGTAATTGAAAGGTGGAACCTTGAAGAAGTGAATAGATAAAAAATGGTGGTCAGGGGCATGGTTCTGAGGGCTTTAAAAGAAGAGAGGAGAGTCTGTCTTGCTCTCTCACTCTCTGCTCTCTCTGTTTCCACCACCTTGCAATGTGAGACCCCAGGGTCACTGTTGCCACCACCTCAGTCAGACTTAGGACTTCCCAGCCTCAGAAACTGTGAGCAATAAATATAATTTTCCTTATATATCACTCAGTTCCAGGTATTTTGTTATAAGCAACAGAAATGGACTAACAGTTACGTTGTCAAATTTACTGGCATAAAGTCGTTTAGAACATTTCCTTATTACCCTTTCAATACCATAAAATCTGTAGTGATGTCACCCCTTGCATTCTAGATATTGTTAAATTATAACTTCTATCCTTTTTTTCTAATTAGTCTGGCTAAGGCTTTATCAATTTTGTTGATTTTTTAAAGAGCCAACTTTTGGTTTTATTGATTTTTCCCAAATGTTTTTCTGTTTTCTATTTCAATAACTTCTGCTCTGACCTTCTTTATCTCCTATTTCTATAGTCTGCTTACTTTGGGTTAAATTTGATTTGGTTTTTTTTTAATTTTATTATTTTTTTTTAAGTGGAAGCTGAGGTTATTGATTTCAGACCTTTCTTCTGTTATAATTTAGGTGTTTATTGGGTTTTCTTTTCTTTTTTTCTTTTTTTGCTGTTTTCCATGCCTAGCAATTTTTGATTGGATTCCAGACATCATACCTTGTTGGGTGTTAGAAATTTTTGAACATTTATTAATATTCTTGAACTTTGTTCTGGAGCATAGCTAAGTTACTTAGAAACAGTTTTATCCTTCCAGTATTTGTGTCTAAGATTTGTTAGGCAGAAACAGAAAGTAGTGAGCTTCTTTATGCAGCTAATTATTCCTCACTACCGAGACAAGATCTTTCTCAGCACTCTTCCAAATGATCCATGAGTTCTTCTAATCTTGCTGGAGGGAAGGGGTACTAATCCTGGTCCTGAATGATCTTTAGGCACTGATTCCTTCAGCCCTTCCCAGGTGTTCTTTCCCAGCCTTCAGTAGATTCCTCATACACATATGCAGATCATTACTCAGCTGAACACGTGAGTGGATCCTCTGCAGCTCTTTGGAGTTCTCTTTCTTTGCAGATTTCTCCTCTCTGGTATTATTTTGTGTAATCCCTAGCTGGTCTCCCTGGACTCTCAGCTCTATCTTCTTAACCAGGTAGTCCACCAGGCTCTGCCTCAGTTTCTCCTTCTTTGCCACAGACTGTAAACTTTCTCAATGCACTAAGCTGGGCAATTATAGGGCTCACCTGGTATGTTTCTCAGCACTCAGGGATTACTAGCCATTTTGCCTGAAATCCAGTGTCTTAAAATCTTTGAACAGTACATTTTGCTTATTTTTTTATTGTTCCAGGTGGATAAGTAAGTCCAGTCTCTATTACTGTGTTATGACCAGAAACAAATATCTTAAATAGGGGTTCCTCCCCAGCCATAAACAATTCAGGGATTGACTTTCCTTTGAATGTTATTGCATCCTTCCTACCTGGTATCTCTCTGATGCCCTCAGTTAGATTTTTTTAGTATTTTCCCCCCAGTATTTCTACTACTCTAAATGAGTTTTGTAACTAGTCCACCATTGCTGGAAGCTGAATTTCTACTGTACAGTGAATTTTTTATCTTTATAGTATATTGCACCATTTATTGAATTCTTAGAGTATTTCTAAGATCATTGATTGATCTTTCTAGCCCTACTTGGAGCAATTCAGCAGATGTTCCTTTAGTGACAACTGTGTGTAAGGCACTATATGAAGCAATGTGAGAGACTACAAAACGATGAAAGATTTGGACCTGTTAGGAAAAAACACAAGCTGTTTTTTCTCATTTCTTACAGCACAATCATCAACACAAAAGATGGACATCAGACTTCTGTGAGCAAATGTGTGGGGAGTTCTCCCACCAGTAAGTAAACAACACTTCTGCAGCAGATACCCACTGGGTGTCCTCTCTTTCACTTCAATTCCAACCCCATCCACCTGGAGATAGAGTCAGATCCCGTAATGGAGCTCAGTCCCACAAGAATGCCCTCGACTTTGGCTGCTAGATGCAAGCTACAGGTAATTGTACCTGTGTTTCTGACCAACCAGCTATAAATTGAGTTACCCTCCTCGGGTTAGATTATTTGCTTGAGCAGCTCACAGAACTCAGGGAAACACTTACTTGCACATAACGGTTTATTATAAAGGATATTACAAAGGATACAGGTGAAGAGATGCATAGAGGGAGGTATGGGGGAAGGTGAGTGGAGGTTCCATGCCCTCCCCAACTGTGCCATCTTCCAGGAACTTCCATGCGTTCAGCTATGTGGAAGCTCTTTGAACCCTGTGCTCCTAGGTTTTTATGGAAGCTTCATGATGTAAGAATGGTTAGGGCATGGACAACTGTGTAGAAATGTGATTGGACAAAAAGGGTGTGATCTAACACTAACAGACTAGGTGGAAACACAGCAAGGCCTGTTCGTTCAGATTCTTCATGGCCTCACTCTGCAGCATTCCTTTCTCCTGGGTATGGGGCAGGCCCCCTTTTGGAATGGGGGTCTTATGACCTACAGTCAGACAAGGTAGGTCGGAGAATTTCTTTATGACCAGCTCCAAGATAGAAAGATAAGAGATTTATGGCTGTCTTTGGACACCTGTCTTGGGGAAGAGGGAATCTAATTTCTATGGTCTGCCTTAGGGAGAAAAAGGAGCAGGTGAAAGGAGGGCAAGAGAAGGTCATAGAGAAAGACTCGATTTTCTGAGGCCTAAAGTTCCCCAACATAACAAAAGAAGGTTTATTGGACTTATGAGCCGAGAATCATGTATGAAAACCAAAATATACATATCCTAATATCACAGGACCCTATTCACATAGATTTTAAAGAGCTAATTAAAAAGAATCATAATTCATTGGGATACAGATATGTATATTTAACACTGTCTATCCAATAATGTTGAAGGCCACTTAAGTACTTAACAAAACATGGACATAATATATTTCTAGAACTACTGGCACTTTAATTGTCAAGGCAAACTTTTGTTACTTGTAGGTGTTAATAAAGCCATTAATACATCAAATTGTTACCCCCAACTTGAATTTCTTACAGCAAAATCAGACTCGAAAAATGCAGTTTTTAAAAATAAGATGCAGCCTTCGTTTTTTTCCTACTAATTAATTTATTTATATAGCATGAATATGTTGAATGCCTGCAAGGTTGTCCTAGGTCACAGGTAGCAAATATCACCGAAACAAAATAAAACACACAAACCTGTAATAAGGTAGGGCACAAACATATTCAGTAATTGGTACTAAAAGTAAAACTTTAAATAAAAAAACAAAATGAGATTTTTCTTACTTTGTTTTAGTTAGATTGATATAAGTTAACATTTGTCAAAGTAATCATTAGTGAACTCACATAAATGTGTGCCTACATGCATACATGCAAGCAAATAGAAAAACTATGTAAATTTAAAGTTAAAAAGAACAGAACACACCAATAGGAGTCAGGAAAGAAGTTAGTTATCAGAACTTTCAATGTCATGTGAGATACTGAAGTAAACATCTGTGAAGGCTTCGGAGTAATGAGTTTAGTTTGATATTTTTAATCAAAGTTTTAAATACTTTTATCTTAGAACTATTGCAATTACTTTAAAAAATCAAATGAAAAGAAATACAAATAAATTTGATGTGACTCTCAAGAGCTAATCTATTGACAGCATCAAATGCTTTTGAGAGCTGAGGATTTTGCTCTTTGTAGACAACTTTTGCACCACCACAGTAGGCATTTCAGTGGCCCAAAGTCAGCCAACAGCTAGGCAATTACAAACTTCATGTCCTCCAAAAGTTTCATGTAGGGCAAGTGCATCAAAGGCCACTGAGAATCAAACACACTGAAGCTCTGAGGTTTCTGATGGTCCAAATTTTAGTCAGATACCATCAGAATTTAAGATTATTTCTATCAACCAATGACTGCAATTAATTCAGAGGCTAAGAATATAGTTTGAGAGGAACTTTTAGTCATCTTTAATAAATTAGATTGAGAAAGGCCAAACAAATAATCAGGTAGATCAAAGCTCCCTGCTCAACATTTTTTAGTAACATGATGATAGTTCTTTATATTTCCACCTCTATTTATCTCAAACTTCTAAACATAGAGCTTCCCTTACAATTATAATTCTAAAGTTGAAGAAAATGGTGAATTGTCTTTCAAAACTATTTTGGGTAACAGATTTATGAGACTACTCTTTTTTAAAAAAGAAGGCTAATCAGTTATGGGATCTTAATTTCAAATTGTACATTCCACTCAAAGAATACAGGATTTTTAATAGCTATGATATTGTAATAAGTATTACTTTCATGTTATACTCATATCCCACCCTTCCAGTTTGGCCTTAGGCTTTAGAAAAATGAATATAGTGACCTTAATGGGTTCAGAGATTTCCCTAAGTACATACAGAAATACTGCAATCCCTCTCTAGATATATACACATGTATATATGACTATGTGGCTATATGCTTATGAGTATGTGGATAGAGCAATCTTGGTTCACTATATCAATTGTGAAGCCAGATAAAGTGTGACAAGGAATTCATAATGTTCGGACATTCATTTAAACAAATTCTTTATTTCATAAACATTGCCTCAGTCTTCAAACATAAATAAGGAAAGATGAACTGTTCATATCATCTCTCCAGATGTTTTGTGTTTTGAGACTGCATATTACAGCTGGGCTAGGAATCTCTGAATCCTGGGAAATGGAGACCTCTGTAGCTCAGCTTGAACAGAGAGAATGTTCTTTGGCTCTGGGGTAGAAGCAGGTAGACTCCATTTCCTGCACTTTTTACCCATAGAGCAAAACTCTCTATCAAGTGGTAGCTCCAGGGAAAAAAAATTGCTACAGCTATTATATCTTAAAATGCATTAAAAAATCTTAGAGAGTTTAGATTTCTAATACTATCATGTTATCTCTAAGACTATATGCTGACAGAAAAGTGTATATACTAAAACGACAAAAATAATCTTTGGTCTCTATAACCTAGATTTAGAAACAGCTGTTAATGGGCCTCACTAAAATTAGCATTTGAGGTTAAAAAATCCAAATACAACAATTATTCATTGAATAAGAACATCTGTTAATTTTCTGATTGAGGTTTTAACTTCATATAGGGAGCTAAATAATTCTCTTGCAAAGGGATTTGTCAGTTTAAAGTTTTTGGAATAGTGGCTAAGGTCCCAAGGAATGCTCAAATAACCAAAAATAAACATAAAATTTCCCTTCTAGTAAAATAATGAAGGATTTAATATAGGGGATGTGGAACGATATCTGGTGTCCTAAAAACTCAGAAAGGCTGGGCATTTGGTGGAGGAAGAGTGAAACATGCAAGAAAAAACTCATTTGGCCATTTGGTAAAGGAAGGATTATAAGCATTCTTTTCCCAACTTGACGATTCATCAAAATTTCTGGTATACCTCTTCAAAATGCAGGTTCTTTAACCTCATCTCAGACCTACTGGATCAAAATCTCAAGACATGAATCTTATTAATCTTCATGTTCAACCGATTTCCCAGAACATTGTTAAACATAAAAAAGCTTGAAAACCACTGGAATAGAAAAAGCAGAGATACAAGGTGAATATATCTTCAGTAAAGACAACTCTAATTATGAAATTCTAGATGAGAAAGGATTTCTTGTAGAAATCAGTGAAATAATTGAATTCTGCTGACTAATTATACAAGGTCCAAACAATCGGTCCATGTGGTTGAAAGATAATTGTCATCTAAATTACAGTAAAAAATATTTGTTCATGTTTTGTTTAAAAAGATTTTCTCTAATATGAATTTATTATTTTGTTAGGAAGAACAGTCAAGTGAAGATAATCTAATTTTTCTTTGCTGATTGAAGATCTTGCACTTTCTCCAGGCCATAATTGTGATCATCATTTTACATTTGTCAGTGATGATAACAGTAGGTGTAAATACAACAGGATATTGGGCTAAATGTGTATTGATATGTATAGTAGTCACATAGAGCAAATGGTCTTGGGAAGGTAATAGCAGGTACTGAAAGTGCAGAATGAATGGGGTCTCTATTTCTACAACCACAGAGGGTGTGAATAGGACTGGAATGATATTCTGTCAAGTTATTCAAGCTCTAAAATGGTCAAATCATGGAACTAGCCTGAAAAAAAGATGAGAGCAGGGAGCACTGTGCACTTGAGCAATAAGCCTAGTTCTACACAAATTTTGAATAGATATAGATTGTCTTTTGTCCTCATTTTGTTGTTCCTAACTGATGCCCAGCACCTGTGTGTGCTATATCAACCAGCAACTATCTAAACATGACTCAAAACATAAACTTGATTGATGCATGTGGGTGTATGTGACAGTGTGAATGTATATGTGTGTGAGTTTGTGTCTATGAAAGTGTGAGTGTGTGTGTGTGAGTGTGTGAATGTGTGTTAGCCAAATTCTGTATACAGGCATTTTTTGTTTGGGAATAGAGAGCACTCTGGTTAGCTGAAGGCGCTGATCAGTTACTAGGGAGTCAGACCATGTAATCTTTCTTTCTTTGCTCACATTTTGCTGGCTATTCTTTAGAATGTCTACTCTGGGATGAGGGAGATGTTCTTGTACTATAGAGAAAAGAAGAGGAGGAATCAAGGCTGAAAAAAGGATAATAGCAGAAGGAGCTTTCATCACAGAATGAAAAGGACACCCACAGGAATTTGTGGCATCAAATCCTTTTCTTGTCTTTTTCAAAACGAAGCTTATTTTGTTTTTCCTTATTATACAATACTATATTCTTCTTAAATAAGTCTGAAAATTTGGAAGAGTAAAAGAAGACTACAATAATAATGATATAATAATAACTACTACTAATAATAAACTTGAAAGACAACTATTGTAAATATCTTTCCATGCCATGTTACTATAATTGTTGCAGTTTTCCATTATGTGAATGTTAGGAAATTTAATAACCAATCCCCTTTTACTGGACATTTAGATTTTCATTTTTTTTTCTCCTACTGCCGATAGTGTCTTCATAAATATTGTTATAACTAAATCTACACTACATACTCCCAACTCCCCCTGCTGAGGGGTACATTCATGTAACTAGAATTCTTGGATAAAAAGACATGTATTACAAATATACTTTTTAGCCTACTTTTGGGTTTTTTTTTTTAAACAAATGTTCTGCAATGTTGGCTGCATCTATACACAAAAATGTGTTTTGTTATTCAACACTTATACTAGCTAATAATTTATTGAATGCAATTAAATGCCTTGAAAAAAACTAAAAATGACTGTTTTTTCAGCTACTTTTGTGTGTGTTTATGTGGTTTGGCAAAACTACAGGCTGCAAACGTATTGATAGTACTATCTTTATTTCTTTGGTTCAAAGTATTAACACTGGTATTTAGAGACTATGGACACAGCCTGTACTAACCACTTGAAACTCTCTCTTATTCTTCAAGTGAACCCTTCAGATGAAAATAGATAATGAATGAGAAAGATTTGAATAAATTCCTGGCTTTTTTTCCAGACTGGGCCTGTAGAAACCTTGTCTATAATTGCCTTTTCATTTTCCAGCATCTATGTTTCAGCTGCCCATCATAAACATCAACTAAATCTTGAGAAATCTTTCCTCACCTGTCCTTGACTGTTTAGTCAGAAAGCAAAGATATAAAACTTGCAACATCAATTTGCGTCATAATCCAGAGCCAGGCGTCATGTTGAAGGATTATGAAATTACAAAGTATTCTTATTGGTTGTGTTGAAAATAATAATTGAGTAGCCATAACTCATTCGATGATTCAAGAAGCAACTGTGCAGCTGATTTAGGATCTAAGGTAAATACCTAAGAATCACTGTCTTCCCAGAAGCTTGCAAAGTTAGATTAGATCTGATGTTGCATTCCTGGTAGTGAGCCAGAGTTGGAAATGCTGGGGAGAGGGAGCCTGCAAACCTATTCTAGCACCTTCCTAACTTCTTCTCCCCAACTTGCCTTGCCCTTTCTCCTGGGGGAATGAATTGACTACTGGCTGCCCTATATGCCTGTTTGTGCTGTTGTGGAGTTACTTTCTGTGTCTCTGTCCTGTGTACACTGAGGGAACTACGAGGGTGAGGTCACAATGTGTTCACCCCTCTCTACTTAGCCCAGAGTATGACACTCTGGAGGCCCCAATGAGAGGGCAGATAATAATTAAAAGAAAAAAAAGATCACACTATTTTGTCAGTTTTTATAAAAGAGTGAATCCCTAGGAGTACTCCATGTGTTTCCTAATTAAGAAACAAACTTAGGAGTGTCAGAGACTGCAACAGAAAATAATAAAATTAATTATATTAATTCAATCATTTTATATCAGTAAAAACTAAAATGAAGAGCAGCATGGAATGGGAAGGAAGGCTGCAAATTGTGACAAAAAGTTAAATTATTAGAGGGCAGAGAGGTGAGGGAAAGGATGGGATGGGATGGCATGAAAAGAATTGGGAAAAAAAAAACTCCTACTGGGATGCTAGCTCCCTTTCTTTCCCACCATCCATTGGTCATCTGCTATAGGAGATAAGTGAGCCATAGACCATATCTTGGAGATGCTCAGTTTTGATTTTAGCTTTTTTGATGATCAGCTCCTGTGTGAGAGGCAGGGGAAGTGAACAGAGAAATTCAGCATGCAGGTACCTGGCTCACCTGGGCCATGGCCACTCTAAGAATCTAAGAGTTAGAGGTCAAAGGCTCCAGTGGTTGCTTCACAGCACAAATGTGCCCACAGGACCTGCCAAAGGTCCTGACTAATACAAATGCCAAGCCAGCCATTCCAGAGAGTTTATGCTCATGGTGCGCTGGCCACACTGGCTTTTAGGCTATTTTCTCTAATACTCCAAACCATTCCCTGAGTCCTGGCCTTTGCTCCAGCTGCTCCCTCTGGCTGCAATGTCCCAGTACCCTCATATAGCCAGCTCTTCCTTATCATTCAACTTAAACATCTCATTCTCAGAGTAGTCTTCCCCAAACATTCTGCCTAATATTAAACTTCTGCTCCCCAAACCTTTTCTTGCAATGGCCACATTCTGTTTTATTTTCTTCGTGGTACTCAGCAGTATCAGAAACTATGCTGTTTTTACATGTGTTTACTACCTGTCATTCTCGCCTGGAATATAAGCCCTAGGAGAATGGGGACTTGGTCTTAGTGATTACCATATCAGTACTAGTGCGTGTTGGGCATCCAATACGATTGTCGAGTGAAGAAATGAATGAATGTGTATAAAACCTCAGATCTGTGGTTTGGTTTGTTTTTTTGCCGTCAGTAGGACCACCCTTTACATCAGTCTTGTTTACTCCACTGTCTTATCACTTAAGTGCATTGTCCTTTCTCAATATTGCAATTATTAAAAAGAAAAAGCCGCATGAGGGTTATTTTGACTGTCAGGCAAACAATTAAACACCCTAATTCCAGACAAGCTTATATTCTGAAAGGTAAGTCAGGCCATGTGGCTCGAGCAAGCTCTTCTCCTTGGAAATTCAAGAGACAGGACATAGCAAAAGGGGGTCACACGTACTGATCCTGGACCCATTTCCCGGGTAATGGTAATGAGAAGGAGGCTGCCACTGGAGGAAAGGTAAGTGTCCTACCTGGGATGTAGGTAACCCTAATTACATCCCACATACAAGGAGGAGGTGCAGCTGAAACACCAAGCCAGTGTGTGGGTGGAGGCCCCACAAGAATCTCAGAAGATCAGAGCCCCTAAAGCACTCCAACAGGAGGTCATAATTCTATCATGGTTTTACATGCTTGTAAAGGAAATGTCTAGATAAAAGCAGCTTTCACACAAAAACAAAAAGAATCTGTGTTTCTAACGTCTGAGTAATGTTTTGTTAAATTTTGAGTAGTTTAGTGTCAAGACCGAGAAGCACAATGAGATTAATACTGAAAATGGAGTGTGAGGAGAACATCAGACCCAAGCACGAAGCATGTTTAGCCACGGGTAATAGGCCGAGAGGATTTATGAGCATTCCAAATTCCCAAGACTGACATCCCTCTTAGAAGTTCCATACGTTTCTCTCCTTTCTCAATATTGCAATTATTAAAAAGAAAAAGCCGCATGAGGGTTATTTTGACTGTCACCCAAACAATTAAACACCCTAATTCCAGACAAGCTTATATTCTGAAACTTGTTCAGAGAAAACTCCTTCTAACCTCAATAGATCTTACTCACCAAAGACCTGATTAATGAAAGGAGAGCTGTGTCATTGGCTGAGAGAGCGCGTTGTTCTGCAATTAGGGCACAAATGATCTTTCACTCTTCTGGCTGCGGATTATTTACTTTGGCCATATTTAGAATAACTTGATATATGACAAGATTTATGAAACTTGGACAAAACTTCCAAAGCATACACAAGTGCTGCTGACAATATGGAATCTGTCAGTACAGTCTTCATGGAAACAAAGCCACGCGTTTCCACAGGGCAGCCAAAGCACCAAGTTAAAATTTCCTCATAGGCACAGTCTTTTCTCATGTGTGCCCCCTTCTTAATCACTTTCTGTTGGTGCTTGGTATTAGCAAAGATTACAGTTTACTCTGGATGGTATAAATGCAAAGACCTAAACAGTGGCTCTGCTTATTCACGCCATGTACAGATAGATGCATATATATATATATATATATATACACACGGATATATATGCATATATATACATATATAATTATGAGAATATACATAATAAATAAAAAATAAGGTCAGCAAATAGGAAATTTGGTTATACCAGGTCTTGGCAGCATATAAATAATAAAAGATTGGCTTTTTAAACTAAGTTGGTGCTGTGGATTGATTGAATTGTGTCCCTCAAATTTCACGTATTAGAAGCTTAATTCCCACTGTAACTGTTGAGGGTGGGAAATCCTATTACGGTAATTGAAAGGTGGGGCCTTGAAGAGGTGATTAGATTGTAGGACCATGCAGTAGTGAATGGATTAATAATGGTGGGCAGGAGTGTGGTTCTGAGGGCTTTAATAGGAGACTGCATAAGGAACTGTCTCTCTCTCTGTTCCACAATTTTCTGCCATGTGAGATCCCTAGGTCACTGTTGCCTCACCAGATGTGTTCCCTGGACTTTGGACTTCCAGCCTTTGAAACTGTAAGCAATAAACTTTGTTTTCTTTATAAATCAACCAGTTTAAGGTATTTTGTTACAAGCAACTGAAATAGACTAATACAGTTGGGTTTCAAACTAAATTCAGAAAGCTAATTTTCTCTTTAGAACAGAACCATTTTGTACAATATGTGCTGTAGTGTTTAAATTTTGTTTCTTCTAACCTATTTTTACACACATCCATCCAAATTCTTGAATTTGTTGTTACTGTTGTTTCAGGGATTGACCTAATTTTCAATTTATGAAGATGTACAGTCTCTATGTCTATGTATTATGAAGGTACATCAAAAAGTTTGAGAAAAAATAGAATTGAAAGATAATACAAATCTTTCCATGAACTTTTTAAAATACCCTCATATGTATTAGTGCTTTGAAAACAGAAACCATTTCTTTTCTAAATTATATGTTATTTTCATTAGTTTTGAGCTTAAGCATCTTTCAGGAACACATAGAATACTACCTGAAAATATTAGTGCCACTTCTCATTTTTACTGCTTCTAAATTTTATTAAAAAATAAAGTAATAGATCACGACTCTTTGTTACCATTATCTATTACACACAGTGTGAATATACTGTTCCCATTTTATGTAAATATCTTTCATTGAGACATCTTGTTGTCATCCATACCAATCAACACTCACTGAAAAACAATGTTCGGCTTAATCAAATCGTGACTCATTTGAAGTAAAAATAATTACCTATTTATGGATAATGTTATGTCAGTTTTTTTTAATATCAAATTTTTAAAGCCAAAATTACAACTCTTAATTGAAATTTTCTAGCCTGAGTAAACATTCCAGAAGGCCATTTAAATGACTTTCCAGTTTCTACTTATTCCATCATGTGTTCCCAGACTGAATGAAGTCCTTCTTAATTCATAAGCCAAATCAATTGTGTAATGAAATGCTCAGCTCCAATTTTAAACATTACTTTAAACCTTCCTCTTGTTAGTAATCCTAATGTTTACCCTGAATATAAAAATAATGCACAATCACTGAGAAGGTATGTCTAAATTTAATATTTGTCTTTTCTCCTGCCTATTTCTATCTATACATATGTATCCATTTGAAGATTTTCTGAGGGGAAAGAGTTAATTTTTTTTCATTTTATTATTATTACTTTTTAAATTGTACATGTTTATGGGATACAGTGTGTTGTTTCAACACCTGCACATATTGTGTAATGATCCACTCAGGGTAGCTAGCATATCCACCACCTAACATTTATCATTTTTTGGTGTGTGGTGATAACATTCAAAGTCCTCTTTTTTAGCTATCTTGAAATATACAATATAATATTATTAGCTATAGGCAGCCTAAAACACCAAAACTTATCTCACTGTAAGTTTGTACCATTGACCAGCTTCTCCCCCCACCTCTGCTCCCTGCCCTCCCCAGCCTCTGGTAACCACTATGCTACCTTCTGCTTCTATGTGAACACTTTTTGCAGATTCCACATGAGTGAGATCATGCTGTATTTGTCTCTCTGTGTTTGGCTTATTTCACTTAATGTAGTAGTCTGCAGGTTCATCCATTGTACCAAAATAGCAGGATTTTCTTTTTTATAGCTGAATAGTATTCTTTTGTGTATATATGCCGTACTTTTTTTTTTTTTATCCATGGCAAGAACTAATATTTACCTAATGCCTATCTTGTCCCCGGTGTTAGACAAGAAGTTACACACTACCTGTCTCAATCCTCACAACAGCACTGTGATGTTCTTAAGTTAAAGTTAACCTTAAGTTAAATAATTTGCCTAAACGCATGCATCTAGAAAGTGGTATAGCCATAATTTAAATTTCTAATTAATAAATTAAAATCAATCATCCTTATAATCTCAGATTGTAAACACCCTATAGGGTGATTACCACAGATCTCTTTACAACATCAAAAGTAATCATAAAATAAACAATTTCTGTTAAAGAGAATGCTTTTGACATTATCACTTTTTTATTTACTGACCTTAGCACTTTAACATTTACTGTGACGTTTGCAAGCCCATGGGGAGTGAAATTATGCAGGGATGAAATTAATTCAATAAAGTGTTGAATCTGACAAGTCCCTCGGGGAAGAAAAGCTGCTACAAGTCTAAGGCATAACATGCTCCAACTGAAACAGGAACCACCCCAGAAAAGCCCCTGCAGTACTACGGGGCTGATGGAAGAGGCAGAGGCTCCGTGGGCTCTTCAGAGAGACCAGCTCCTTGACCTAAGACCTTGGGCTGCCAACTGCCCCCACTCCCCTCGCCAAGGTGTGTGGTCTACTCAGCAGCTTCAGCGGAGGTGGGAGAGCAACTTCACACGGTGTTTAGGGATGAGGTCTGCGGAGCCCCACTGGTTGGATCTGAATCTTAATTGGTCAGTTATTGTCTATATGATCTCAGACAACTGATTTAACATGTGCCTCATTTTCTCATCTGTAAAATGGGCACAAATTAATTAAACAGTCATGTGTACAGAATTTGAATAATGGAGCATACCACATAAGAAACCCTAATAACTGGTACCTATTATTGTTATTAAAAAGCCTTTCTACTGCCACTAATACCAGTTGTCGGGCCGGATCACAGGCCCTTTTATCCCATCCTGTGCAGGTCCTGAGTCAGGTAGGCGAAAGAAAAACCAAGTAGCTGTGGGCAAAGTAGACATGCTTTGTTCTTCAGACACAAGAATCCACAGACCAGTGGTGCAAAGCAGCTGCTTTCCATACCAAAGTGAAGTACATAAAAGCAGCAACAAGCCAAGGGGTACACGGGAGCCATTGTGCACTAACTCTATTTTTACTAACTTGTTTACAATGCGTGTGCTGAATCATACCCAGCCAGACATGAGGCAACTGGGCCTGACCAAACCCTTTTCCTCACACCAGTGCATTTGCTTCTTTTCTTCTGATAAGTTTATCTTTGAAGAAACCAAACAAAAACCAAGCCAAAACAAAACAAAAAAACCCTGCACGTCAAGAATGTTATTCTCACTTAGCCAAATTAACTACATTTTAAAGAAGAAGGAAGGGGTAGGCCAGTGAAATTTACATCAAGACCTAGTCTTAGTGAATTTACACTTTAATTCTAACATTGGTGATGAGATCAAAAATTGCTATTAATAGATACCACGTCAGAATTTAGACCCTCTCTTCAAAAGCTAAATAAGTTTCTGACAAATAAGGGAAACTGTGTTACAATAAAATCACTCCTATGGATCCTAGAAAGAAACCATACAACCCCCAAAATCAACAAACACAATATTAACTGGCACTATCATATATATGTGTGGGTATATATATATATATATATATATTTATGTATACACACACAGATGGATATTGGGAGAATCTATGACACTCTTAACCTGTCTATAGGATAGGATTAAAATATTACTCTTGTTGGCACTTTGGGTATTATCACATGTGGTAAGAAAAGATTCAAGAGTTTGGTTTGAAAAATACCCAGGTGTTAATGTGCTGGTTCAGTCAAGCATGCCCTAGAGACCTAGGGCCCCACCACCCCAGGGATGCAATACTGTTCTGGTCTAGTGGAGACCGTCATCAGTGTGACCTTTACAGAGGTGGCCTGAATGAATTGTCACTATAAAGCTCTTGGAATGAAAAGCACTACATCAGTACTTATTGTGCTTTGCATTTTTCATGATTCAATCTTTTACAAGAGATGAGCAGCTCCTAAAGATATTAGAAGAGTGGTTTATAAATAGGAAGTAGCTATAGTTGCAATTCATTGATTTCTGAAAAGCTGTAATTGCTACGTGAATATTTTTATCGCAGAAATGTTAATTGAAACATTCACTAACAGAAAAATGGCAGGACTATAAATAACAATGCTACTTAAGAAGCGCAGAGGGTTATTTTTAGAAAACTTGATGGTATGGTTTTTGTTTCCTTTCTACTAGGAAGACTAATAAAAAGGAAACTCTTGGATTACACTGCCATCACTTATAGCGCATCTCTTCACGTGTTGCTAAGCCCGCAACCGCTACCGATGCCTCCATCTGGGCGGGGGGCATCCCACCATGGCTGCCAGCTTGTGTTTCTTCCAGCTTGAGAACGGCCAGCAGCCCACATACAGCTGTTTTTTATCAGCTATGAAAGATAATTTTGCTGTATTAACTCCACAAATTTGATAGAGCCAGTGAGGCTTCCAAAATGCAATGGCTTAATTTTTCATTCTAATAATAACTGCCCGCCAGGTGAAATGAATAGGAACAAAAATAAACATTCCTGTCCTACAGCATGATCCATGACAGAGGCCCTGGGCAGGGAAGTCCTCTTCCTCCTGGCTCTCAATACACCCCATGGCAGTAAAAGCACGAACATCAGGGAAAGGGTCTGGCAGTAAAGGAGCTCACGGGAAAGTGACCCGGTTGTCCCACACTTACAAGTGCAGTTGGCCCCAGGCCTTGTCTAAGATGAGGCACATTTTTAGATCTTTACATAGTGCTGTGTTTTTTGCTTGTTTGTTTCTTCCTCAATTGCAATCTTGTTTGGCTTAGAACAGCTCCCCGGAAAATTCTAATCTATTTCTTGCCCCGTTTTTCTTTTCTTTCCTACCCTTTTACCATTGTATGCATAAAAAGTGAGTAATGTGATTATTCTCTTGTTTGTATAGATTTTTTGGTTAACAACTTAAAAGTGTTTCTTTTTAAATGCCAGAAAAAAATCTTGATATATTTAAGGAAAATAAGGTCATACAAGTTTGTGCCAACAAGCTACTCAGGCTTTATGTAGTTATTGATTTATCTCCCTAATGAGACTGAATATCAGCAAAGTGTTTTTAATTCTTTATAAGGGAGATCACTTTATGGAAGGAAAATTTAGTCAATTCCAATGCAAATTTACTATTTTTGGAATGCAGTGGATTTATTTTTATCACTACATCAACATTTTTATCTACTCTTCGCCTCCTGTTTTTTTGTTGTTGTTGCAAATGATTTTGATGCTTCATCTAAAAAAACTCAAAACATTTTGAATTCTCTTCTCCTTCATTAAATTATTACTCAGTGATTTTTCTTGTCCTTTTTATGTATTTTTCTATATTTTCAAAGTTTTCCAAGAGAATATATTTTACTTTTAATACTGAAACTGGGGGGATCCCTACCTATATGATTTTTAAAATATCTTTTAAATGGTTTCACAACTTAATGTTATGCATGTATGAATTTACAAAAGAAAACCTCACCATAACTTGTAGGTGAACTATGTGCACCCGCATTATATGGGAAAGAGTACCAAGGTAGGAAGAGGATGAAAGATCATGTTTAGATCAACTGTTTTAAAAAACTTGTTCCAGTGCAAAGACCTTTTTTTTTTTTTTTTTTTTTTTTTGATAATTTTGAAAAGTTTATACCTCTTTCCATCCAGGAGATAGTAATCTTGATCTTTACCACCTGTGATGAAACTATAGAAAGTATTGCCTTAGTTAGAGTCCCTAAACACAATTAACTCTCTATGCTTTTTTTTTTAACTTCGTTTTCCCAAAATAATTCAAACACAGGAAAATTGTAAAAATAGTACAAATAACTTCAGAAGATTCTTTAACAGATTCCCAGTTAACACTTTGGCACATTGCTTTTTCCCTCTCTCTGCAGATATTTATGTATTTTTTTCCTGACTCTATGGGAGGAGCTTCATAAAGTGTACCCTTCAACCTCTAATATTTTAGTGTTTATTCCTAAAACAGAATTCCTAAAACACAAGTTTCCAAATTTAGAAAATTTAACACTGATTTAATGGTGTTATCTAATCTGCAGTCCATATTTCACCTTCTTCAATTGTTCCAATAATGTCCTTTGTAACAATTTTTCCTCTGTACTGGATACAATCCAGGATCTCTTTATTATCATTTAATCTGGAACAGTTCATCAGACTTTTTTTGTATTTCATGCCTTTGACATCATTAAAAAAATACAGGCCAATTGTTTTATAGAAAGTCTCATAATTTAGTGTTTCTGCTGTTTCTTTGCTAGATTCATGTTATGCATTTTGGCCAAAATATTACATAAGCAATGCTTTCATCTCAGATTATTATATCTGGAGGAATATGATGTATATGTGCCCTCTATTTATGATGTCAATTTTGATTCCTTGATTAAGGTACTGCCACAACTAACGTCCTACTTCAAAAAGTTAAAGATATGTCTCTAGTTTTTTTTTCTTTCTCTTTTTTAAAGACTTAGGATATATAGTCAAAATACTGCATTCAAAAATCACTTGCATTAGTTTTTTTCCTTAAGTGTAGCTAGTTTGTGAAATAAGTTGACTTTTGTGATATAAGTTGAATTGTTTTACTTCTCTTTGTGTTGAGTTTTAGAGTGTTTCTTCCCTACCCTTGTTAATTTTGTCTTATTTTTTGAATATACAGAATATTTATGTGATTTCAAAAGTCAAATTTATACAAAAAACTATACTGAGAGAAAAATTATCTCCTCCCCTACAAGTTCTACCCTGAATTCCTTCCCATAAGAAATCAGTTTTATAATTTTCTGGCTTACCCCTTTCCTTGTTTCTTTTCACAAAAATAACTGTGTTTCCTTATTTATCTTTTCTTACATAAAAGATAGTAAGCTACATATATGTGGGGAATTCAAAAATTTTGTAAAAAATGACATTAAAAGACAAAAAAAATTAAACTTTATTTCTCAACATAAGCTCCATCAAGTTCAGTTGTAAGTGATGATACCAGCCATTTAGTCCATCTTTAAAGAACTGAGGGTCCTGAGAATTTAACTATGTAAATGCAAACATTTACATTATTAACTGAAGAAAAATAGGTCCCCTTTAAAGTTGTTTTAAGATTAGGAAACAAAAAGAGGTCAGAAGGAGCCAAATCAGGACTGTAAGGTAGATACCTAATGATTTCCCATTGAAAATCTTGTAAAATTTTCCTTGTTTGATAAGACAAATGTGCAGGAGCATTGCTGTGGTGAAGGACTCTCTGGTGAAGCTTTCCTGGATGTTTTTCTGCTAAAGCTTTGGCTAACTCTCAAAACACTCTCTTACTAAGCAGATGTAGTTCATTCCTTGACCCTCCAGAAAGTCAATAAGTAAAATGCCTTAAGCATCCCAAAAAGCTGTTGCCATGACCTTTGATTGTTCTTTGTCTTCAGTATCATACTGGTAAAGCTATGATTCATCTTCTGTTACAATTCTTCAAAGAAATACTTGGGAATTTTAATCTCACTTGTTTAAAATTTCCATTGAAAGCTCTGCTCTTGACTGCAGCTCGTTGGGGCACAACAGTTTTGGTACCCACCAAGCAGAAAGTTTGCTCAACTGTAATTTATCAGTCAGTGTTGTGTAAGCTGAACCAACGAGATGTTTATGGTATTGGCTATTGTTTCTTCTGTTAATTGTCAGTACTCTTCAATAAGGGCATAAAAGAGATTAATTTTTTCCTCATAATTGATGTAGATGGTCTGCCACTGGGGGCTTTATTTTCAACATCATCTCCTTCTTAAAACAAGTTATTCATTTGTAACCTGCTAATTTCTTTAGGGCATTGTCTCCGTAAACTTTTTGTGGAGCATAAATGATTTTACCATTCTTCCACCCAAACTTCATCATAAATTTGATGTTTGTTCTTGCTTCAATTTAAGCAGAATTCATGTTGCTCTGATCAGGGATTCTTCAAAGGGTTGTCACCATTCTTAGTGCCTCAAACTGTATCCTATTCAGACATGTTATAACAAGTTAGTACAAGCTTATTTTGGTAAAAAAAAATTTTGCAATCAATGCATAGTTTTTTCATAATATGCATTTACCATGATTTTTTTAAAGACCCCTTGTATTCCTTTGCACTTTGTTTTTCTCCCCTTTATAAATTAGAAATCAGTCTCTATCAGTTTGTAGAGATCATCCTCATTTTTTTTACAGTTCCACAGTACTCCTCTGTAGCATGCTTTATTCAATCCTCTTTGCTTGGGCAATGTAGTAATTGCCAATAATTTGCAATTGCAAGTGATGCTTTGTTAGAGGTGTATTTTTAAGATAAATTACTAGAAGTAGGATTTCTGGGTCAAATGCATTTGTAGTTTTGTTTGATACTGGCCAAATGGTAGTTCTATCTGTAGTTGTTTGAGAAGCCTCCATACTGTTTTCTATAATGGCTGTTCTAATTTACAATACCACCAATAATGTATAAGGCTTCCCCTTTTTCTGCACCCTTCCCAGCATTTGTTATTTTCTGTCTTTTTTATAATAGCCAGGCTTACTGGGGTAAGATGGTATTTCAACGTGGTTTTGATTTGTATTTCCCTGATGATTAGTGATATTGAGCATTTTTTCATGTGTCTATTGGCCATTTGTACGTCTTCTTTGAATAATGTCTATTAAGTTCTCTTGCCCATTTTTTAATTGCGTTATTTGTTTTTTTGCTGTTGATTTGTTTGAGTTCCTTGTATATACTGGAAATTAGCACCTTGTCAGATGCATATTTTGCAGATATTTTCTCCTGTTCTATAGACTGTGTATATGCTGCTGAAGCAAGCACCTGTTTTATAGATTGTATCTTTGATCTGTTGATTGTTTCCTTTGCTGTATGGAAGATTTGTAGTTTGATATAATATTATTTGTTTATTTTTTTCTTTTGTTGTCTGTGCTTTTGAAGTCTTACTCATAAAGTTTTTGCCAAGTCTTACATCCTGAAGTGTTTCTGCTATGTTTTCTACTAGGAATTTTATAGTTTCACATCTCATATTTAAGTTTTCAATACATTTTGAGTTAATTTTGGTATATGGCAAGATGTATGGGTCTAGTTTCATTCTTCTACACATGGATATCCAGTTTTCCTGGCACCTTATTGAAGAAACTGTAATTTCCCCGATGTATGTTTTTAGAGCCTTTATCAAAGAGCAATTGGCTATAAGCATGTTGGCTTATTTCCGGGCTTTCTATTCTGTTCCATTTGTCCAAGTGTCTGTTTTTATTGCCAGTACCATGCTGTTTTGGTTACTATACCTTTGTAGTTTAATTTGAAGTCAGATATTGTAATGCCTCCAGGTTTACTCTTTTTGCTCAGATTGCTTTGGCTATTCAAGGTCTTTTGTTGTTCCATATGAATGTTAGGGTTACTTTTTCTATTTCTGTGAAGAATGTCATTAATAATTTGATAGGGATTCCATTGAATCAGTAGATCACATTGGGTCATATGGATATTTTCACAACATTAATTCTAACAATACATGAGCATGGAGTATCTTTCTATTTTTTTTGTGTTCTCTTTAATTTCTTTCATTGGTGTTCTGTAGTTTTTATTGTAGAGATCTTTAACCTCCTTGGTTAGATTTATCCCTAGGTATTTTATTTTTTTGGTAACTGTCATAAATGGGATTGCTTTCTTGGTTTCTTTTTCTGCTAGTTCATTGTTAGTGTATAGAAATACTACTGACTTTTGTACAATGATTTTATATCCTGCAGTTTTCCTGAATTGTTTTTCAACTCTAAGATTTTTTTGGTAGAGCTTTTAGGTTTTTCTATATATAAGATCACATCATCTGCAAACAGAAATAATTTGACTTCCTTTTCTCCAATTTGGATGCCCTTTATTCCTCTCTCTTTCCTAATTGTTCTGGCTAGAACTTCCAGGACTATGTTAAATAGGAGTGGTGAGAGTAGGCATCCTTGTCTTGTTCCTATTCATAGAGGAAAAGCTTTCAACTTTTCCTCATATAGGATGATGTTAGCTGTGGATTTGGCATATATGGCTTATATTGTGTTGAGATACTTTCCTTCTATGCCTAATTCGTTGAGAATTCTCATCATAAAGGGGTGCTTAATTTTATCAAATTCTTTTTCCTCTTTTATTGAGATGATCACATAGTTTTTAATCTTTCATTTTGTTGATAGGGTGTATCACACTTATTAATTTGCATATGTTGAACCATCCTTGCATCCCTGGGATGAATCCAACTTGATCATGGTGTATAATCTTTTTGGTGTGCTGTTGGATTCTGTTTGCTAGTACTTTGTTGAGAATTTTTGCATCTAAGTTCATGAAGGATATTGGCCTGTAGTTTTCTTTTCTTCTTTTTTTGTTTTGTTTTGTTTTTTGACAGCTGGCCTGTACAGGGATCCTTAACCTTTGTGTGATACATTGTGCTCAAACCAACTGATCTAACTGGCCAGCCCAGTATAATTTTCAAATGTGTCTTTGTCTGATTTTGGTATCAGGGTGATGCTGACCTCATAGAATGAGCTTAGGAGAATACCTTCTGCTTCAATTATTTAGAATAGTTTCAGAAGAGTTGGTATTAAATCTCCTTTTCTTTAAAAGTATGATAGAATTCAGTAGTGAAGTCATCTAGTCCTGGGCTTTTATTTGTTGGGAGACTGTTGATTATTGTTTCAATGTCATTACTTATTTTTGGTCTGTTCAGGTTTTTGATTTTTTCTTGGTTCAGTCTTGGTAGGGTGTATGTGTCCAGAAATTTATCCATTTCCTCTAGATTTTCAGATTTATTGGTGTGTAGATATTCATAATAGTCTCTAATGATTCTGTATTTCATGGAATCAGTTGTAATGTTTTCTTTTCATTTCTGATTTTTGATATTTGGGTCTTTTCGTGGTTAGTCTAGCTAATGGTTTGTCAATTTTGTTTATCTTTTCAAAAACCAACTTTTGATTTCATCAATTTTTTGTATCTTCTTTTGGTCTCTATTTCATTTATTTATTCTCTGATGTTTATTCTTTATTATTTGGGGTTGGATTGTTCTTTTTTTTCTAGTTCCTTGAAGTGTAATGTTAAGTTGTTTATTTGGGAATCTTTCAACTTTTTTGATGTAAGCACTTAATGCAATAATCTTCCTTCTTAGTACTGGTTTTTCAGTATCCCAGTGGTTTGGTATGTTGTGCTTGTATTTTTGTTTGTTTCATGGAATTTTTTGATTTCCTGCTTTATTTCTTCTTTGACCCATTGGTCATGTTGTTTAAATTCCATGTATTTGTACAGATTCCAAAGTTTAGTTTGTCATTGATTTTTAGATTTATTCCATTGTGGTCTGAAAAAATACTTGATATGATTTCAATCATTTAAATTTGTTGGGCCTTGATATGTGATCTGTCCTGGAGAATGATCCATGTGCTGATGAGAAGATTGTATATTTTACTTTTGTGGGATAAAATGTTCAGTAAATGTCTGTCAAGTCTGTTTGCTCAAAAGTGCCATTTAAATCCAATATTTCTCTGCTAATTTTTTGTCTACATGATCTGTTCAGTGCTGAGAGAGGCATGTTAAACCCCCCAACCATTATTGTATTAGAGTCCATCTCTCCCTTTAGATGCAACAACATTTGCTTTACATATCTGGGTGCTTCAATGTTGGGTGCATATATATTAATGATTGTTATGTCTTCTTGCTGCACTGATTCCTTTATCATTATATAATGTACTTCTTTGCCTCTTTTTATAATTTTTGGTTTAAAGTCTATTTTATCTGATATAAGTATGGAAACTCCTCTTCATTTCTGGTTTTCATTTGTGTGGGATGTCTTTTTTCATCCCTTCACTATTAGTCTATGTGTATTATTATTGGCGAAGTGAGTTTCTTTCAGGCAGCATATAGTTGGGTCTGGTTTTTAAATATTTTCAGCCAGTCTATATCTTTTAGGTGGAGAATTTAATCCATTAATATTCAGGGTTGTTATTGAAAGTTATTGCCTTATTTCTGCCATTTTATTAACTTCTTTATGGTTGTTTTATATTTCTCTTGTTCTTTCTTTCACTTTTATTGTTTGTCTTTGCTGTTTGGTGTTTATTTGTAGCAATAAGATACATTTTCTTTCTCTTTCTCATATGTATATTTGCTCTACTAGTGGTTTTTATTCTTTCTTGTGTATTCACATTGATAGTTATCACTCTTTTGATTCCAGATGTAGGACTCCTTTGAGGAATTTTTATAGTTCCTGTCTTGTGGTGGTGAATTCATACTATGTTTGTTTGTCTGAGAAAGACACTATTTCTCCTTCATTTCTGAAGGCTAGCTTTGCTGGGAGTTTTTTCTTTTAGCACTTTGAATATATCATCCAACTCTCTCTTGGCCTGTATAGTTTCTGCTGTGAGGTCTGCTGTTAGTCTGATGGGGATTCCCTTATAGGTGACTTGATGCTTTTCTCTTGCTGTTTTTAGAATTCTTTCTTTGCCTTTGACTTTTGACAATTTGACTACAATGTGTCTCAGGGAGGTCTTTTCTGGGTTGAATCTGTTTGGGGATCTTTGAACCTCTAGGATCTGGAAGACTGTATCTCTCCTAATATTTGAAAAGTTTTCAGCTATGATTTCATTAAACAGTCTTTCAATACCTTTTTCTTTCTCTTCTCCTTCTGGTATTCCCATAATATGGATGTTTGTGTGCTTAAGGTTGTCAGATAGATCTTGTGGGCTTTCTTCATTTTTAAAATTTTTATTTTTTTATTTTTTTTGGTCTAACAGAGTTAATTTAAAAAGCCTTCCTTCTAGTTCAGAAATACTTTCTTCTACTTGTTCTAGCCTGTTGCTTAAGCTCACAGCCTTTTTTTTTCATTGAATTAATTATTCAGTTCCAGGATTTTTGCCTTTTTTTTTAAATGGTTTCTATCTCATTTGAATTTTTTCATGTTGTCAACTTTTTAATAAAAAATTCATTGTGATTTCTATCTATTTTTTCTTACCTCACATTGAGTTTCTTTAAGATTGCCATTTGTTATTCCTCTTCAGGAATTTCATCAGTTTCCTGTTGTTTGGGGCCTGGTATTGGAGAATTATTGTCTTCTTTTTGGGGTATCATGTTTCCCTGTTTTTCACACTTCTCATAGCTCTGCATTGATTTCTGGGCATCAGTTGATGTAGTTCTTCTTTTAATTTTTGGAGTAGTTTGTGAAGAGAGAAACACTTACCTATAGAAGTGTTCCATATTGATAGTCAGGATGGGTGCTGTAGCTTTGGTTCTGTAGTAGGTGTCAGCTTGCTCCCTGCACATACTCCGCTGAGGTAGGTGGGACTGCTGGATCAGGTGGGCTTCTGAGCTCCTGGTTAAGGTGGGCATGGTTCTAGGCATCCTGCTAATTTGGAGTCTGTATAGTTTCAGGAGTGTGTTTTTTTTTTTTTTTTTTTTTTCTTTTTCAAAATATCTATTCAGTTGTCTCACCATCATTTATCAGAAAGTTCAGTTTTGTTTCTGATTTCAGATACCATTTTATAATATACTAAATTTTCATATGTACTTTGGTCTATCTCTGGACACTACCTTCTATTCCATTGATCTGTCTATGCAGGTACCACTGCCACACTGCTTTAATTATAGGGGCTTTATAGTACATTTTTAATAGTTAGCAAATGTAGCACCTATGTGTACTTCAAAAAGATTTTCTTTTTGTGTGTTTGCTAGCTATTTTTGCATGTTCAGTGTTTCATAGGAATGTTAATATCAGATTTTATAACTCTAGAAATAAAGCTTGTTGATTTAGGAACACATTAAATTCATCAGTTGAGAGAAAGTGGCATCTTGTTGATGTGGAGATGTTCTTTCCATTTGTTCAAGTATACATTTTGGTCTTTCAGATTTGTTTTATAATTTTCCTCATGTTTTTTACATTATTTTGTTGAGTTTGTACCTCAGCATGTTTGTTGTTGTTGTTGCTAATGTAATACGGTTTTCTTCTTCTAATTTCTCTTCAAACTAGTTATTATTGGTGTAGATGAAGACTAATGATTTTTGCATGTTAATTTACAGTCTGATACAGTGATGTATTACTTTATTGTTTTAGTTAGTTCTGTTGTGTTTTTTTTTTGTTGTTGTTGTTGTTCTTTTTTGCTGACTGTCTGGTAAGGGGATCTGAACCCTTGACCTTAGTGTTATAACACTATGATCTAATCAACTGATCTAACCAGCCAGCCCTATTTGTTAGCTTTATCATTGAGTATTTAGGGTTTTCCAGCAGGTATACTGTCATTTCATTTGCAAGTAAAGACTATTTTACTTCTTCTTTACCAGTTTGCCTGCCTCTAATTGTTTTCTCTTGTCTAGTTACAATGGCTCACAACTCCAGGATAATATAAATGTAGTGAAGATAGTGGACATATTGTCTTATTCCTGATCTTAGTGGAAATTCCTCTCCTGCTTTTCTATTAGGCAGCATTATGACTTTATAATCAGAACATATGTTGTTATCAGGTAGCCATTGATTTTTCACTCTCAAGAGTTTTTTAATTAAGAATTGGTATTGAATTTTGTCGAAGCCTTTTCAGGATCTATGAAAAAGACAATCTAATTTTTAGACTTTAAAAGTTACTAAAATGGTGACTTATATTAAGAGATTTCCTATTATCAAAATTTACATTCCTGATATAAATAACACTTGGTCATGATCTAATATTTTTGTGGATAATTTTTTATTTGCTAATATTTTATTTAGGACATTTGTATCAATGTTTATAAGTGATGTTGGTTTGTAATTTTCTTTTTTTTTCTATCAATATCCGGTCTATGGATCAATGTTATACAGCTTTATAAAAAGAACTTTAATGTTTAACTTCATTTTTTATGTTGTGAGATATTTAATTACTAAGAGCTTGGAAAAAAATATGAGATATTTGGGCATAGTTCTTTCTTGTGGAGTGGTACCCATTAACTTCTTACTTTTAAAAATCTTTCTGTGGATTAATTTTGGTAAACTCTATTTTTCTTGAAAATGATACATTTCTTCTAGATTTTCAAGTTACTTGCATGGAAGTGTGAAAAGTAATTACTTACAATTTTTAAAAAATATCTACTCTGAATCAACAGTTATTTATTTCCTGTCATTTCTTATTTTTTACATTTGTGCTGTCTCCACTTATTTCTTGATTAAATAGTGGCTTGTGTGTGTGTGTTTAATATTTTTCCCAAAGAAACAGGACTTTATTAAATTGATCTACCACTTTAATATGTTCTATCTACCTCATTAATTTTTGTTTTTATCTTTATCGATTTTTTCTTGTGCTTCCTTTCGTTTACTTTGTTTTTCTTTAGATTTTTGGCTGGAAATTAAATTATTTATTTTTATTTTTAATTGATATTGATATAGGTGTTTAAAGCTATGACTTGTTCTGATTGGTGTTTTGAATGTATCACATAGATTCGAGTATAGAATATTACATATCATTATCTTTCAGAACTTCTCTAATTTTTGTTTTCATTCCCTTTCACTTATAAGGAAAGATTTTTGTAAATATCTAAGTAAAATGAATTTTAATTTAATTTTTATTTTTAGCTTTATTTTATTGTAATCAGAGACTGTTCTTAATATTTATGTTTTGTAACTCATGAAATTTTCTGAGCAACCTATTATATGATCAATAGTGTGAATATTCTGTGTGAACTTGATAAGAAAGTGCATTCTCTATTATCAGGGAATAGTGTTTTATATATTTCCATAAGATCTACTGTATTATTTTGTTTTTCTGCTATATCCTTACTTATATTTTAATCCAGTTCACCTGTTTGCACAAAGGATGAAGTGTTAAAATATCCTGCAGTCAATGTTTCTATTTTCCTTTGATTCAAAGATATTCATAACTATTATATGTACATTATGAATTGCAGCTTAAGGTTCTCTGTCTTTTCAGCAGCGTCTTTAATTTTTCTCCTACTTCATTATTTCTCTTCATTGCCACATCTCCAAGGGTCACACCCTTTATTTATGACCATGTCTTCTAGAAGCAATACTTCTTTGAGGCTTCAACCTCTACTTCTGCTCACTTTCAAGCCCTTTCTCTGTAGATGAGGAATGAGACACCCACGCCCAGATCTGTGGTCAGTATTTTACCACTTGGTACTGGTCTTTCTCTTTCTGAGGGTGGATTTGTCTGTGCTTCATTTATTTTATTTTATTTTTTTTCTGGAAAAATAGCAATATTTTTATTCATTGCCTCTCTCCCCTTTTACCTACTTTTTTTTTTTTTTAGGTTTTTACAATTTTTATTTTATTTTATTTTTTTTAATTTTATTTTGTCGATATACATTGTAGCTGATTATTGCTCCCCATCACCAAAACCTCCCTCCCTTCTCCCTCCCCCCCTCCCCCCCAACAATGTCCTTTCTGTTTGGTGTCGTATCAACTTCAAGTAATTGTGGTTGTTATATCTTCTACCCCCCCCGTCTTTTTGTTTGTTTGTTTGTTTTGTTTGTGTGTGTGTGTGTGTGTGTGTGTGTGTGTGTGTGAATTTATATATTAATTTTTAGCTCCCACCAATAAGTGAGAACATGTGGTATTTCTCTTTCTGTGCCTGACTTGTTTCACTTAATATAATTCTCTCGAGGTCCATCCATGTTGTTGCAAATGGCAGTATTTCATTCGTTTTTATAGCTGAGTAGTATTCCATTGTGTAGATGTACCACATTTTCCGTATCCACTCATCTGATGATGGGCATTTGGGCTGGTTCCAACTCTTGGCTATTGTAAAGAGTGCTGCGATGAACATTGGGGAACAGGTATACCTTCGACTTGATGATTTCCATTCCTCTGGGTATATTCCCAACAGTGGGATGGCTGGGTCGTATGGTAGATCTATTTGCAATTGTTTAAGGAACCTCCATACCATTTTCCATAGAGGCTGCACCATTTTGCAGTCCCACCAACAATGTATGAGAGTTCCTTTTTCTCCGCAGCCTCGCCAGCATTTATCGTTCATAGTCTTTTGGATTTTAGCCATCCTAACTGGGGTTAGATGGTATCTCAATGTGGTTTTGATTTGCATTTCCCGGATGCTGAGTGATGTTGAGCATTTTTTCATATGTCTGCTGGCCATTTGTATATCTTCCTTAGAGAAATTCCTACTTAGCTCTTTTGCCCATTTTTTAATTGGGTTGCTTGTTTTCTTCTTGTAAAGTTGTTTGAGTTCCTTATATATTCTGGATATTAATCCTTTGTCAGATGTATATTTTGCAAATATTTTCTCCCACTCTGTTGGTTGTCTTTTAACTCTTTTAATTGTTTCTTTTGCTGTGCAGAAGCTTTTTAGTTTGATATAATCCCATTTGTTTATTTTTCCTTTGGTTGCCCGTGCTTTTGGGGTCGTATTCATGAAGTCTGTGCCCAGTCCTATTACCTGAAGTGTTTCCCCTATGTTTTCTTTAAGAAGTTTTATTGTCTCAGGGTGTATATTTAAATCCTTAATCCATTTTGAGTTGATTTTAGTATACGGTGAGAGGTATGGATCTAGTTTCATTCTCCTGCATATCGATATCCAGTTATCCCAGCACCACTTGCTGAAGAGGCAGTCCCTTCCCCAGTGAATAGGCTTGGTGCCTTTGTCAAAGATCAGATGGCAGTAAGTGTGTGGGTTGATTTCTGGATTCTCTATTCTATTCCATTGGTCAGTGTGTCTGTTTTTATGCCAGTACCATACTGTTTTGGTTATTATAGCTTTGTAGTATAGCTTAAAGTCAGGTAGTGTTATGCCTCCAGCTTTATTTTTTTTGCTGAGCATTGCTTTGGCTATCCGTGGTCTTTTATTGTTCCATATAAATGTCTGAATAGTTTTTTCCATTTCTGAGAAAAATGTCTTTGGAATTTTGATGGGGATTGCATTGAATTTGTATATCACTTTGGGTAGTATGGACATTTTCACTATGTTGATTCTTCCAATCCAAGAGCATGGAATATCTTTCCATCTTCTTGTATCCTCTCTAATTTCTCTCAGCAGTGGTTTGTAGTTCTCATTATAGAGATTTTTCACCTCCTTGGTTAACTCAATTCCTAAGTATTTTATTTTTTTGGTGGCTATTGTAAATGGGCAGGCTTTCTTGATTTCTCCTTCTGCATGTTCACTATTGGAGAAAAGAAATGCTACTGATTTTTGTGTGTTGATTTTGTATCCTGCTACTGTGCTGAAATCATTTATCAATTCCAACAGTTTTTTTGTAGAGGTTTTAGGCTGTTCGATATATAGGATCATGTCATCTGCAAACAGGGACAGTTTGACTTCATCTTTTCCAATCTGGATGCCCTTTATTTCCTTCTCTTCTCTGATTGCTCTGGCTAGTACTTCCAACACTATGTTGAATAGGAGTGGTGAGAGTGGGCATCCTTGTCTAGTGCCTGTTCTTAAAGGAAAAGCTTTCAGCTTTTCCCCATTCAGGATGATATTGGCAGTGGGTTTGTCATATATGGCTTTAATTATGTTGAGATACTTTCCCTCTATACCTAACTTATAGAGGGTCTTTGTCATGAATGAGTGCTGAACTTTATCAAATGGTTTTTCAGCATCTATAGAGATGATCATATGGTCCTTGTGTTTGAGTTTATTAATATGGTGTATCACATTTATTGATTTGCGTATGTTGAACCAACCTTGCATCCCTGGGATGAATCCCACTTGATCGTGATGAATAATTTTTCGTATGTGTTGCTGTATTCTGTTTGCTAGTATTTTAGTGAGGATTTTTGCATCTATATTCATCAAGGATATCGGCCTGTAGTTTTCTTTTTTGGTTATATCTTTACCTGGTTTTGGTATCAGGATGATGTTTGCTTCATAGAATGAGTTTGGGAGATTTGCGTCCGTTTCAGTCTTTTGGAATAGTTTGTAAAGAATCGGTGTCAATTCCTCTTTGAATGTTTGGTAAAATTCTGCTGTGAATCCATCTGGTCCTGGGCTTTTCTTTGTTGGGAGCCTTCTGATAACAGCTTCAATCTCCTTTATTGTTATTGGTCTGTTCAAATTTTCTACGTCTTCACGGTTCAGTTTTGGGAGCTTGTGTGTGTCCAGAAATTTATCCATTTCCTCCAGATTTTCAAATTTGTTGGCGTATAGTTGTTTATAGTAGTCTCGAATGATTCCTTGTATTTCAGATAAATCAGTTGTAATATCGCCTTTTTCATTTCTAATTTTTGTTATTTGAGTCTTCTCTCTTCTTTTTTTTATTAGCCATGCTAATGGTTTGTCAATTTTATTTATCTTTTCAAAAAACCAACTTTTTGATTCGTTGATCTTTTGAATTGTTTTTTGGTTTTCAATTTCATTCAGTTCTGCTCTGATCTTAATGATTTCTTTCCGTCTGCTAACTTTAGGATTGGATTGTTCTTGTTTTTCTAGTTCTTTAAGGTGAAGTGTTAGGTTGTTCACTTGCCATCTTTCTATTCTTCTGAAGTGAGCATTTAATGCAATAAATTTTCCCCTCAATACTGCTTTTGCAGTATCCCACAGGTTTTGGTATGATGTATCATTGTTTTCATTAGTTTCAATAAACTTTTTGATTTCCTGCTTGATTTCTTCTTGGACCCATATGTCATTAAGTAGAATGCTGTTTAATTTCCATGTGTTTGTATAGTTTCCAGAGTTTTGTTTGTTATTAATTTCTAGTTTTAATCCATTGTGGTCTGAGAAGATACATGGGATAATTGCAATTTTTTTGAATTTATTGAGACTTGATTTGTGACCTAATATGTGATCTATCCTGGAGAATGATCCATGTGCTGATGAGAAGAATGAATATTCTGAGGTTGTTGGGTGGAATGTTCTGTAGATATCTGCCAATTCCAATTGGTCTAGAGTCTTGTTTATATCTTGTGTTTCTCTACTGATTCTTTGCCTAGATGATCTGTCTAATATTGACAGTGGGGTGTTCAGGTCCCCTGCTATTATGGTATTAGTATCTATTTCCTTCTTTAGGTCTAATAGAGTTTGTTTTATAAATCTGGCTGCTCCAACATTGGGTGCGTACATATTTATGATTGTTATGTCTTCTTGATGGATCAGTCCTTTTATCATTAAGTAGTGTCCCTCATTGTCTCTTTTTATGGTTTTTAGTTTAAAGTCTATTTTGTCAGATATAAGAATAGCCACTCCAGCTCGTTTTTCTTTTCTGTTTGCATGGTAAATCTTTTTCCATCCTTTCACTCTTAGTCTGTGTGAATCTTTATGGGTGAGGTGGGTCTCTTGTAGGCAGCATATAGTTGGGTCCTGCTTTTTGATCCAGTCAGCCAGTCTGTGTCTTTTAATTGGGGAATTTAAGCCTTTAACATTAAGAGTTGTTATTGAAAGGTGTTGATTTATTCCTAGCATTTTATTGGTTGTTTGGTTGTCTTAGGTGTCTTTTGTTCCTTGCTTTCTGATTTACTGTTTGGTTTCTTTGTTTGTTGGTTCCTTAGGTTGTAGATAGTGTTTTTGTTAGCTTGTTTTCTCTTCATGAATGCCATTTTTATTGTACTAGCGGGTTTAGATTTTTCTTAGGTTTTTATGGCAGTGGTAGTTATTTTTCAGGAACCAAACCCAGTACTCCCTTGAGGATTTCTTGTAAGGGTGGTCTTGTGGTAGTGAACTCCCGCAGTTTTTGTTTGTCTGAGAAATATACTATTTGCCCCTCATTTCGGAAGGATAGCCTTGCAGGGTAGAGTATTCTTGGCTGGCAATCTTTGTCTTTTAGTATTTTGAAAATATCATCCCATTCCTTTCTAGCTTTTAGGGTTTGTGATGAAAAGTCTGATGTTAACCTGATTGGGGCTCCCTTATAGGTGATTTGACGCTTCTCTCTTGCAGCTTTTAAGATTCTCTCTTTGTCTCTGAGTTTTGCCAATTTGACTATGACATGTCTTGGAGAAGGCCTTTTTGGGTTGAATACGTTTGGAGATCGTTGAGCTTCCTGGATCTGAAGATCTGTGATTTTTCCTATACCTGGGAAGTTTTCTGCCACTATTTTGTTGAATATGTTTTCAATGGAATCTCCATTTTCCTCCCCTTCTGGAATACCCATGACTCGGATATTTGAGCGCTTGAGGTTGTCTGATATCTCTCTCAGATTTTCTTCCATGTCCTTGATTCTTTTTTCTTTCTTTTTGTCTGCTTGTGTTATTTCAAACAGCCCATCTTCAAGTTCAGAGGTTCTCTCTTCAACTTCGACAAGCCTGCTGGTTAAACTCTCCATTGTGTTTTTTATTTCGCTGAATAACTTCTTCAGTTCAGCAAGTTCTGCTACATTTTTTTTCAGGACATTGATTTCCTTGTATATTTCCTCTTTCAGATCCTGTATACTTTTCCTCATTTCATCATGATGTCTAGCTGAGTTTTCTTGTATCTCATTCAGTTTCCTTAGAATTATCACTCGAAATTCCTTGTCAGTTATTTCAAGGGCTTCTTGTTCTATAGGATCTAGAGTATGAGATTTATTAACTTTTGGTGGTGTACTTTCTTGATTTTTTGTATTTCTGGTGTCTTTTTTTTGGTGTTTATTCATTGTGGCAGGGGGTTTCACAGTCCACCGGTTTGAGACTAATGACTAACTAGGATGTTGCTGTGGTTGCCAATTTGGTATGGCTCCCGCCGTGACTGCTCAGTTGGCCTCTAGTGTCTTGTGTGTGTGGTTGCCTCGGGTCTTGGGCTTCTCCGGGGATCCACCTTTCTGGTCAGCTTGGACTCTGCTGGGCTGGTGGATCACGTACCACAGGGTGTGTGATCTCTGTTGAGCTTTCACTTTCTGTACAGGACTTCTCCCCGTTCCGTGTGCTCTGGCCCAGGCTGTTAGATCGTGCAGTGGCGACCCCACCGGGTGTGTGGTTTCTGTCGAGTCTCCGCCTCCCTGGCCGCACGTCTCCCCCCTCTGTGCACACTGTGCTGGGCTGGGGCGTGTCTTCTGCACCCCTCGTCTATCAGCTGGGCCTTCAAGACCCTGCTCAGCACCGCCTCACCCAGGAAGTCTACCAGGTTTCTGCTAGGCACAGACGACCGGTCTCTCTGGGTGCCTTTGTAGCACTGTGTAGATCTTTCTCGGGTCTTGTTCACCTTTGTATCCCCCCGGTATAAACCGAGTCTAGTGCCCTCCTGCAGCCTGCTCTCCGGCAGGTTCAAGCGGACCTGGGAACTCTCCTACCACACTATTCCCAACCAGAAATTCGTTAGGCTTTTTTCCAAACTGGTGGTCGCAGAGATGGTATCTGCCTCCCAGTAACAGGAAGTTTACCGGGGCCGGAGTCCAGGGTGTGGTGGAGTGACAGTCGGCCCGCCCGTACTTCCTAGCCCTCCCAACACTGGTCGGGACGCCCCACACCCCCAGCCCCGCCAGAGAACCGCAGAGGGAGTGGGAGAGGAGGCCGGCCCGCAGGGTCCGGAAAGCCCCGCGCCAGGCCAAGCAAATGGGCTCAGTGATGGCCGAGCAGGGCGGAGCTGCCCGCACCTGGGAAAATGGAGGCAGCACCGGGGCAGTGAGTGGCCTGGTGGTGCAGGCGGGAGCCGCGTGGGCATCCACCCCCCGAACAGAGCTGTGCCAGGGATCACTCACAGTGCTGTGCCAGGTCGGGCGCTCGCTCTGTCTCTGGTTTGTTGCCTTCCGTGTTCTCGGCGCTGCCGCCTCGGGCTGTTCAGTCGCGGCGCCGCTCGGGCGCTCCCAGGAATCTTCTTTAATGCCGGCCTGAAACCTCGAATCCTGAATAGGGCAGCTGGCCGCCTTCAGTGCAGCCCCAGCCTCCGGGATCCTGGCTGCATCCACAGCAGCCCTGGCGCCGTGTTCCCTGTTTCAAGACTCGCTTTTGCAGCTAAGAATCAGTTCTTTTCCTGCTCCACACTTCAAAGCTGTTGCCTGTAAATGAGGCAGCCTCTCCTGCCGGGGGCAAAGTGGCGTTGAGCCCCCACGACCGGCCAGCAGCAGCAGTCCTCCCTTAAGAGATGGCCAGAGGAAGGTCCACAAGTTTCCCGGCTGCCTGAGGCCCAGTGGCCACCTTTTCCACCTCAGCTACTCCGCGCCAGCCGCCGCAGCTGCCGCCATCTTGAAAACTCTCTGTGCTTCATTTATGACATTGGATCCTGTCTACTTTTTCCCGTGGAGTCGCCAAAGATCCCCTTCCTCCCTGCTCTCTTCACCCACAGTCTTGCAGAGGCAAAGGGTGCTCTGTTGGGATTTGGTGTGTATTTGTCTGCTTACAGGCAATGCAAAGCTCATGACATTCTCAGTTCCTAGTAGTAATGCTGAAGGCATTGGTTCTGTGTGGTTTTTTTTTTATTTGCATTCCTGCTGATCTTTTATGCTATTTAGGAGGATATGTATAGAGTGATATAGATTCGGGCAGCCATCATTTTCTTAAGCCAAATTCTTTTAACTTGATTTGGGTACAGTAAATCTTCTGAGTAGAATGTTCTTTTAAATGTGATATTTGTTGTAAAAAGTAAATGTCCTTACTCTCTTTTTACCAATTGACCCTTCGAATACTGTTCTTCTCTGACACATAATCAAACAAACATTTTAAAATAAGCTTCATGTTAGCTTTTGCATAATCATCCTTCTCTCCAAACTTAAGTGTTTCTTTTTGGAAAAGGACACACATTTCCTGACCCAATTTGCAAAGGAAGATTATCCATTGGCTTGTGCAATATCTATGTATTTCTCCTTAAAAGGAGGTCTTAGGAAGACTCATATTTTAAGAATTTCATTCTATAACTCTCACCCTACCCCAAATAAAAACAGAATTGATATAAACCTACAAGGAATGTGCAAAGCTTGGGCTTAGAAAAAAATAACATGATTGTAATGTTTTGTGCAATCAACAAGTGATCATTTGGAGGTAAATAAATTATTTGTTCTTTGTTCACACTGCTAATAGCCTAAGCATAAATCTATATACTTGATAAGAATAATCAGCAACCACAGGAATAGCAAGCACCAGTGAGAGATAAACATAAAATAACAGTTCAATCAACTAATGTAGTTTTAAAGCACTGTTTTCTTATTTGAAAAAAGCTGTTAACTGCTACTGTTTAAAAGAATAGACTCACAGATGGAACAAGGACTAGAGTTTCAATCTCAAGTGAGTAAAACTAATATGCATTAAATCCAGAAAAAAATTGAAATAAAATTGTAAGGTGAGTTTATGTTAACAAATCTCAGAAAGTTTAGAGTCCTTTTTAAATTTTATATTCTGGGCCAGCCTGTGGCTCATTCGGGAGAGTGCGGTGCTGATAACACCAAGGCCACGGGTTCAGATCCCATATAGGGATGGCCGATTCGCTCACTGGGTGAGTGTGGTGCTGACAACACCAAGTCAAGGGTTAAGATCCCCTTACCGGTCATCTTTTTAAAAAATAAATAAATAAATAAATAAAATAAAAATAAATAAATTTTATATTCTTTTTTTTTCTTTTTTCTTTTGGTCTATTAAAAATGTCTGAAACTTTTGGATCTTTGAAAGGCAGGCCATTTTGTAGACGTAAATATTTAATAGCACATTTGCACTACTTTGAAGACATTTGTCAAATTGTTTAGACTTGGACAATTATTTACTGTCTAGGGAGTAGTGGTGATAAATATTCATTTTTGCAAAACACTTAGTAATTGAATGGTCAATGTAGCTGAAAATATACTCAAAAATAAAATAAATTACTGAGCCGTTAAATAGAAATCTAAATAACATATGACATAGTATCACTAAATGTCTAAAAAATAGTTTATTCATTTATGCTATGAAGTTTAAGAGCTCACCTAAGCTCCAGAAAGGTTTGTCTTAGCAATATATTGAACAGTAGGAATTTTACATACAAAAACAATCCAGCATTGAAGAACCAGCAAGGTAAACGATCCCTGAATTGAATAAGCGGTGTGTTTTAACATTATAACAAAATCTGTTATCTCTGGAAGAAAGAAAGAAAGGTGTAAGTAGCCTACTGTAGCACATACTTACCTATTCCAGTCCATCTCTTTCATTTCTTGAGTTACTGCAATACCTGCAATTAGCCCACCAATTCCTTTAGATTCTGTGGAGCCAAATAAAGTAAAATTGTGATTAATCCAAGATAAAGCATTTTGTTCCTTAGGAATGCTGTTTAGTTGTGTTGTTCTTGTTACAAATTCATACCCACTTTCTGCTTCAATATGGTTGCTGAAATTCTTTCTGAAAATAAATCAGCTTAATTTCTTCACTCAGAGAGAGGGAGAAAAGAAAGAGAAAATGTAAATAAAATTGTACCAGTAAACTAGGACATATACTCAATTTTTTTTTTATTAAACAGTCCTGATGTTAGGATCTAGAATAATACTTTACACATAATAAAGTCTTCAATAAATATTTTGATAGAATAAATAGAGATTGCTTATCCATACAATTAAAATGCAAAAAATAGTTAATTATTATTCTATTTAGTTAAGTTCTAGTTAAAGGTATTCTAAGATAATTGGTTCTAAATCCTCTTTAACAACAGAATGTTTTTATAACATCCCACTTAGGATCATAGTGCCTGCCAATTCGTTAGGGTGTCTGTGAACTATGGGTTTTATATGAGAACTTTAGGGTTCATTAACAATCTCCAATTCTAAGAATAATTAATCTTCTTATTATGAATGAAAACTAAACTCATGTACAAACTCTGAATTAATAATAAGCCTGGCATGAGGTGTGTATTAGTAAGGTGTATCGTAGGTAAGCCCAAGTGTTAGTTGATGGGATCTTCAAGAGAAACAGATTTGTTACTGTTGACATGATATAATCTTTGCGGGTGGATGAAAGGGGAATTCCCCTTGTTAATAATGTATAGCATTCTAAAGCTGCTAATAGGTCATTCTTTTATATGGTACTTGAATGACTACCTTTGGGAAATCCCAAATGATTTCAATTAAAGTGGCCATTATGGAAGTCTATAATTACGGCAGTACTTGAGAGGCAATTCTTTTGTAATATGATGTAAATGAGGAAAAGATATCATCAAAACCTTAGGGATTTTGAAAGTGATAAGAAATATGCAACAATATTTACTGTATATGGGAAGACATACTTGAAACATAGCTGTGTTTGTTGTGGCCTCATCAAAAGTTCCTTGATGATCTTGAACACATGTGAATACAGGTGTTGGAAGCTATGCAGGGTTGTGGGATAAAAGCAGAATAATTGACAGAAGTTGCTGTGCATGAGGGAAATTTAATTATAATAATCTCACAGAGGCAGAAAGTAATGTGGTAGGAATTGCTGAGGTGTTCCTGGAAAGAACCCATGTGTCCATCTTCTGATACTTGAAAGTAGTTCTTTCACTGACATCAACACCTGCCTCTCACTAGATTTCAGAACTTCCTTGATATGTGTTCAATACTAACTTCTCATTTGCTGTCCAGCTGTACTTTTTCAGCTCACAAAATGTATTTTTATTACTAATAAGTGATTATGGATCATATCCCTAACATTATTACTAAAGTGTGTGGTACTGACTAAGCATGCAACCAAATTTCTGTTTTTCTACTTTTTGCATTATGCTGAACATGATATTATTCTACCAAAATTTGCCTACTTCCAGCGAGCTCATTATATTTTTTATCTGTTTACAAAGATTGCTTCTTTTTCCCAAAAATTCTGACTAGAGCAAGCAGCTACAGCTCCTGACTCAGGAGAATAAGTTATTCGTGGCCACTGACCCATGTCTTTGCTTGGTTTCCTGGAATACCTTGAGAGGTTTAATGGAAATTGTCCAAAACTTCTTGGTCTTTCCATTCAGTTAATCACCACTGGAGGGCCCTTGCTTTCATTTTTTTCCCCAATTTATTTACTTATTTATTTATTTATTTACATATTTATGTATGAAGTAAGAACACTTAACGTGAGGTCCATCCTTTTAACAACTATTTAAGTGTACACTATGCTATTGTTAACTATAGGCACGATGTTGTACAGCCGATCTCTAGAACTTATTCATCTTTCATAACTGAAACTTTATACCCATTGAATAGCAACTCCCTATTTCCCCCTCTTTCAGCCCCTGGAAACCACCATTCTACTCTATGCTTCAGTGGGTTCAGCTCTTTTAAATACCTCACGCTTCCTTGTATCACCCAGATGAGACCGAGATTCTGTTTGAAATCTAAGACAAAAAGAGAGCTTTAAATTTCTGTAATTCTATGATCTTTCTGATTATCAACGTATCCAAAGTCATTGCAAGATAATTAGGGGGAAAAAACAATAAAAATATGAGCAGAAGAATTGCCCATAAATGGTATAGAATTAGCTTTTCATTATACAGTTAATAGTAAAGTATGAAATGACCATCCTTCTGAAGCCTAAACCAAGACTTAGTCTGCAATGATTTCGGCTTTTTTAAACCACCCTTTCAAAGCATTGATTACCCTATTCCAGACCAATACATGCCTCTGGAACATGGCAGCAGCAACTTCCCACAACTTATGCTGTGTACCCTTTCGGAAGCTCAGTTTCATAGTAGGTTGGTGATCCAGCAGTGAAGGACTAGACATCCTCTGGATGACTCAAGATTCATGAACTTAACACCTGAGAGTAAGCTGAGCAGGTAACAGAGGTAATGCTCATATCCTGGGATGCAACAATCCCATCTTCTACAGAGGTTCTAGAATAGGGTTTTCTTTATTCCTGGGTGGAGGAAACATTATATTACTGTATAAAGTCTTGGCTTATTTTATTGTGTAGCCTCACACTAGCAATTCATTCAGGGAAGCCAAACCAAAACTTTCCACATGTAAACAGTTTGAGAATATCGAGTTTGCCTTAAATGAAGTTCCTGGAGCATACTACCATACTATGGAAATCCAGGTATGCTCTGCCTAACCCTGCATTATAAGATAGTTAGAGCCTCTAAAAATGAACACACGGCACTCTCTGTCATGTTTGGATTATAGCCAAGCCTCATTACAGGCTTTTCAACTTTTATGCTTTCCTCGGCACCCGTGGTACTCAGCGACTACTGCTTCCTTCTATAATCTGCACTGTCATTTCATTTTAACCTCGACAGTGCCACAGCTACTTACCAATGTGATGTCAGAATCCAGTGAGGTCTGTGTGGCAGTCAGTTCTGCCCAGCCACACAGGAGGTGCTGATCTGTCTTCAGTTCTCTTACTACAGACCCGTTAACGCCTCCAGGCAGTAATCAGCAATGATGATCTTTATTATCAGGGAAGTACGTAGCACTACCTCGGTGTCCACATAAATAATCACCTGAAGCAGAAGCCATCAGAATGGTAAAGCCTTTTATTCAAGTGAAATATTGTATGAAGTACTCTAGTTGAAGTAAGGGTAAAGGATCCAGAATATTTCCTCTTGGTTCTTTTCCTTGCTGCTCTATCCCACCTCTTGCTATTGTGTTCCCTGAGCTCCAGTTGACCCTCCTGACCCCACTTAAGCTGACGAATGCGGATGAAATGTTTACTGTCTATAAGCAATGCATCCTCAGGTGGGAGACCAAGTCTGATTGAACCTTCTCTGGTTCATCTGTCTATCCCAGAACAATGATTGATACCTAGAAGCCATTGGTTCCACCGTTGTTTCCATTTTGGATTTTGGTCTCCTGCTGTTCTTGCCCAGCCTCACCCACAACATACACCCTGCATCAGGATGTGATCTGGTCTCTACTGAAAACCAGCTCCCTGACTCCATACTAACATGAGTTGTATCAAACTAGACTTCTGATGGTGCCAGAGCAGAACTCAAATACACAGTTAATTTGAAGCTTTACTGTGAGATAGTAACATGAGTGGTACATTTAAGCCAATATAAAGTGGTGAAAAGTGGTTAGAAACAGTGCCAAGACAATGGAAAGCCATAGGAAAAATTTTCATGAAGTACCTGAAGACAGTTTCCTGGTATTTTACCAAGCTCTTTGTCTTTTAATTTCAATTTTTCATTTCTTCATTGAACTCAATTTTCAGAATATCTTCTTGGTGCCACTTCAGGAACTTTTGATACCAGTTGTCACTTTATTTTTTGAATGTTGCTATTTAGTCACAGATTGTACCTGCTGGCCACTCACCATTCATCTAGGACTGACCCAGCATTCTCCGCCCAACCACCACAAGCATTCAAATTATATTATTGTCATTGTGGAGCATACCTATGATGAATTCTTAGAAAAACAGTTCTGGTTTCAAAGCTGATGCCTCTTATCACAAACATATTGGCATTCCATGAGAAAATATGACAAAAAAATTTTATTCATAGTCTAAGTATACTTTGAAAATAATGTTAAGTATACTTCTGAAAACAAAAGGTATAAGACAGAATGGGGATATGAAAGAGGAAGGCAGAAATTCTACATGGAAAGATGATTTGGAGTACTTACATAAGTATACTTTTAAGTATGCTTAATACACACACATACAGATATATACACATATATGTTATACACACAAAACATATATATGGATAATGTACATATATGCACATATAATGTGCAAATATATAAATATATGTACAAAGTTTCTAACCATATCCTTAAACAGTAGTTTTCATGTTCAGATGCATTTTTCCTATATTAATTTCACTTGGAAGAAATACCACATGCCCTTACTCGTAAGTAGGTTCTACAAAATTAAAATAAAATAAACAAATAAATTTTTAAAAAAGAAAGATAAGAAGATACAACAATCACAATAATACATTGAACTTTCTAAAGCAGAGAACAGAACTAAGGTTACCAGAGATGGGAAAGGGGGAACAAGCTGGGGGCGGGGGGGACAAGAAATTGGTAAAGAGCTACAAAAAAATTATTACATTGTGTAATATTGAATATATTGATTATCCTGATTTGAGCATCACATATATTGCACAAGGTATTGATATTCAATGCTGTACCCCACAGATATATACAATCAATTATGTTTCAATAATTTTTTTTTTTAGCATTTTACTTGGCTGTATCAGGGCTTTAATATAAAAGAAAGGTGCTACTGAATTTAAACAATAGTGTCAAACTCTACTACCCATGAAGGAGACGTAAAACCAAGACAATGTGTACAAAACCTCAAAGTGGTCCTTTTACATAAATATTCAACAAAAAGGAGAGTAAAATATACACATTACTAAAGATGTATCATTCCGTTTAAAATTGTATGAGGCAGACAAGTGAGAGCTCGTCTCTCAGTCACTGAAGTTCAACCCCCTTTTTAAAATGTAAGAATGCTCCGTGAGGAAGACCTTTTATCATCTCTGGGTCTTAACCTGAGCATTTGGGGTTTCATTCAACCTCTTTTCTCTAGAAAGAACACATCCTTCCTTGTTTAAAAAAAAACCACACAGAAGTCATAAACACAGAGAAGTCATAAACACACACAAGAGTCATTAAATGGTTTCCTTGCTACTTAGTTTTTAAACACTTTATTCCAAGTGCCCGAGGAGTCATCATTTTTCTTAATGTGATAGACTGCAATGCTGGATATATTTTCCCACTTGGGTTGCTGAATAAAGCTGTGAGAACTACGCATCTTCAGTTTCCAGAGACTGTGAAAACCTTTTTTGTTTTAGTTCGTGTGGGTTCATACCCGCTGAGCACTTTGAAAAAAAAAAAAAAAATCAAAGTAAAACAATTGAAACCATGAAGCTTCATATGACCTCTAACTAAGTTATTAAACATCAATTTTGACTTGTTAAAACAATGGTTTTTTGGTTTACAACAGTTAGGAAATCTTTAAAGAGTGCTGAATGAATTTTTTTTCTATGTTACATGCCACATATAACCTGGAGTACCCTAAATGTCATTTTAGCGGACAAGAATTCTCATAGCACTAAACAATTTGGTTCCTCTTCTTTGAGTTATTATTTTATTTTATTTTTTTTTCTTAATTTTATAATTTAATAGTTTAGAAATACAAAACAATAGAACAATTGAAATTCCAAAATCTTCATTCTCGGACACATGCACCTACACCCACACCCATACACACATTCAAATTATGTTAATTCCCGATGATGCATGGGACAATGATGTACATAGATTTATTAGAGTTTAGAGTAGCTCATATTCAATTTTGGAGAGGTTAATATCAAAATATTATTCTTTCTTTTTTTTTTTCTTTGTCCCCAATATTTTTATTTTTATTTTTATTTTTTTTGTTTTTTAACTTTTATTTTGTCGATATACATTGTGGTTGATTATTGTTGCCCCTTACCAAAATCTCCCTCCCTCCTCCCTTTCTTCCCTCCCCCCCAACAATGTCCTTTCTGTTTCCTTGTCGTACCATCTTCAAGGAATTGTAGTTGTTATGTCTTCTTCCCCCCCCCCGCGGTTTGTGTGTGTGTGTGTGTGTGTGTGTGTGTGTGTGTGTGTGTGTGAATTTATTTATTTATTTTTAGCTCCCACCAATAAGTGAGAACATGTGGTATTTCTCTTTCTGTGCCTGACTTGTTTCACTTAATATAATTCTCTCAAGGTCCATCCATGTTGTTGCAAATGGCAGTATTTCATTCGTTTTTATAGCTGAGTAGGATTCCATTGTGTAGATGTACCACATTTTCCGTATCTACTCATCCGATGATGGACATTTGGGCTGGTTCCAACTCTTGGCTATGCTCATAGTATCAAGAACTCATAATCTAGAAAAACTCCATACTTTTAAAAAAGTAATATGGCAAAATGTCATCTTACGATTCTTCCAGGATTTATTACTCACACCGCTTATTCTGTAAATGTTACTCGAGTACCTATGGTGCCTGGCACTGTTAGGAAGTAGAGATATGGGGATAAGCCAGCACCAACTTGCCCTCAAGAAGTTTATAGTCAACTAGGAAACTGACATGTGCTATGAAGAGTTAGAGCTGCAAGAAAAATAGAACATACAGGACACAGTAGTGATATAAATGAGGAAGGGGAAAGCTCTATGTGAAGATGATTTGGAAAATTTTCATATAAGAGGTTTGCTTTTGAGGCTGTGTAGTGGTAGCAATCTGGTTTCTGGGCTTGAATCTTGAGTCTGCTATTTAATAAGCAATGTAACTTTAGTAAGTTACTTATTCTTGATATGGAAGGCTCAGATCCCTAAACACTAAAAAGGTACTGATAATGGTGTGTTCCTCATGGAGTTATTGCGAGGATGAATTTACAAAATCCAAAATGTAAAGGATTTGGGAGCATGTCTGGAAATTCTCAATAAATGAAGATTATCACAAATCTTAAAAGAATTAGCTTACTAGGCAACAGGAGTGAGGAATATCCAATGGTGCTTTCTTAGAATACATAGAAAGGGAATCTTTTCCCCAAATATTTTCCCATTAATGTATGTACTATAATTAAAGCAATAGAGGCAAATATTTCAAAGGCTGTCCTCCCTTTACTGTCTGTTCAAACATAGCTTGAGTAGATGCTAAAGTCAGATGCTCCTAGAGTGGGGTTATTGACAACAACTTGTGGACTTTATCAACAAAACTGCATAATGGAAGTTAAAACAATGGTTTTGGAACAAAACTAGAAATAAAGCTGTCAAGATGATCTGGTTGTGTATTATGTACCAAACATGGTAGAAATACCTATCAGAAGGAAAATGTAAACTTTTTGAAGACAGCTTAACAATATTATCTCAATACCCTTACAAAAGTTCACGTTTTTTGACCCAGTAATTTCCTTTGTAATCTATTTAAGCAAACAACTTGAAATGCAGAGAAGGACTTGTGCAGAGATGTATATCACAGCATCAGTTATAATAGAAGAAGTATTATTGGAGTTACAAAGTCAATTATGGTCTAAGAGGTTTTTAATGACACAGGAAAATGTTAACATTAAAACGTAAAATCAAGAAGATACAATACTACCTCAACTCTCAATACTATCTCTTTCTTTTATGGATTTAAAATCCATAAAAGAAAGACTAGAAGGAAATAAGTCAAAATATTAATAATGATTGCCTCTGGGTGGTAGGAATAAAGGTCATTTTTATCATTCTTTTTTCTTTTTAGCATTTTCAATGTAAAGAACATGAATTACTTTTAGAGTCAAGAAAATAAATAATTAAAAGACTGAAAAAAGAAATGCAGTGTAGTTCTAAGAAATTGTTCAGTGGAGGAATGTTCAAAGGAAGAATTTTAAGTGGGGGTTTCTCTTTGGCCATCCATCTCTATCCATCAAGCTGTCATTTGTGGCCTTATACATTCTTTCTTTGCTCTGAGTCATGTAAAATCATTTGCTTTCCCGACAATGCATCCACTGTGTGGTGCCATCTTTTTTACATTTACTTACATCCTCATGTTCTGGCCTGGGAGGCTCTGAAAAATTTGTCCCGAGAGCATAGAATGCCTTTTCCAGCAGAGACTTGATATGGAAACCAATCATTGGCCAGAGTTTTATAGGGAAACTAATGCTCCTATTTTTTTGAAGCTGTGAATAAACTCTTGCTCAATTTGACCACCAAAAATTACTCTTGCGTTTTATTTTTCTTCTTTCTGTAATGGTTAATACAGAGGTCTTTTCCCATGGCCATATTTAAATTTTATGCATAAACGCATAGATGCTGAAATTCAGCCTTAGGCCTTCAGGAAACTCCATATGTCAGCTTTCTGTTTCAATCCTATATGCATCTCAGGTAGAACATGTGCTGTCAAACTGCATGTGGCCTGAAGAATGATCACTGGGCTGTTTGGTTTTGCTTTGTTTTGTTTTTATGCTAATAAACCTGCACTGTTGACTGTAAGAGTCACAAAGTAAAATGAGATGGTAAAAGCAATGAAAATGCAAACCTAAAGTATAAATGGTGTTGCAAAGTAGAAAACACAGTTCATACTTTCAAGGTGTCTATAATCTATAGCCACACTGTCCATTGTGTGGTAGTGAGCACCTAAAGCTGAGATGTGCCATACGTGTAAAATTCACACCAGATTTTGAAGATATTAGTGCAAAAAAGAATGAATGTGAAATATCTCAATAATTTTGTATATTAAATATATGTTGAAATAAACATATTTTGGATATATTAGACTAAATAAAATATATTAGTGAAATTAATTTCACACTTTCTATTTTTCATTTTTAATATGGTTCTAGAAAATTTTTAAATTACATGTGTTGACTGCTTTTGTGACTCACGTTATATTTCTACATGAAGACTCACTGTATAAAAATTAAATTATCAGACAGAAATAAATAACAATACCAAAAATAAACCTGAGAAATATTAAGAGGCATATATATGTAGTGCATTTGTAAATTAGCAATAAAGACTGTAAACACTACTAGTCCAAAAGAAAAGCAGATGGCCATGGACAAGGTGAGGACAAGCCTTGGAAAATGTGTCCAGAAATTCACCATGATCTTTCAGCTTAATGGCCCAATCCACCCTGATGTTTGTTTGATCTTGGTTCTTGCAGTTATGTTTTAGTCTAATTCCTAACTTTTTAAACATTAATTCAGTGTCTTCGACTTCTATTCTACACTATGATGCTGTCTGTCTGACTCATTTCTAAATTGAAGTGCATATAGAAAAAAAATTGAATCACTTCAATGATTTTAAATCACTCTTCAATGTGCAAAGCAATTTAAAATTACTGGAGTGCTTCCAATTTTTATTAGTCCTTGAATTTGGAAGTGATCTAGGCTTTTCTGGGCATGTGCAATGCACTGTGACTTAAAATTATTAAGCTCTCATGCCCCCCTTCCCACTGCCCTTATTTTTAAGAAGCTGATTTCACTTTGCAATGGAAACCAGGAGGGTATGGCATAGAAATGGCACGGATAAAGAGAAACACGGGGGAAAAAAGCTTCCATTTAATAATGAGAACTATACTTTGTAATTAGATAGTGCCTTGCCCAAGGATCTCTAAGTGCTTCATAAACATTAGCTCATTCATCATAAAGACATCTTACAGGGGGCATGTTTCCAGTGTGGGAGAGTGGTGGTAGGGATGGATAAAGCCGTTTAGATTGGCTTTGAACATTGAATTGGATAATTTGAATGATGTGAGAGCTGTGCCTAGAACATTTGTTTGGGGTGATGCTGCTTTTTTTTTTTTTTAATTTCCCTTCTTTTTGCAAGAAGGAGATAATGTTACACTGATCCATTTGCAAATGTCATAAAAAAATTAACTTGGCAATGCAGAATCTACTAAATAAATTGCTTATCCCAAATAAACTCCAGGAGCAAACATAAAGTGATTGGTTTCCTAATTTAATTACTTTAGTTAAACTTTAGAAGAAACTACATAAACCTTTCCACCATTTTCTTTCAAGTTAATTTCTTCCTGTTTAGTGTATACTGAATCCACTGAACCTAAAACATTTACCTGTAAAATGATTTATCTGAGAATTTTCAAATCATAGACATTTCCTCTGTTATTGTAATATGAGAAGTCATAATCAATACAGGGGTTTAGTAAAACCTTCACTGTAGGAGTGCCTTAATTCAGGACCAAGAATAAGAGATTCCGTTTTTAAATGTAGACTTAGAAGAGGTTGGCTGCTAGTTCTTCACTATTATGCAACAGATTATCCAGACTTACTATGACATGAGCACCATGGTAGGCATTTAAAACAATAATAGTGAATCAGATAAAATGAAGCCTGTGACCAAACAGGCTTATGTGGAAAGGAAGATTTCAAGTGGGCTCATTATATCACACACTGGAAGGGCTTTATGCAATCTGTATCCTTGAGATCTGAGTAATAGTCTCTATAAAACATTATGCCTATGATGAAAACACTTACTCATCTAACAGGATCTAGCCTACTAGTGATATGTCTCACACAATAATAATATGAGTTATCCAGTAGCATTGACTGAGTCCTTGACAATGGCTATGTGTTTCCCTATCTGTTATAAACAAACAAACAACACTACCAACAAGTAGTAAAGAGAAAAAATGAAGTTTTAAGGGCCCACTCCTACAAGGCTGGAAGAAATAAAAAGCATGTCAAACAACGTGACCTCCATAGAAATTACAGACTAATTGTCCATAGTTACTTACCTTAGACCAAATACAAAAGTCGTATATATGAATACGAAGTTCTAGTTTCAACTCATGCAAAGAATTTCAGTTCATTCTTCCAAAGTAATAGTGGCAAGGTCCTTTAAAATCCAGGGCATATACAGTAGGCCTATACAGTAACATCTTAGTGAAGGTGATCTTTAAGGAAAACTTAACATGATATATGCATGTGCTGTTGCTGTTGTTGTTGTTGTTGTTAATTTCATTTTGAACAGTATGACCCAGAGGCGGAAGTAGAATTTACAGTAATGCTGAGGATTAAAAGGAATGAGCCTCTTGTTCAGAAAATTAGCTAATCAATATGCCAAGCTTATTTTTAAAAATGCTTTAATTTTTTAAAATACAGCATGTCCGCTTCAGCTTCCTGTATTTGACTCTGATAATAAAACTTTCAGTATGACTAATGCAGTTTAGCTAAACAAATTAGAGAACTGCACCGTTTTTGCTGAGGAGAATGTTTCCATTAGCCATTGTGATGCTCTCTGCCTGGTCAGCGAGTAATGACTGTGAACCAGGCCAGGAGAGCAAGGCTTATGTTTTGTGATGGACAGATAGAAAGCAGTGGGCAAGGACTATAGCAGAGTGAGGGCCAAGGTTTCTTCATCTGGAGACTGTAAGCTGCTTTGGGAAAAGAGTGGAACAGCCATGAGCATCCCTTCTATTTTCCTGGCTGCAAAACTCCTCCCATTTTAGTTAATGGAACAGGTGAATGTCAAAGAGAACCAGAGGAAGCAACTGAAAGAGACCCAGAAGCACTTGGCGTTACTGGCCTCGCCACTTTCCCTGGACTTCTGCAGGCTTACACCTATGCGTTACAGGGTATGTTAAGAGCTGAAGAGTGTTAACCTCCCCCCACAACCCTCTGTGAAGATGTTGAAGTCCTAACCCCTTGGACCTCTGAATGGGATCTTATTTGGGTAGGTAGGTGCAGGTGTAATTAGTTAAGATAGGGGCACACTGGAGTAAAGTGGGCCCTTAGTCCATTCTGACTGGTGTCCTTATAAGAAGAGGGAAAGTGATGTGAAGACAGTCACCTGGGGAAGAAGGCCATGTGACAGCAGAGACAGAGACTGGAGTGATGTAGCTACAATACAAGGAACACCAAGAATTGCCAGCCACCACCAAAAGCTAGCAAGAGACAAGGAAGGATTTTTCCTCGTGCCTTTGGAGGGAGCATGACCCTGCTAAAACCTTGATTTTGGACTTCCAGCTTCCAAAACTGTGAGAGAAGACATTTCTGCAATTGTAAGCCACACAATTTGTGGCACTTTGTTACAGAAGCCCTAAAAATCTAGTTCACGGTATGCGGAATTACAGAATTTTCTATAAGTTGCCTGATGTCAGAGAGGCTGAGTATGAACAGCTGTGATTGAACTAGAAACAAGATCTGAGTTTTAGTGGTGATTTTGCCAGAAAGTAGCTCTGCAACTCTGGTCACAGAATTCAAATCAGTTCCCCTCCCCAGTTCTGTGAAAAGTCACTTGCATTGTTCCTTCTAGCACTATTGTCTCATGGCCTGTGAGTCACCAGCTGCAATAGATCATGTTTGGGGAGGGGCAAAGCTGGGAGTGGGGCAAATTAGGTCAAGTTCTTCTTATCTCCATGTCAAGTGGGCGGATTGGAAGTATGGAGACAGGATGTTTGATACGGCTGCTTATTTAATCTCTATCTCATTCCTGAGGCCTATGGATGACGTCTGCTGTCCCACATCACCCCATGTCACTAAGCACGTGGTCTGTATTCAGTAAGTGCTCATTGATATACCACCCTTTAACACAGTATTGTGTTCGTTCATTCTCTCACTGTCTGCAGAAAGATGTATCTGTTTTCCATGGCGTAAGGAGAAAGTCCCAATTAAAGGATGTTCAGGAATTTTTTGAGGTCCACCAGAAAAGTAAGGACTTAAAAGATAAACAGAAGCATAATCATAGGAAGGAACTACAGGTACCTGAGCATATAGTCACAGAAAAGATATTTTTGTACTTTTTATTCATAGCAAAAGATTTAGTTCTCTAAAGAAAATTTTGTCTGTTTGGGACCCCAAAAGACTTTTTGATTTTTGTCTATTTGATACAATGTTCTGGTATAAAACAGTAACAATTCATAGTAATTCAAATTTCAATTAGGAAAATCTAAAGTCCCTCAGTGGGCCTGATGTTTTGCAAACTTAATCTAGCCTTAACAAGTTCACTCATGGCATAGTCATAATCTATTTATTTTGCAACTTTTCCTAGTTTCCCCTAATCAGAGTGTGTGCTCATCCTCAGAATCATTTAGTCAAAATTCTGTGTCCTTTAACGTGAAGTCAAGGAAGAAGTGTCCGCTGCCCTCCTACCTTTGCGAACTTACCCAGAGAACTCTTTGGATGGAACCAAAAACTGCTTGAGACCTTGAGTCTCTTAGCTGAATCAGAATAGGTGAAAGCCCTTCAGCCTGGTGGATTACATTTTGGAAGAGAAAAACAACTGAGCTCAAGGTACAGTTTCAGTCGAGGTTTCTGAATGTTGTTCCAAGGTTTGAGATTGTGGCTATCCTTACAGTTTCATGTAGCAGTAGCCATGTTGAGATATAATTTGGCCAGTAAAACAGGGAATTAGCAAGTTTCAGAGAGGGTAACCAGCCTGCCAGCAAGCCCACGACATCCTACAGTTGACACAGCAGCTTAAATTGATAGAAAAGATCAAGTGATTGAATTTTATTTTACAGAAGAAGAAACTTAGATCTAGAGAGATCGCTATTTTCTCAAAAACATATCTTTAAAAAATTGGCTAATTTTGAACTGTTCTCCATATTATTGATTGCTACAATCTTTACTTTTTTTCATCTTAATAAAGATTTTGAAATGCTGTTAATTATGAACATAAAGCAATTTTTCTTAAATACATAAAAGAAATGTAATAGAACTTCTGTAACTTCATACTGAATAAATTAATAAAAGAATAAATAATTGAAGGACAGAAAGATGACTTCTACTACTAACTACAAATTCATTATTAGCTACAGTTTTTTCACATTTCTAAGTAATTTTCTACTCCCTTATTCTTATATCTCATCCCATCCCACTAAAATTTTATCCCTTATTATTACATTCCAATGAGATACTTTGTCCAAGTGATTTAAATTGTCCTATGTCTTATACAATGAAAATAAGATTTTATTTTGCTATTGTTCAAATAGTCCACTTAGGTCCTAGATTAATTAGTAAAATGATATTCTTTGGAGACACCTGACTTTTTTTTATACTTAATACATTATTATAGTATTTATTTTAAAATGGTAATGAAAATTGAATCTATTTAAGTTCTTCCTTCTCACCTCTAAGAGAATGCATATTTTTTCTTCCTTTGGAATTCTGAGGTTGGCGGATGCTATAAAACTCCATACTTTAATAAGGAATGAAGCAAAGATAGAAGTAAATGTCAACAATGGTTGATCCTCAAAAGCTATGGCTGAGTATGATTAACAACTGTACCGTTAATTTTACGTGGATTTTCAAAAGAAATAAATCCACTATTGATTTTTTCCCACCTATGTAATGTAAACTGTCTACACTATCAAGAGTTTTCTGGAATATGGACAAACAGCATAGTCTTAAAAACTGTAAAGAAAATAAGCTCTTATTAGTTGTGATTTATTTTTATTTTTATTTTTTGCTTTTGATGTTTGTTTATTTGTGAGCATATTTAAACAAAAGGAGAAGTTTTATCTCGGTCTTTCAGCTATCAAAATTTTCAGCCATTGTTGGCTTCTGGGTACATTACACATTTGAGGGCCAATGCAGTTCACCAATGGTCCTGATGTCACTGGCAAAAGGTTCTAGAGAATCAGTGGCAATAAATAAACTCTCAAAAGAAGAAACTCTTAAAGGAAGATTCACAGTACAATAATAGAAGCTAACCACCCCACAGGAATAATTACCAAAAGCAAAAACATTTTTTATGAAGTTGAAAAATGTAAGATTTTCTAGCAGGCACAGAACAATAAAGAAAATAATTCATACATTGTTGCATATCTCATAATCTCATAACATGAACTATAATGAAAAGTTTGCTAATATATTTGGTGTGTAAAGTTTGAAAATAACTCAAACTAATATTTGAAAATATGCTGCACTAAAAATAGTGTAAACAAAAGAAATAATCTATATAAGATAGAAATCTAAAGAAACTATAATAAAAAATTTATAAAACAAGAATGAGTCTAGTCTCTCTAAATTAGCCCATGGAAAAATTTTCTCTCTTGAACTATTTAACCAGAGTCAAGTAACATGAGTACTTAGCCACTGTTGACAGAGTCGTTGATGCATAGATACCTATGTAGAACACTTAGGAAATCAAATTTGTCAAATAATATTCAGTTTTCTCCTTTGCTTGATTCTTGATATGCCTCTCATTTTAGTGAACCATGAGTTCTCTCAAAGAGGCTGCTTTTGACATTTCCACCTAGAAAAATTTGGTATACTTTGGAGTGACATTGTATACAACAAACAGATTCCTTTTCAAAAGTAAATCAAGTGACCATAAATTAACGGTGGCTATTCTCTGGCGAACTTCAAAGTCTTCTTCTAAGAATCCTACAGTAGTATAGAAATGTAAAAATTCATTTAAAAATTACATTAACTCAGTGTTTTTCAGATGTTAAAATGAGATTTCAATGATTCTTGCATTGTATAATTATTACAAGCTACTGCTCTAGTACTTTTATACACTTAAATAAGAATATATTATAATTAATTTTACCCAACAATTGAGCTATGAGAATGTGAAGTCAATAAATAAATGTCAAGTTGTGGCTGCTATCAACTGAATGTGTCCCCAAAATGCTTATTTTGAAGCCTAATCCTCAAAGAGTTGGTATTTGGAAGTGGAGTTGTCAGTAGATAATTCGGTCATAAGGTTGGAGCCCTCATGGATAAGATTAGTATTCTTATCAAAAGAAGCAGGAAACAGGTGATACTTCCAGCCATGTGAGGATACAGCTAGAAGGTGACTGTCTACAAGGTAGGAGGTGGGCTCTCAGCAGACACCAAATTTACTGGTGCCTTGATCTCAGTCTCAAGAACTGTGAGCGATAAATGCTTGTTGTTTAAGCCACTAAGTATTTTTGTTATTGCAGCCTAAACTGACTAGGGCAATGGCCTGTATTTAAAACCAAATAATACATTTTTTGTGTGAATCATGTGACATGCTCTGTCCCAGAGCATTTTATGGGACCAAGACACTCTCGCTTGTTCTCTCTCTCTCAAGAATTTGTATAGTGTGATATTAAGTAACCAAACTAATTAAACAATATGTTGTGAGCTTTTCCTTTAAATTCACTGAAAAAGTTCAATCGTAACTCACTTTGGACCCTTTGCCAGGACCCCAGCTCACTTCTTTCACAAATGACTCATAAACACCAATGGAAATGCAAAACTTCTATCATGGGCAGCACTTCCAGGAATTATATTAATTAAGACATACAGTACCAAGAGGGGTTAATATTATTTGTAAGTAAAAGCTCTTATACCAATAGCAAGACCACTCTGTGTGAACTGCTGGGTCAGCACTATAATTAAGAAAATTGCCTCTAGTGTGCTTGTTTGGTAATGCTATTATCGTCTCCCCCCCCCCCCTTTTAACAAGAGTAAACTACTTGGAGATGTCTGTATTTATTCTTCTTGCTTCCACTAACCTCTGATCCCACCAAGGCCATGCTAGGCTAGCATTTAGATGAATAAATGAGCTACTTTATCATCTGGTTCACCCTGCAGTCTTTTACATATTTTTCTTGACCTCTAACCCGCAGACTATTATTTTGACAGCTATCATTAATGCTGTGTTCTGAGTAACCACACACTGACTAAGACAAATGGTGAAAGAGCTGAGGAGCTGAAAGAAGTGGACACCCACTTTCATCTTCCTCTTGATTAAATCGAAACCATCCCAAGCTATTGCACACAGAACATCCTGTGGCAATGTTGGAACATATCAACTGCGATTTTAGTGGGATACCCCATTCATGAAGAGGAAAAGTATCCAACTAAAAAACAAATAAACCACATCAACTAAACATCTAGAACTCTTAAATTTGATAAATTGTGAAATTAGATGAGTCAATATGTGGTTAGAATTAAAATACTTCATAGTGCTCTATTGAAGAGGAGCCTTGCTGGTAAATTTAACAAAGACAATCCCAATTTCAATAGACATAGCTAAAATGACATAGTTAGATATAAAGTTTAGTCATACATCTTTTAAGTACAGTCTCCTATTTGAAAGGCCACGTTGGTCTGCTGTGATCATTTATATGGAACACCATGGTCTGTGGTTGCTCTATAATTGTGAAGTCATTACCATTTTTGGACCCACACAGTTTCATTGCTTCTCTCCTCCAGGAAATGACTATAACTGAATTTGGTAACTTAATTTACAGTATAGGAAAGGCATCTAGTGAGCACGGCAGTGATAGCATTCCAGAACACGGTAAGCTTCATGTTGATAAAGAAGTTGATGCGTATGTTAAATCTTGATAAAGTGAAAGTGCATACCGACTGCAGAGTCTAGAGTGATAAGAATAAAATTCATATGGAAGGATGTATGGTATTGATAAGAAACGGTAGTCAAAATTGGGATATTAACTTTTACTCAGAAATGTCGCCACGCCGTAAAGCAAATTAAGAGTAATTATATTGAGATTGTGAGACAAAAGGAGGAAAATAAAATATTACACTCCATAGTCAGAAAGTGAGACTTCCTGATTAGAAAAAAATACGGGGCCAACTGCTTCTAAATGTATCTCTTTTTCTAATATTGTTAAGACTCTATCAATGTAATGCTTCCCAATCCTTCCCCTGCTAATAGAGACATAAAATGAAAATTTGTGTATGGATGGTTGTAGAATCTCTCTCTATGAAATTCTTCTAAATTTTGTAGATAAGAATTTATCCAGAATTGATTGGTTGTATTTCCTAAAACCTTGGAAAGTTGGCAAAATTGGTCCTTGAGATAATATCTGTTGTAGTTATTCTATGCTTTTAAAACACATTTCTTGAAAAACATCTTAAAATATGAAATATCCAAGATAATTTGAAGTTGATTGACTGATTCTAAGGAAACCCGATAAGCATGTAAGTCTCAAAAATACCTCCTCCCCTGTTTTAGAGTCATCAGTAATTATGCAGGCAAAGGGAGGCATTATTTTACAATGACCACACTTTTCTCTGTTCATGACAATAGCCTCTCATATTTGGCAAATCTCAAAATAATAATAATAAATAAATAAATAAATAAATAAATAAATAAATAAATAAATAAATAAATAAATAAATAAATAAACGGACATTCCCCATGTTCTGAATTCTGAGTAGCTTCTGTAATATATTATTTTTTACAAAACCTCCTTAAAGAGGTTGCTTTTAATGAAAAAGAGCAATAGTGTTTTTTTAATTATTCTTTTTTAGATGAAAATATGGGTAAATAAGTAAATAAGTCTAGTTTATCTTTCAGAGGCTGCTAACTGAGTAAGTTAAGCAAAATACAAACACTCAACTTTGTGGTTTGTGGAATGCTTAACAGTCAGATATAATTCTCGATTGGTTCCTTTGGTCTTGCAAAACTAAAACTTCAACCTGCTCCCTGATTCTATTCTAAATATTCATTCTAACAAGGAACATTTGTTGAGCACTCAGATATACTGTCACTGCAGATTTAAGAGAAACGATGAGCTCTTAGAAAAGACCATGAAGAAAAATGAGTCCATTCATACACATATTTTAGGCACTTTAGGAGACTCTTTTCTAGGCTAACAAGAAAAAGTAAGCTGATAATGAAAATTGAGAGAAACTTTTTTAGCATGAACGTCTTGGAAATAGTATAGGAAGGCCAGGGTAGAAGGCTAAGACTTAAACAGAACAAAATCTTAAGAAAACAGATATCCATATTAAATCAACTCTTTTCTTTCTCTCTCTGGCTTTGTAGTTTTTCCCAAAATACTTAAAAAATAGAATTTATGAGAAATGTTTACAAGAACTACACTATTTTGCTAAATAACAACATGATGATGGTGATGATGTATTTTTAAAAGCCAGCTAACTAACAAATTTTAAAACACTACAGAAGGCAGAATTAGATATGGTCTCTATTCGTTTGCCAGGGACGTCATAACAAAGCACCACAGACTGGGTGGCTGAAGCAATAGAAATTTATTTTTCCACAGTTCTGGAGGCTGGGAGTCTGATGTCAAGGTGTCAGCAGGGCTGGTTCCTTCTGAGCCCTTTCTCCTTGATTGTAGGTGGCCGTCTTCCCCTGATGTCTTCACATGATCTTCTCTCTGTGTGTGTTTTTGTCCTCATTTCCCTTTTTTACATGGACAGCAATCATATTGGATTAGGATTTAACCTAATGACTTCCTTTAACCTTAATCCCTTCTTTAAAGACCTGTCTCTGAATACAGTCACGTTCTGAAGTACTAGAGGTTAAGACTTTGACATATGGACTTGAGGGAGGAAACAATTCAGCCCATAACAGGGTCTAAGCTGTAGCATGAGTTTTGGGGTTATGAATGTTAGAAACATATTTTACCAATACATAAGATACATATAGGTACTGAGTGACTCAACTTTAAAACCAACAATAACAAATCTGCTTTAGTAACTTTTTATTTGGCTTTATGATTTAACCTATGTTCATTTTGATTCAAAACAGCATGCTTCCAATAAATGAATCAGATTCCTTTTTACTTGTCCTTCATGAAATGGTTGTATGTACAATGGCAACTTGCAGTTTCCATTGAAATCCCCCTCCTCATCACCATCATCAAGCTAATATTTAGTAAGCCCTTCTCTATATCAGACACTGTGCTATACACCTTACAAGCAGTATCTTGCTTAATTCTTATGGTGATCTGGTGAGTTGAGTACAATTACAATTCTTTATTACAGATGAGAAAACTGAGATGGCGAGAGCTAAATTGTTGCACCAAGACATAAAACAAGTAAATGCTGGACAATGATAAGTGTTCATTCGTGTCTGAGTCTGGAATCTCTGAACAGGATTACTTCTCCTGACTAACATAATAGACATAGAAAAGAAAAACCTAGGTCAGCAATAAAAACTAGAGATACTGCTATAAACAAACAGCAGAAACTTCCAAGAATGTCTGCAAGATATAGACCGCACTGAAGCAAATCCTGTTCTGACCCATCTGTGATGGAGCAGAGGAGGGAAATTTCCAGGCAAAACATTCCCAAGATTTTCCAGAATAAGGAGTGCTAGAGGCAAAGAATAGACCCAGCTTTGAGAGGGCAGTTTGCCACGGTGCTTACTCCCAGACCAGCTCACTCTCAGCACTGGTGGCCAAAGGATGAGCAAGGAGAAAATAGAAGCAGGAAAAGAGGCTTTTTAAAAAAGCATGAAAGCATGAAATGTTATGAAGAAGACTAAACTGTGGACCTTATGAAGTAAAAAAATGGTGCCAACCTGAGTACCCCAGATAGGAGACTGTTTTTTAAAAAGTATTCCTTATTCAATGGAATACCCAGCAGCCATTTAAAATTACAATCTACAAGATTATTTATAAGTATTGAGATTCTTCAAGATAAATTTTTCAGGTAAAGTATTGATTACAAAATATATTTTGATACTGTAGATTCTACATTCATAAATAAGATGTTAAATATATTTAATAACATAAGAAAAAGATTGAAAATATATACCACGGAGTGGTACTGCCTGTTGCAGTGGTGTTGAGGGTAACCTTTGTTCTTACTTTTATGCTTTATGTTTTACAAATTTCCTATATGAACACATATTTTATAATAAAGTAACACTATTTAAAAAATATATGAGGAGAAAATTGAAAGCAGTTCACGGTGAAAAAGCATCTTAAAAACTAGATGAGGAAACTTACCCCAGAATAAGAGAAGAATACTTTTGCCCTGGACAGGTCATGACAGGCAGTTCAAGTAAAAGAGAATAAAAGCAGAGAGAATGCCAACGCTTCTGAGGCTCCAGAAGAATCAGAGGAGGTTAATTCTGGCTGTTGTGTATCTTAGTAAATAAGTAGTGAGTCCTGTCAATGCGTGAGGATTTACTCAAATCTCAAATTCAGCTGATTGAAAACGGCCACTAATCTAAACCAAAGACTGTCAACTCTTGGCAGAACAAAATCAGCTAGGGAACTCCTTAAAAACACTAATTTTTCTCAGCCCATCTCATGCTGATTAGATTCTCTGGGGTGTGAACCAACCAATGTATTTTTAAAGTTCTGCAGGTGAAGCTAACGTGTAACCAAGATTGAGGACAACTTATCTAATGCTAAACAATCATCTTGTTAAATAGAGCACAAGTGTTTTTTACTCTTGACACATTCTTGTTGGAGCATTATCTACTGAGAATGGCTGAATACATATGTTTTCATGTGAATTCTCTCATAAGAAATTTTACCTTCCTTTATGATGAACAGCAAACTCCTATGCCATGGCACCATCGACCACTTGCAGCCATCCAAGAACTAAGTAGAACACAAGTGCAATGCAGAGGTCATAAGGAGGAGACAAATAGACCTCAGAGGAGAAGTGTCTTCTAGTCTTCACACAGATTTTCACCTCCTCTCCTCTGGGCCCCCAAAGCCCCTTGCCAATATTTCTATTTAGTTGTGTCCTTGTGTGTATATCTCTTCCTCTTGGTCCTGTGCTTCTTCAAGCATGAAATGTGCCTTCTCTGTTTTGCCATCAGCATTTGGATTACAGTAAAAGCTTAATAAATGCTTTTTGGTTGGATAAAGTGATGAAGAGCCAGGCACTATTATTATTTCTATTATATCCCTTAGTTCTATGACTCTAGGATTCTACGGTAACTCTTCTTGGTTTTCCGAATGTCCCCATTTTCCTCCCAAATTTTTATAATGTTGTTTGATAGCAACCAACTTCTATTCTAAAAGGTTGTAAGTTGTAAACAGTTTTGGAATATGTTATGATATTGTCCCAAATAAGAATAAGAATTTTAAATAGCTTTTAGCATTGCACATGGCAAACTATAATGATTTTTATTTCCTTCAAAATCCCTTTTACTTAATGAGTACCAAATTATTTCTGCATGTCAAACTGGACTATTTGAGGATAAAAATAACAGTAGTAAACAAATTTAATACATGCAGGTAGATGACCCATAGATCATATTGTCTGAATTTCCTTAATTAAAGATAAAAATTCTGGAGGAAAATGGCTTAGATACAGAAAAATTCAATGTGTTCTTGGGATGACAATGCTCATTTATCCTTGAAACCATCCATCCTCAAGGATGTCAGCTGAAGTTCAAATATTCCAGTACCCTTGTGGGTTAAGCTAATTCCATGGAACTTTAAGCTTAGGATATGGCACAATCCATGTGCCAGGTGGACAATGGATCATTTTACACCGGAGGTCAACTATCAGAAATTTTAGAGATGAGGAACAATATGCTATTCTAGAAAACATCTGCAATCTTCAGTTATATACACTATGCAATGCTGAATTAAGATACTGTGTATTAGAAAGAGCAGACACTGTTATCTGTTATTTTTTTTAAACCATAGCAATTGTAATTAATCATTGCAATTAAAAAATGTGATACGAGTTTATAAAGATACTGCGTGGTCTGCCTGTCTAAATACAGTGTGTTAGCACAAGATAGAATTCATATATTTGTCATAAAATATTTTTTGCTTTTGCTATTGCAAATAATTTACTGAGATTTCATTTGTTGAAAACTTCTTGTGAGAGTAAAAATGTATGTAAGTTTATTTTAAATATTCTTTTTTCCCCTGTACTCAGTTCCTTTTCTCACTCTAGGAATCTCGATGTAACTAAGTTAAATGGAGTTCAGATCTTAAAACTTGAAATCAAAAAAACAATATTCTGTAATATTTATTTAGGCTTCTTCTCCACCAATCAACTCAAATTATATTGCTAATGCCATTGCTGATATTGAATAACAGTAAAGCTTTATTATAGCTTACATATCCATTGAGAAGACTAAAGACCTACTATAGTCATATTTCAGAGTATATCATCATGTGTATTAATCTATGTATCTGTCTTTCTCTAGTAACAGCAAGTTTCAATAATTCTTCACTAAAATCATTAATTTTTATTTGACCAGTCACTATTATTTGTTGAAAGGTAACGAGGAGTATTCACGCCATATAACTGTCATATACATTATTCTGCATTCAGCAAACTGCTTGCTGCTTATTGTAATACTTTACACCTCACTACAAACATGTCAAAAAATCACTACAAAGATTTTTAAATGTCCCCCATATGCACAGTTGTATGTAAGCTTTTAGGTGAACATTTACACTTAAAATTTAAGGTAAAAACTTACCAAGTAATTACAGAGAGATTAATATACTTTTTGCAGAGGCTATATCAAATAAAATTGTGACAGAACAGTAAGGAATGAATTGCTGATGCTTATATGATTGCTGTTGTCTGTATTCTCCTTGAATCTGAATATTACCTTTTTGTACCGTCTCAGTACTAAAGATCAGGAAACTTTTGTTACAATAAAAATGCAGTAGGTCACAAATTTTAAAAAGAAGGCTGAATATTTAAAGTTACTTACTTTTAGCTATTGGTGAAGGAAATGAATAAAATAAATATGTCTATTTATCAGTACCTGTCTGTTCCTCAATGGATTTACAACCTTACTTGGGGTTTTGTGACCCTCCTGAGACCAAGATTCTAAAAGACCATAACCTATATGAAGAAAATTTAGTAATATTCTCATTTCAGCTCAGTGTATTTCACTTTCTTTTAACCACTAACTTGAGAATAAATTGGAAGGTGCATGGTTTTTGTTGTCATGCCATATAAGTTGTTTTTTTCCAATGTCTCCTTATGAAAAATTTCAGAAGTGCAGAAAAAGTGAAATAATTTTACAGTGAATAGGAACAGCAGCTAGAATTAATAATGTTGACTTTTTAAAAATTGCCTTCTATTTATGGTTGTTGAACATGTTTATTTATTTACAGTTATGATATAAAATTTTCTACACACAAATTTATTTAAATGAAAAGTGAGTTTATTTGAAGAAAAATTAGGCAAGCAATGATACAGGTGTAACACAGACTATTATAGGCAGAAATCATAAAGGTAGTCATCAAATGCCTAAAGGCATTAGAAACATTATTTTAATGGTTGCTACTAGATGGTGTTTTGAAAAAGCCACTGATTTTTCCCTCCCATTTATTTGTTTGTGTATTTATTTATTTACTTTTATTAGCTTTCACAAATAAGAGAAAACATGTGGTATTTAAAAGAAGGAAAAAAAAAACACTGATAAGATATTCCAATTGATGAAATTCCTCAAAATATGTAGTTACCTCCCTTCTCTACTTATTGAAAACTGATTTCTGGGCTTCTTGCTTTGAATATGTTTCAATAGTTTTGTTTTGTTTTGTTTTTAAAGAAAACTCTGAAAGTGGCCAAGTGTCTTATTTCCTTGAGATCCACAATCTACTGGAAGGACTATTTTTATTTGTCAAAAGTTGGGGTGCAAAGTATTTTAGTTTCTTCCCTAACTCAGTGCAAGTCTGTAATTTGAAAATCTTTTTTATAATATGATAAATTATCATCACAAACAGAGTGATTTCTAAGCCATGAAAACAGCAGGTGGATAAGTATAGGTTGTGATTGCTCAGAATATAAAGTTAGTACTGTTTCTTGGAAAGTCTTAAATTACTGGCACTTGACTCCCTTGCAGACTGTAGGAGTAAATTCCATCATCTATCATCATGCCACAGTAGTCTCTATAGCAAATGTAGAGTCTAGGAGAGGGGACTGGAGTCACCATATTCTGCAAAATGAACCATTTGGAGACAGATTTCCTCAATGAATGAGTTGAACAAAAGATTCAACCCAACCACAGGAGTTTTGAATGTTCATTTTGTTCCAGCATTTTTATACAGTTTAAATAAGTTATATTTTCTCCCCATGCACCCACTCCCTTTTGATTTCATAATCTTGGGGTTGGGAGGGGATGCTTACTTAGCACGAGCCAAGAATGTATCCAATCCCATTTGGTAGAACAACATTATTGCTAAACAGGTAGTCAAACACACAAGGGGCACATAGGAGATAAAAACTTGCCAAAATCCAATTGTTTTTATAAATCAATTATTACAGTGCTTTGTTATCTCATTTTACTGTACTCTATTTTTAAATAATTTAAAAAAGAGATTTCTATGTAGGATTTCAAACCATTTCAAACAGTTTCCTTTTACACATTTCTTGAATCTTTATAAATATAGTGGTTGTACTAGAATAAATGAGGCCCATTCTTCTATTGTGGAGGTAATATTTGGAGTTAATCACAAGTATCTCATAATTACAGACAGAAAGTCGGATGACCCTCTCTGCTTCTTATGTACATTTCACTGTAGTCTAGCAGGCCCTAGGATCAAAGTAAAGGTCAAATTTCTCTAACTCATATGTGGAAACATGTATTTTTAGTGTTTCTAATATTTTTAGTGTTTCGTATTGCATTCAAGATTTAATTTTTAATATATCCCCTCATCCAGGATTATACTAACCATATTAAACCCTAGCTCCATGACATAGATGCTAATGGACCCTAGCTAATGGAGCAGAGTTTAAGTAGCCTTACAGTTATTTTGTTTGAACTAGACTGAGGCTCTGAAACAAAGAAGTATGAGACTTACAAAGAGATTTGGATAGTTAAGAAAAATCTGGAACTAAGAGGTAAATAATTACATATTCACTATAATTTTACTTTCAATAATGACAAAATATCTAGAATTTAATTATGGTTGCAAGAGCATCCATCACAGTCATGTAGACCAGATGTCATTTTTAGTTAGACAAACTGAGCTTCAGACAAAATATTTTAGACTTCTAGTGAATTGTTTAAATTAATATTCTTTACTATAATCCATATGAAAATTGTCTGCATTAAGTCAAAGATCTGTAAGAGTCAGTAGACCATTTCTCCATTTAGAGTTCTTTGATTAGGGACTTATTTACAGTTCAATTTGATAAATAGAGGAAGGAAGCTTGACTAATATTAACTAGAACAAACCTCCTCAAATTTCATTTCTTTGTGATTTGTTACTTAAAATGATAGAATAGCCTAGTAGGAAAAAAATAAAATTTATTTTCTCCTGAGTTTTGGTCAAGCCAATACTCTTTACATTGTCAAAAGTTAAGGTAAAAGTAGGGGAAAGTCAACCTATTATCTTGTTGTTCCCAAATATGGAAATAACCACAATATCAACTAGAAACTTCCTATATTTTTGATGACCAAACTTACCAAATGACGTGCAAAGTTTATCCCACTACTTGGGGATCTGAATCCAGTTTCATCTTACTTTCTTGGGAATATCCCACCATTGATTATTCATCCTCTCACTTACCTGCATTTTTAGACTCTTCTTTTCTATCACATTCTTTCCATCAACATTTAAGCAAGCTCATATCTTTTAATCTTAAATTTTTTGAAAATTCTTCCCTTGAAACCCTTCTCCTGATTTTTTTCATCTGTCTCTCTGCAACTCCCGCAGACACTCATTCTGAGAATGTATCTTCTTCCTGACTTTTAAATGGTGATATTCCTTGAGGAAGATTCTTTATCTTCTTTGCTGCTTACTTGGTATTCTCTCAAGAGAATCCATGGCATCTTTATTCATTTATATACTGACGTATTTCTTTCTTTCTTTCTTTCTTTTTAAAGATGACCAGTAAGGGGATCGTAACCCTTGACTTAGTGTTGTCAGCACCGCGCTCTCCCAAGTGAGCTAACCGGCCATCCCTATATAGGGATCCGAACCTGTGGCCTTGGTGTTATCAGCACCACACTCTCCCAAGTGAGCCACGGGCTGGCCTTCTGACATATTTCAAGTACATATTTCCGAAGCTGTTGTGGTTTGAGTTCACCAGAAGCAGACCTGCAGACCCCGGGACAAGGTTTTGAGTGTAAGTAGTTTATTTTGGAAGTGATCACAGGAAACACCAGTAGTGGAGTGGGGAAGTGAGAAAGGGAAGGAAGCTAATCAAAGGTGTTACCACTGTGAGTTAATGGAACTCGACCCCACTGGGAACTCTGGGACACAGGGTAGAGTTGCTTAGGGACAAATAGGTTTAGCAGTGCAACATTCCCAGATACCTCTTCAAGAACATTACTGTGACAAATCTTTTTTTCTTTGTGAATATAATATGGGTTACATTGATATATGCAGTGACTTGCTATATTCTGTGTTACTATCTCTTCTACGGGGATGTAATGTATATATAATTGATTTGAATTGGTTCAAAAGGGTATATTACCCTATCTCAGGAAACAGGAGAGACTAGTACCTAGTAGACTTAAATAAGATGTTGTTATTATCATTGTCAAATTAATATGCACTGCGTGCCATACTCCAAAGAGTTATTATCAGATAGATCTCCATTCTTTGAAACTATGATAGGAACATACTGCTCTCCCTTTTTGACAGGCTGCTTATCAGATAAGCTCTGTTCATTTAAGAACATATCCCTGGTTCCTGGTGCATCCTCTTTTGTTTCATAGGCAGCAAATTTTCCTTTTTACACTACTCCACAGTTTCGTTTCTGCTAAATGGCCTTCCCAGAGCACTTTGTCATCTTACTTCCATCTGCTAAGTCTCCTGACCAGTGACATCTAAGTGTACACATATTCTCTGCTTGTGCAACCTGTGCTGCGAAATCTTTATAAACACTGAAGTTAATTAGATGGACTGGGGGGGATATGGCTCATGTGGAAGATAGTGGTTGACTATAAGCAGAGCAAAAAGTAAGGGAAAACTGAAAGACGTGCCTTTTGCTATAAAGAATAAAACCCTGGCCTCCAGTCAATCTGCTCCTTCTACCCACTAACAGATCACAGTGACACATGACTCCTAAAGACATGGTCATTCATTGCTTATGTGAATAGGATGTATTATCCAACTGCTTTTGTGTGGAGCCAACCTCTACCAACTTGCAAGATTTTTTTTTTTTCCAAAGAAGTAGAAATAATAATAGTATCTCCATCACAGTGTTGTTGTATAGATTAAGTGGATGTTCCTTGTGAAGCATTAAACACGGTACCTGGTACATAATGAGCGTTCGATATGTAGCTGTTATAAATAAATAGATCCAATCAGCATCTGCTGGTGATGGTGTTCCCCCAGGCACATGTCCCGTATGTGCCTGACATTGAAGCACCTGCTCTTGTTTCCTGTCTCTGGCAAAAAGTTTTTAAAGAGAAGGTTTTGTTTGGCTTATCCAAGTATTCCTATTTGGCCTTTTCCAAGTTCTTGTTTAAACTTCACCAGATGTGCCCGACTCCAAAAGATATGGATACCATATGTTTTCTGTATACCCAATAGGAACCATTTTACATGGTGGTGGCCTTTGTAGAACTCTCCTTCTACAAAGAAGGAATTTAAACTTCCTTTACTGAGGGTTTGTTTAACTAAATGCTATTGTATCTGCACTAATATATTTCGTCCACGGGTATTACACACATCACTAATATATTTCGTCCTTTCTCGTATTACACACATCACCCTTTGGTCCTAACATTATGATCATACACTAGGGTACTTTGAAAAGTTTGTGGAAAGAATTATCTTTTCATTATATTTTTCCACAGATTTTTTGAAGGACTCTTGTATGCCTAGGGAATTAAAAGAATCCTAAGATTAGGGTTCATCTGGTTCAGCTAAGGCTGGGGGTCAATGCAGGATGTACTCCTCATGTCAGTCTTACTTGTTCTGAGCTAGAGATTGAAATGAGAGATGCACGTTCTTGGGTTCCAAGGGTTCTGTCCTTTCTACTCAGCACTGGGAGTAGCAGAAAATGCACTCCTTCCCTGCAAAGAGTTGAAACCTTGATAGAAGAGTCATAGCATGGGGTGAAGCTCAAATAGGATCAGGATTTTCATGTTTAAAATAAAAGGGATACTTTTCCCTTCTCGCGTTAATTTAAGTTAGCAGTTCTCTTATTCACTGCTGTACTTCTTAAGTGTATATTTAAGGCTCTGGAGTGTTACTTTTAAACTTAACTGTCAACTAGGAAAGCAGAAATCTGCTGTCAGCAATTAAGAATGTTGTTTGAGTGACAATATTCAACTTTGCTTTAAATGAGCTATGTAATGGTTCTTTTAATAATGGTTCCTTTTAATAAAAAGTATAATATGTGTAAGCACACACAAAAATATATACAAATACACATACACACGTGTGTGTGCACTGCTAAACCATAGGTGGACATTCATCGGACAGTCTTCGTCCCTCTGAAACCTCAGCACCTTCAGGGTACAAACGCAGGAGCTGAGCTTCTGCAGGTACTCCCCATTGTGAGTCACAGCTTATATAATAATTCGCTCAGCTGAGGAGCCGTCTAATGATTTGCAATCAGCAATGCGTTCTCCTGATTCAGCTGATGTCTCAGCTTCTTCACAGTATTCATTAAGTAATTTTTTGAGATTTATGTTCCACTCTTGTCCTTTATTTTCTAGCACTGTGGTTAACATGTACGAAATCCCTGACAGCTAAGTTCAATCACCACAAAGAAGAGACGCAGTTCATTACATATTTGTTTATGTTTTGTGATTTGAAAAATTGCCTGTAACTAAATAATGCATGATGATCCAATTTGTTGTGAGGTTGTGGTTGTTGCAGACTGGGCAGTGCGAAAGGGCGAAAGGATCATAGAAGTAGCAGCGAGGGGCAAAGAGGTGAGGTCGAGATCAGATCAGATTTGCTTTCCCAGCAGCAAGGCAGGAAAAGGACAGAATGAAAAGAAGTGAATCCATCTCAGAAGATTTATTTTTTTTTTTTTTTTGTCGTTTTTTTTTTTTTTTTTCGTGACCGGCACTCAGCCAGTGACCGGCACTCAGCCAGTGAGTGCACCGGTCAGTCCTATATAGGATCCGAACCTGCGGCGGGAGCGTCGCCGCGCTGCCAGCGCAGCACTCTACCAAGTGCGCCACAGGCTCGGCCCCATCTCAGAAGATTTAAAAACTATCTGTTCGATTTAGTCCTAAGGCATCAATAGTGACTATTTAACAGCTGGTGAAAGGAATGGATGATATAGAAATGAGACATATGCTCTACCCTGACTCTTGCTGGAAGTAGCACCCAAAGAAATAGCGTGTATGGGGAAATCATATTCCAAGTTATTTGAAAATAGATCAGATTCACTTCTCAAGTGAATATGCCTTATTTTCTCATAACTCTTGGACTTTGGACGTACTGCTGCCTTTGCAGTGCCTTCACCTCACTGTCTTGTGCATCTGGGAACCATAAGGATACCACCATGCTTGGCACATAGGAAGTTCTTCATAAATGTTAGCTATTGTTATTCCTGGGTACATGTTAAACATTTTATTGCTATGCTATATTTTTATTGCAATAATTAAGAGAGAGCTTTCACCAACACTATATAAGCTGCAAAAATATTTATTTGTGTTATTTAGGAGGCTTCCCCCATTATTAGATTGATTTTTTTTAAGTTTATCTATTTTCTAATAGGTGAATTTTATTTAGTTTTAGTGTGCAAATATTGAAAAATAGCATATTTTATAAATATTTTCACCATGTTAGAGGCCAAGCTTTAGTTACCAAAAAGGTTTGCCTTTAAATAAAGTCACAATATTTATTCAAACCACAATCTACATTTTATTAAAGACACTGATTATTCTAACATCAAATTAATTGTTAAACTATCTATTTAAAAAGCAGAATGAGTCTGACTGATTTATAAAAGCTTCATATGCAAGGATCATGTGCAATGTTTTTATCTTCCTGATTAAGAGTAACCAAAGTGATTTTTCTGTTGCTGTTGGTTGCTTGACCTTGAAAAACAAAAAATACACATCTCTCTGAGAAGAGGCAAGCCAACACCCACAGGTAGCACTAGAATTAGAGAATGGCAGTTTGGTGGCCTCACATGGTCAGTGGTCTTGGTCCATCCATTGATACTGCTATGACAACTAGGTGTGAATAAAACTGGTCTTGCCACAGGTTTAGAATTTTCTGGCATAACAGTGCTTTATTTCTCCAAGTATAATTCTAACTATTAACTATCCTAGATCATAAGATAGTAACAAAATCAGAAGTAGTCAAACAGTGTGCCTATACTATTAGAAAACTTTAGATGGTACTGATCAACTTGCCCCTTAGAAATACTACCCAGAGCTCACCTGTTATTTAAAAAAGGGCTCTGGGTCAACTCAGTTTTCCATTCTAACCTGCACAAATGTTCAAAGGTCATAAACCTCTGCTTTATCTCTTGCCCATTTCAAAATAACAGTTTTGCTCTTGGTCGCAGCATTGGAATGTTCTCCCTCGATTGCTCTGTCTCACCAGCAGGTGCACATGCTAATAAACATGGCTTTACTGATTACATCATTTTTCACCTTATGGCTTTGATTTATTACTGTTTTAAGTTTAAATTTGGAGTCCATAGTTTATTCCATTGCATACTAATGAGACTTTCTGCCTCAAAGGTGTGTCGCAGCCCCTCTTTTACCCAAATTTATGTTATTTGTGTAAAGCTGACAGTCGGTTTTGTAGACAATGACCTCTCTCCTCTCTTTGTGTGTATTTTTCTTCCTGCTTTTAACTTTCTATGTCTACAACTAAGAAAAATTTATTAAAAGAAAAGAAAATAGAGGAATAATAATAATACAGGGAGTGGAAGGAAACATTGGAAAGTGATAGACATGATTATGGCTTGTATGGTGGTGATGGTTTCACAGGTGTATATTTATCCTCAAACCCATAGACATGTATACATTATATGTGTACAGCTTTTTATGTGTACCTCAATAAAGCAGCTTCTAAAAATTTTAAAAAGAAAAAATAAAAAATTAAATTTGAAACCTTGCTCTCAGAATTTCCCCTTCTCATTGTATTTTCTAGGAAGTACCACTGACCTTTAATTTTTACGTTGTCACTAATGTGTTAGAATACAACAGTCATAATTGAAGAGGTACTATTTTCCAAAATGGGCTTGTCACCAAATATATGTCTCATTTCTTCCCAGAGTGAGTTTTTACATCCTGAAGTAATACCATTGGTTTATTTTCAATAATTTTTATCTCGCATATACACTGTTTCAGTCACTGGGCTAAGTGTTTGGAATATATGGGTGAGTGAAAAAATATAGCTTAAGCTCCCAAGGAGCCAACAGTGCAGCAGAAATGTAGTCAAATAAACAAACACTTTATAATGGGATAAATGTGACAATGCAGTAGTTCAAGTGCAATGAACAAACAGTCCTCTCATAAGTCAGGGAGGCTTCACAGAAGAGGTGACATTGACCCAATTCTTGAAAGAGGAATAGAGGTTGGCCAAATGCATCCAAGACTGAGGGTGAAGACATTGCTAAGGAACATCAGCATTAAAGGCAAAGAGGTATGAGAAAATGAAGCACACTGGGGGAATTATAAATAGCTGGTGTGGTGTTGTATGAGTTGAGTGACATTAAATTAAACTGGGAAGTTTGGGGACTGATCATGAAGAGACTTGTAGCTAATCCTACAAAGATTAGATTTTCATGTATAAATTGAGAACCAAAAGACTCACTTGGAGAGAAAGTTAAAAATGTGTACTCCCAGACCCACATTCCCCAAAATTTCAATTCAGTAACCTGGGGGTGGGCACTGAAATTCTGTATTAAAAAAAATCCTCCTATATGATTTTTGGAGCACACCACAAAGAGAAGCTTTTGAAGAAATTTGAGCAAGCAAGGTAGTTACATAATCAAAGTTCAGGTCACATCCTTTGGTAATATTGTAGAGAATGCCAAAACAACTATTTGGTCAAATCATTCAAATTACTGATCAGTGCAATAAAAATATTTGCCAAATTCATTGGCCAATTCAGTCTGAAAGGTGACCTAACGGTCTGACTTGGAAACATTCTAAAGTATTTGTCTGAGTTTACCATTCTACAGAATAGTGTTATTGTTTGCCTTTGGACTTCTTTCAGTAACACAACCCAATTTCCGAGTGCTGGTGGTTTATGTTCTAGAGATTACCCTTGAGTAACCTTCAAGTTCTGTAGCCTCTACATTCATGTTAGTAAAAATCAGGCATTCAGCTCTGAAAATGGTTTGTTTGAGCCTATTGTTAATGACTGAAGTAAATTTGTAAAATATATTCAATTTTACACAAGCTGCCAAGCTGGTAAGCCTGAGAGATTTTTCCTAGTTACACCTTATTTTTAAAAATACTCTCTGATCTGGCCTCATGGACTAGTGCCTTTATAAGACTGTAAATGTTAATCTGAAAATGTTCTTAGTACTTCACTACCTAACCCAAGGAACTTGGAGGTAAAAATATGATTTCTTTACATATAGTATTTATCTCAGTATATACACCCCCCTAAGTGACAAAATTAATCTTTGACCTGTAGTAGGGTTCTCAAAGTTTGGCATGAGGACCCCTGGCCCTGGGGTCCCTAAGACTCTTTAAAGGGTCTGCATTTTATTTTCTTTTCCAACTATATATCTGGAAAGGCTAGATTTTCTTCATATATTTCAACCAACACAACATATCCAGCAGATTAAATGCAGAAACCATTATGAGAATCCAGATGATTTCTTTCATATTGTTATGAGATAATAAATAAATATTTTAATTTTTTCTCAGTTTTAATTTCTACTAAGGTAAATATTAATTGCCATAGCCCACATAAATCAAAACCCTTTGGGGGTCCTTGATAATTTTAAGAGTGTAAAGGAGTCTTGAGACCAAAATGTTTGAGAAAGGTTGGACTATACAGAAGGGAGAGAGTCATGAAAATGTAGTATTTGGATAGTATTAAGTTCATTTCAGAAATTTAATGTTGGCCCATTCTCTCTTGAATCAAATTCCCTATGCTTCATTTCTGAAGACTACATCTGCTGTAGACAAAAAGGATTTTCTTCCAACAGTAATAGTAACTGGTAAAAATTCAAGTGGATCAGAATATGTTCAACCCCTTAAAAAAAATATTGACTGTTCTTTTCTTTCAGGAAGTGCATGTGCATGTGTGTGTGCGTGTGTGTGTTCAGTAGAGAGAGATTAGAGTCTGGAAGGGTTGAAACAGAGAAAAATTAGATTTCCCAAGATTCCTACCAAATGGATATTTTATTGCTCTGTGTGGCCACTCCAGCCACGTGGCCTCTTAGGATGTTTTTTGCCCAATGCTCTTGTAAAATGTTTTCCAATATTGCTATATATATTGCTTTCTAGAGTTTCTTCCAAGAATATCTGTTTACAGTGATTTTTAGAAAATCTCTCTCTCTCTCTATACCCTGGGTGGAGCCGGGCGGGACATCAAGGGCCTCAGCCACGCCCCCCCCCCCCCCCATCCACAGCCAGCCCTGCAAAGACCTACCCACCTCTGGAAGCCCCCCACCATCCCTGAGCCTGGGTGGGGGAGGGCCGTGGGCCTCAGCCATGCTTCTCCATGTCTGCATCCAGCAGACAACCGAGACACCACCAGAAACCCCTCAGGCTCCAGAGCTGGAGTGGGGGTAGTCCACGGCCCTCCGCAAGCAGGCCAGCAAAGGAGCCAGCCCTGCCACCCCAACCCAACCTCTGTTTCCCTACCACCCCCCCCCCCCACTGCTCTGCAGCAACATCTTTGAATGTTAAAATAACAATAATAAATACATTTACAAAAGTGAGTTATGGTATAAAAGCAAAAAAAATGTCTTTTTCCTTTCCATTCAACTTTCATTTTATTTCCTGATCCAGTTCTAATTTCTTAACATTTCTTTATGTCATTTCTCAGACTTCCCCAGGGTTTGTTTTTTCATTTAGATGTGCAGATTTCAATAATACATTATTGTTTACTCCCTCCTGTAGATCATAAATGAAAATGTTAAATAAGACCAGACAAAACACTGGGCTTCCAGGCTCTGCACTAAAAGATCTTCCTTCTCCACAATATATTATCATTTACTGTTGTCCTGTTCAATTTATCATAACAAGTGAGGTTTCAAGACATAAGACAGTGGTCATATCTAAGCCAATTTGAATTAATTTTGCAAGAAAGATTTTGTGAGGACCTGCATAAATGATTCACTAAAATCAAGACAGAGCATTGACATCTTTTAGGGAAACTTGTTTTCTTGCTAGTTGTGTAACTATTCTCTCTCCTAGAACCCTAAGCCCCCCTCCACACCACCTCTCTGTGAGAATGATCCTCTTAGTCTATGAGAATATTGTCCACAGTTGGGTTATCCTCGAGTTGCTCAGATGTGGGCTCCTTTTCATTTTTTCAAACCCAAACTTTCTAAACACAGAGACCTTTTTTTGCCAGAGACTTGGGTCTTATTTTTCTTTCCTATTTTCTTTTCATAATGTATCTATAGCTTTAAGATCATCTTTACTCATTTGGGGACTACTTTATGGTTCCCATTGGTACCCTTGGTATCTCACTCTGTCAGTACCATACCCACAATGCTCTCTTAAAAGATTTATTCTGTGAGCCATGGGGTTTTCTTGATAGTACCTGTAGTGTTCTGTGGCAGGAATTGACATGTATGTAGAGGTATCTGATGTTGAGAAGAAGGATGGGGTTCAGTCAACAGGCCTTATAACTAAACTTAGGAGTTGAAATCTTCAGACTACATCTTGCCTTTTTGTTAGGAAGTAAGGAAATGAGACAGGTAAATGGTTACGGAGGAATATAATTTACTCTCAGTTGATAGGGCAGGAAAGCCACATCCTTGCCCCTAATCTCTGCCCATGGAAGAGAGAAGGTGGTAACAGTATGACAGAACTGGGGCACAATACGGGGCCTAGCTCCAAAATATATGTCCTGACCACTTTGAGAACTTGGCAATAGCATATTTAAGGTTAATCCTGGCATCATCTTTTAAAATGAAAATGTTCCTCAAAAAAGTTATAATAATAGTTGACTAAAGCTTATTGTTAATGACTATCTTACGTTCCTGAAGGAAGCTGAATGCCAAAGGAAAGCTGAGAGGGTGAGATGCGGAAAGAAGGGTAGAAGATGGGGTTCGAGACACAGTTCTGCAAAAGCCAGTGTCCTGAGCAGTAACATCCTAGAATGCCTTTGGGTTGTTGTTGAATAACCCGAAATAATGAACAAGGATCATAGTGGTGAAGCAAACTGATCTCAAGCTACTGAACAGAATATTACAGAGGACAAGGATCAATCATTCACTTCTTCACTCATTCATTATTTATCCATCCATGCACCCAACAGTATCTTTAAGCACCTTTTATGTCCCAGATGCAATGCTAGAAACAGCAAAGCCTATAAAACTTGGTACAGCAAAAGCTACAAAAACTTGGTACAAAAAATATCAGACATTGTGTTTAAGTAGTTCACAGTATAATGACATTGCTTCCTGAAAATTGAGCAGAGAGATTAAAATCCAGGATATGAACGCAATTTCAGAGATGTCAGAGGACACTAAAGAGAATCCATCCATTACCTAGAGGTCTAGGGAAATGATCATGCTATTCTTCTGCACAGGTGCAGGGAGAGAGGAGGAATGTAGGCATCAGTGAGTGTGTCCTCTTGGGAAATCTGCTTTTTGACCTAGTGCAATGAAATCCAACCACCCTGCTCTGTGGCAGTAATCCAACCCTGCTACAGGTCCTAGTTGAGCAAGAACAAAAGGGACAATGCCTTCCTTAACTATCCTTTGTTATAATAGAGCCCTGGTGGAATTGGGGGTCTGGGGGAGGGAAGAAGCTGCAAAGGCAAAAACAGAATCAAGTTATGTCTGTGCTGAATAGATTTTAGTTTTATTGCATTTTAATCAGAGACCATGGTGGACTGTGTTATGCTCTGCCCAGAGATATTTCTGCCCAGGAATTGTTCTCTACCTACCTGCAAGGCAAGGGAACAGTTAATGCCCTTCAACCAATGGCAGGAAGTCGATGGATCAATGGCTCAGCTTCTTGGTGCTTTAGTTAGAATAACTCTAAGGAGTGTCCTACATTGAGTGCCAGAGTTTTCTAGAGGTCCTGGCCTCCAGTTGCTGGCAGGTAAGCTGACTTGATACCACACCTTCCCTGGCTTCATTCCTCTCCTGAGTCACTTCTCCACCTTCCTACCAGAGCTTCCTTTGACCACTGTCTGAAGAAACCACTAGTACTTGAACGCTTGTCGTAGGGTCTGCTTCTAGGGAAACCCAAACCAAGGCAAAGACCATTTTTTCAACTTTTGCATGCACGTTTGCTAATAACTCTTTTTTTTGAAAAACAGCCTAAATGAAACCTTCTCTTTGAATCTTCACTCAACTTGCCCAATCATTCAGCCTTTTTGTTCCTACAGTATGCACTTCGTTATGACAATTACTCACTTTTATTTTATTTAATTGGGCAATCCAGTGGTCCAGCTGTGATGTCTCTATGCCTTAATCTCTTAACAGGATTGATTCAAACCCCTATTCCATATGCACTAGAAAGGCCAATGACCTCCCCAAGATTACCTTGATTTCGAGAGGGCTTACGATTTTAAGGTTTCTGAGATTCCAGTGAATGCAGTTCTTCACCTTGGTATTAATCAAAATATGGAACTTTTCACGATTTCCACCAGAAAGATTAAAAAATACTACTCATAGTCATTCACTTAGTCAAAAATTATTTCTTGAGCATAAATGCTGTTCCAGATATCATTGTAGGCTCTGGAGAGTATCAGCAAGACTGCTGGTTCCTGTTTGCTGTGGTTAGACTTATTTTCAATGCTTTGTCCTGTATCTCTGTTGGAGCTGTGTTATGCTGATCTCAAACTTCATTTTTTTTTCCATTTATTTACTGCTTCACTCATCAAGCATTTGTAAGTATGTATTATTTCCCAGACATGTATTCTGGAGCTACAGGGATGAACAGCCCCTGCCCTCAAACTATTGCTGCCCAACAATTATAAAGTACTCTGTCATCATCAGGAAAGCCTGGGGGTGGGGTAGGGGAGGGGTCCCTCATTTTCCTCCTCTGCAATTTTGGGATTATAGGCTTTGCCCAACCTGATGGGTAGAAAACAAGCTGGATGAGAATCCATGCTGCTAAGATATGGCTCAAGAGGGCCAGTGGATTCACAACAAGAAAGAGAACTGAAGTTTGGGTCACCCAGGTAGCAATGGTACCTCCTGAATAGAGGCTGGGACACCAGGAAATGTGAGCATAGCTTGAGGATAGGTGGGTGAGGGGCAACATGAAACCAAACCAAATAAAACTCACACAGTCCTCTGAGGACAGTTACCAGAGCAGAATGTTGAGTAACCCAACAGCAGTGACCTGATGGCTCTAATTTCCCAGTCCTCGTTATGAGTATATTCAGCCCATCATTTTTGTTTTCAAAGGCTTGATTAAGACAACTGATTATGGTATCATCAGCGCCAATATAACTGCTACAAGGAACTTATTGGCAATCCAGCTAATTGGGTAATTTGAAATATACTTGAATAGGTCAAACCTGAGATACCCTGATTAGTGGTTTGTGGCTTTCCTATTCAAGTTGTAATCATTCTCCTCACTCAGAAGAATGAATGTCCTTGGGTATCATAATGAGCTGGTTGATTTTCTCTTAATTGAGCTCATAGTGTAACTGGACCCCCTCATTCATGGGGAGTTGGCTCTCCGCTCCTCTTTTCATCGGCTAGGAGACACCAGTGCTTTAGCAAGCATTGTACTGTTCTTTCATGCTTCATGAATCTTGCTGTCTCTATGTTACTGTATAAATCCATGGAAGAAACTTGAGACTGTTATAGAAGGTATTAATCTTAAACTGTGCTGGGGTCATGTCTTAGCAAGTCTATTCTATTTTTTTTGTTGATCCTTCTCCCCTCTATTCCTATCTTTACTTTGGGAAACTGTACACTCCCCAGTGATTAAGTCTCCCCTTCCCATCTTGCTGAACATTCATACCTACCATTCCCCTTCATTTCTTCCCCATTTTATTTCTTTTTCCACTAGTAACCTAACCTCAGTATGAAAATAAATATTTTCCTTATGCGCTGTTTGCCAACTTTTAGTAACATTTGATGCTCAGTCACTGTCTTTTTTTCAAGCTTTGGTTTCTTCTGATGCTATAAATGCAGAGAGATTACAGAGAATGACACTATGTAGGAAAAAAATCAAAACCCACCAAAAAACTTTCAGTGATTACTGTTCTTTTATAATGGTTCAAAAGTTAATTTACAGGTAAAATATCAAACTAATAGATGATACTTACATATTCATATATTTGGTATTCACATATTCACATAATAGATGATATTCACATATTTGGATAAGAAAAATAATATTCTAGTCAAATTAAAATTTTGGTGAATATAATAATCTGGGGAGCTTATTAAAAATGTAACCTTCTAGGCTCCTGCCCCAGAAATACCGACTTAGTGATCTCAAGATCTGAGCTTTCCAACAAATAACCAGATAACTCTCATCTAACCAAGTTTGAAAATCACTGCTCCAATTGGTGGAAATAAAGCTTTGCACATTTCCAACATATTTTTTGTTGTTTTGTGGCTTTGCCCAAATATCTGTGGATACAAAGAGTATTTGCAGAAATATCCTGCACTAGACTATTGACTGGTATTTGCTGCATAACTCCAAAACTTAATGGCTGAAACCAATAAATAAATTCTGTGAGTCAACTGGGTGATTCTTCTGGGCTGGGTTGGCACAGAAGGGGCTAGATGATCTAGGATGGCTTTATTCACCTGCCTTGTGGTTGACTCGAAGTCAGCTAGAGCAACAGGGATAAGTTGGCTACATGTCTTTACATAGCAGGCAAGCCAAGCATTCTTCACTTGGTAGATTCAGGGTTGCAGAGAGCAGCAAGAAAAGGCAAGTCCAATGCACAAATACTTTTCAAATCTCCAATTGAGTCATGTTTGCTTTTGTTTCGTTCACTGAAAAAAAGTCACATGGCTAAGTCCAGAGTCAATGTGGGAAGGAACCCAAGTGTGCCGATTAAGGGAGGGAAACTATTGCAGCCATTTTTGCAACAGTATAATTTGCATGCTCAGCTGGAAATTCAATTGATTTCTGAGCATCTGTATGGTAGAAAATAACAATGATCTTGGAGATCAAATACCTGAGTAAACCCAGCATTCCTTTTAGTAACTGGAAGATGGGTAAGTCTTTAATCTTCTCTAAGTTTCACTCTCTTCATCTATAAAATGTGAATAATAACTAATAATAATGTTTACTTCATAGAGGTGTTTTGAGAATACATGAACTGTGGGTCTAAGAATACTCTGTAAATTAGAAATGTTGCAAAATTCAAGATATTTATCAATGTATATGCTTCATATGACTAGTTCTCACCCCTCAATTAGTAAAGTATTTATGAAATTGGTGAGCTTCCCGATATTTCCGTGACTTGACTGTTCTCAGTCTGGCTCACCTTCTACCTGCTATTAGAGTTATATTCCTTAAAAATCAAAATTGTCATATCAAGCAACACTTTAGTAAACCTCTGTTAGCTCTCCATTTCCCTACACAATACAAGCAGCATCAGCATAAAAAGACTTTTCCAGTCTAGACCCACCTCCCTCACCTTCTGAACTTTCCATTGGATTTTGCATCATTCTCTTTATACATTAGACTTTTATGATTCATTTTATTTTCCTTAAGCTAGAATTTTCTTATTCTGCATCTCCACTTTTGCAAACTTCTACTCATCTTTTAACACCCAGATCAAATGTTCTTTCCTCGTTTCATAAACGTTTAGCTAAGAAGCTGTCTCAACTCCTCTGATGTTAATTGCTCTATTTTCTCTGTTCCCAAAGGACTGTTAATCTCACTAGCACTTACCATAGTGTTTTGTAATTTATGTATGTATGTTGTTTATCTCCCCAGCTAGACTATGAGCTACTCCAGTACCAGAAACAGTGTAGGTTTAGTTATGAATACACGAATGAATGAATACCTGAGTCCCTTGTTCCTTCCCTGGTTAGCCAAATTATGCTCTGACCTTAATCAACCATACTCAACCCTCTAGAGTTCTCTTTGCCAACCCTGACTACACACCCTGAACTGTCTGTATTCTTCACCGGTGGTTTATTCTCACATCTGGAGGCCCATTACTTATGTCTTAACTCTCAGGTTCTTTACCAAAATTTTAGTCCACTGCCTTTCTTGGTCTCTTAGATCCTACCCCAGAGAGTTACTAAGTTACTACAACTTTTCTCCTACCCTTGAAGTTGTAGTGACACTATACAATTGTAGTGATAATTCAGAGAATAGGGAAAAACTGATTTTTTTTACAAGTGTGCCAACCATGTACCTTATGAGAGGAATATTTTTCTCACCATTTTACAGCTGGAAACTGTGGCTTATAGAAATTAAATTACTAACCCAGGGTCACATAGCTAAATATGTGGCATATGGAGTTTTATTACAGTCTTGTCTGACAAGAAAAAAAAAAAAAAAAAAAAAAAAAAAAACCTCTCTCTTTTTTTGAACTCTACCACAATAGTTTGGCAACTTACAGGCTCACATCTCCAAAGGCTCACATCCAGGAAAGCTAAAGCTATCGCTATGATTTGGGGACTAGTAAAGGTTTACCCTTGCCTAGTTTAACCATAAATCTATGACCTTATTACCAAGAAAAGATATTAAGAAGTTGTAAATCAACTTGTAATAAAGCATCTAGGCACAAAATCATGTGTTGATGGTATTATGTTAATAGTTATTTTGCCATCCAAATTTCTAGTTTATCCAATGTTTTAGAGTAAATATAATATAAGAATTTACAGGTCACTTCAAACAAAAAACTATAAAACTTCAGTTCTTCTGCTTCAACTTGTAAGTTTAAGATTTCATCTCCCTCTGGGCAAGAAGAAAACTCTTTGTTTTCATTTTTACTAACAATAATAATTATGGATAAAATGGTGCAGTTTAAAAGAATTGGCTCTTATTCCATCTTTGGAATTTCCCACTCCTAACAACCCTTTCTCTCTTGGCAAAATATGACATAATGATTTGAAAGAAAGAAAAAAATACTTAAGCATTTGAGGCCAAAAGTTAATTGAATAAGACCTTGGATTCTGATGAGTTTGTGTTTTACGGTTGATTAACTTGTTTTAATACCCAAAAATGCTTAGGAAACTCAATTATCATGCCACTTAATCTGAGTTATTGGTTGATTTCTGCTAGTTTCTGGATCTCTTATTGACCAAGTTATATTTTCTGCTATGACGTACAAGAGAAACTGAACTTCATTTGGGAAAGAAAGATTTAGGTTTAACATATGAACAATTCCTAGATAACAGAAAGAGTAAATTCTTGGATTTTTATATCCTGTGACCTGAGCTTATAATTTCCAGTTACCAACATACTCTTGTCCCTAAGAATAGGATGAATAGTGTGAGAAAATTAAGGCCCTGGCAGTTTTCTATAATCTGCCTGTTTTCTTCTAGTGTGACTACTACCACCTCACTGCTGTCTTTTTACTTTGTCTAAAATGAAGATATTGAAGCCAGATGCCTTGTTATAAATAAATAAGGTAGAAGAGGTAATAACTGAAATCATGATATCTCATTCTGGAACCTGCTGGCCACACTGTAAAGAATAACTCACCATTGACATGTACATACTACTGGTTCTGCATCTACCAAAAAAAAAAAAAAGCCTATCATTATCTTCGATGTCCGTCTTTCTTCACTTGCTGGAGGGAAGCAAAACAGGGCTCTAAACATAAGCCTCTTAAAGGACTAGTGTAAATTCTTATATGATACTTTAGAATAAGAAGAACACTGAATCCTGTGGATTACTGAGAACTTTGGATGTAACCTGATTCATGTTTTCCACATATATTTAATTGATCAGTTGCTATATGCCACATATAATGTCAGACACTAAAGATATGGTAGTAAAACTAAACAAATCAGAAGGGAAGAATAGTAAGACTCAATTCAGCCTAATTTGTAGGGGAATTAGGATACAATAAAAACTCTTTGAGCTGCTTTGTTAATTGCAAATCTCCCCCAAACCATATAATGCTAGAGCTAGAAGAAAACTTGGTTTTTGTGATTACCTAGTCCAGTCCTCCTATTTTACAACAAAGAACCTGAGAGCCTTGTTTAGGGTCATTCAGTTCAAGTGGCTATTCTGGGACTGAAACTTAGATTTTCTTTCATCTAGCCCATTCATCTTTCCCTGGGTTTTAAATTGTGCCTCTACGACCTAAGTCTATCCTTTTATTTGTAGAGTCAACCAAATTCAGAAATCTCAAATACCTAGATGCCAATATACAATCTCTGGAATTCCTTCCTCTCACCATTGAGACATCCATTCTACATACCAAGAAGAAAGACAATTCAGAATTAATTGTAAAGTATACAGGATGGGTCATGACCAATTAAAAAACTAGAGTAATTTCAATGTTTAAACCCAGATCCTGCCCAGGAAAAGAAGCACCCTTGGCCCTTTAAAATCACAGTCTCAACTGGCCTACTTGCTCATGATGTCATATACAGTCTGATGTTGTCTGGGCAACGTGGTAACATACAGCTTCCTCCATTGTTTAATTCCCTTCGCCGAGTGAGATCCTTAGGCAACCAGGCTTCATTAGTTCAGGTGCTAGCCTCAGGGAACTACTTGTTTTAATTAGAGGGATGAAATGGCATTTTAATTGTGCACAATGATTAATAAACATGCTGAGCTGCTGCATAATGATCTGCTGCTTGAAGAGCTTTCTCCTCTATTCCTGATATCTACATCCATTAACTGATTGTTATCCAGGTTGAGAGCTATGGAGCTCTTCCTCCAACCAAATTGCACATTGTCTGTCCTCCGATGTTTGTGCTAATAATAATTATTAGAGCTAAGTCCCACTTTTTTATGGTAACAGAGAGACAAGACTAGAATAGAGAGAGCTTACAAAGTGGTATACTGTCTATGTAATTTATTTCACTGAACTTCCTCGTAAAAGGGAGATAATAATAGGACCAACCTGACAGGGCTTTTCAAAGATTAAATGAGGCAATGTATGCAAAGCACTTAGTGGAGCTCTGGCCCAGAGTAAGCACCCTGAAAATGTTAACTTAGTTAATTGTTATCGTTAGTAATATTATTGTCATCATCATCATCATCATCATTAAGTTCTTCATCCTCATCACCACTTTCATCATCACCATCACGAAGGTCATGATCTCGGTCAAGATTAGATACTCATAAGTGTCCTCTTAGAGGTCATGGCATTCACTATATCACATGGACATCATATTTCAGGTACCATTTTCTAAAGGGTGGAGGTTGACTAGAGATTTTTTCAATTTCCCCTTTACGTTGGTGATGTAGGCATTTATTGCTATAAACCTCCCTCTTAGAACTTCTTTTGCTGTATCTCATAGGTTCTGGTATGTTTTGTTTTTATTTTCATTTGTCTCCAGGAATTTTTAAATTTTCTTTTTGATTTCTTTTTGACCCATTCATTGTAGAAGAGAATGTTGTTTAATTTCCATGTATTTGTACAGTTTTCAGTGTCCCTTTTGTTGTTTATTTGTAGTTTTATTCCATTGTGGTTGGATAAAGAAGTTGATATAATTTTGATTTTTTAACTAAAAATACACAACTTTCTTTGCACACATTTCTCATAAATTGTGTGTTTGAAAGGCTTAATATTACCCCCTCAGTAGTTGAATAGAATACTTGGTATGTATCTGAACTTCAATGAAAACAGAAACCAGAAAACTGGATGATAAAGTGACTTCCCTTATGAAGCTGCATATTCTTGGGATTTGTAATAGTTTTATTGAGCACTATTATAATTTGGTGAATACTTACAATGTTACAGGTTTTTTTCCCCTAGTGGTAACACTAGAAAATTGTTTTCCTTGTGTCTCCTGGAAATTGTTGTTCAGGGGCACGCGTACATCTATCTCCAAGTCTTTGACTTTACTTAATTTGGGAGGAATAATTCTTGGTGAAACCCAGGCAGCTGCCATGATTCACTATTTGTAAATGGCTATTGTGGTGTTGGATATTACACAATTGACCCTGTTCTTTGGCTTGAAATATTAAAAACATTATTAGAAAAAAAGCCAGATGATCTACTGATCTACTTATCCTTATATTTTGACATAATACCATAACTGCACAGCAATGCAACTCACTTATGCCCAAGAAGAGAAGAGTAGATATGACTAAGCATGGTAGAAGCTACACGTAAAAACTATTTTCTATCCCATAAAATGTTAAGGACTTCATGGAAATGAGTCTGCCCCACTGAAGACGTGTTCTTGTACACAGGGTCCTTACAGTTCAGTAAAGCAGATATGATTGATGACATGGGCAGAAGTTTATCTTGCCTCCAGGGCACTCCTAATTCTTATTGTTAGTTCCTTTAAAGACCCACAATTGTATGCAAGAGTCAAAGGAGAAAGGTAAGTGAACTTTGGGGGGCATGGTAGAGCAGAGAGAAAGGTTTTAGAATAGCTGCTAAGCCTGAAATATTTAGGACAGTGCAGAAAGTAAAAGAAAAAAATGTATTGTCTCATCTTCTCATTTCCCTAGCAAGGAAGTATTCAAAAATATCACTCTCCTGAAGGTCCACTGAAGTATAACTACACACCTATTAGAATGGATAACATTAAAAATACTGACCATGTGAAGTGTTGTTGAAGATGTAGAGGAATTGCAACTTAAACATTGCTTGTGGTACATTGCATTTTACCAACGTAAAATGCTACAACCTCTTTGCAAAACAGCGCTACAGGTTCTTAAACAGGTAAACATGCAATTACCTCAAATCTAGCTTTTCACTCCCCTATACTAACCAGAGAAATTAAAGTGTATGTTCATACAATGACTTGCGTACAAATAGTCACAGAAGCTTTATTTGCAATAGCCAAACATTGAAAAACAAAATGTCCCTCAACAGAAAAATGAATAAATAAAGTGTTGTGCAACCATACAATGGAATACAATGCAGCAAGAAAAAAGAATGAAGTATCGATACCTGCAATAGCAAGGATGAATCACAAAATACTTATGCTCAGTGAAAGAAACTAGTGACAGAAAATAGAGCAGAGGTTGCTGCAGGGATGTGAAGTGCAAGAGTGATTACAAAGAAGCATGAGGAAACTTCTGGGAAGGACAAAATGTTCATTATCTTGATTATGATTATAGTTTCATGGGTGTGTACATGTGCTAAAACTTATCAAGTCACACACTTTGCCTGTATGGTTTATTGAATATCAATTATTCTTTAATGAAGCTGTTAAAAAAAAAATAAATGCATACATACATAAAATAACTTACCTGAAATTTTTGAGCAGAGTATCTAATGAGACTGGTTGGGATGGATTCTACTCTGAAATTGTTACAACATAGTGTATTAATCTCTGGCGAGCATATATATATTTTTTTCTATTAAAGGTGATCTATTGCTATGTAAAGAGATGGGCTCACAAAAAAAAAAAAAAAAAAAAAAAAAAGCAATTGCCCTTATGTAGATATAGACACACAGTCACATATCCTGAGAGAACTTTCTCTAATAAACAAAGATGTTAACACAAACATAGCTGAGGAAATGCACTTTGGGTAAACTCATGACAGAGATCTTTAGTATAACCTGCCAGTAAGGTCTAAATTAAGGACTTATATTATCTTTCTAATTTTCTCTCCAGTTTTAGAAGAGCATATGAGGAGAGATTTTTCCGGCGAATCCAACTTTGATGTCCTGTTCTCACTCACAGCCCAACCCTTCAGCATAGCAGAGTCAGCCAATCCTCACTACAGCTTTGCTAATTCAGTACTGTCCTCCATGAGTTGATCCATCAATGAATCCTTTATAACCAACCGATCCTTTCTTAATACAGCTTACCTTTAATTTTCTCACCCTCACCTGACCGTTCTTCCAATTTTTCTGTAGCCTTTACAATGCTGAGATATTGAAGAGCAGTTTAAGAATACTCATTGAAGACAGGTCTACATTTTTAACTTGGGAAAGAAAGGCCGTTTAAACATAATGTAGACTGACATATATTTATATAACTGTCAAATTGGATGCACATGTATTTATAATATATTACCACTAAATTTATATTATCCATGAATATTCTTTAATAATCAAGAAGTGGGTAGATTATAATAATTTATAATTTATTTATTTTTAAAGATGATCGGTAAGGGGATCTTAACCCTTGGCTTGCTGTTGTCAGCACCATGCTCACCCAGTGAGCAAACGGGCCATCCCTATATGGGATCTGAACCGGGGCCTTGGTGTTATCAGCACCGCACTCTCCCGAGTGAGCCACGGGCCGGCCCTGATTATAATAATTTAGATGAATCTGTGCCGATTGATTAGCTTAATGTTGCTCTGCTCTCCTTGTTAGGAATGTAACACATCTACTGAGTGCTTACATAATAAAAACTATCAGAACAATAGTTAAACAATTATCTCAGTGATAAAAAGAAAAAGAAAGAAAAGAAAGAAAGAGAGAATGAAGAAATTTTATCTGCACGTACTTTTGCACTTTGTTAGTCAACTTGCATTGTTTGGATTAGTTTCGATTCTCCACTTTCCTTCTCAATCTTCAAGTGAATTTGAGATTCACTTGAGATCTTGAAAAAATTTTTAACATCTGGGTCTCACTGCAGACCAATTGAATACAAATCTCTGAGAATAGAGGCAGAGACTGATGATTCTGATGAAAAGAAGGATTTGAAAAATCTGCCTTAAAATGTGCAAATTCATAACAAAAGTGCTGGGGTAGCACTGATCTTCTCATCAATGACACCTTGAAGTTAGCTGTCCTCTCATTTTCTGGCCATTTTGTCTACAATAGCACTATCGCTCACCTTTTGGCATCCCAGCTTTTTCTCGTTCCACCCTGCACCCTACCCCCAAATAAAATCCAATAAGAAAAAAGAATCATAGTAAGCAGTGGAGATTTTGCTGAAGAGGTTGTAGCAATGTCAGAGAGGGCGCTTTATATCACACATCCCACAACTGTGAGACACTTGCCTTCCTCCAAAATCTTGTCTCCCTTAATACAGTTGAGATTTTTTTTTTCCCCTACAGAGTCAGCATTGTATGGAAGAAAAGTAGAAAAAAGTATACAGGCTTGAAGAGCAATTTGTCTCCACCCTAAATCTGTAAACTCACAGGTAAAAACTAAAGGCCATGCAGTTAATAGGTCTCCTTGTCTTTGAAAACATTTTAATTACCAGGTTATTATTTGAGCTGGCCTTTGCAACCTTCTGTGCTCCACGTGGCTTATCAAAAGCTTCTCTCAAAAACACTCAATAATTTCCACAATGGAAACCTTCATTCCATCTGGTAAGATGATAAAATAGACTTCATATTATTTTACTGACAAATGCTGACCAAAAATTAACAAAAGGTAAATGTTACTTTCATGTTAAGAAAAGCAAATTCAAAGATGGAAAAAGAGAACTGGAAAGGGATTTACAAATAAAACAAGTACAGCTAATAAAAAAATAAAGCTAGAAAGTCGTGATTTAAAAAAAAGATAGTGTAGAAACAACTAGTGGATCGTGAATCTTGTAGTTCATGATAATAGTTTTAAAGTTCTGGTGTTTATCTATGTTTCTAAAACATGGGGTCTCATTTCCTAGTGACATTGATTAAACAGGTCTGGGATCGGACCAAAATGGACATTTTTACCATTTCCCGTATGACTCTGATGCAGATGGTTGACAGAACTCATTTTGTTGAAATGCAGATTCTGCCAATGCTAGTTCTGTAGGGGTGAGTCCAGAGCTTCTGCATTTCTAACAAGCATCAGGGTGTAGCCAATAATGTGACCCATGTGCCACACAACTTTGTAGCAGGGTCGTGGGATTTTGAAAATTGGGTTTAGATATAAGTGACACCTATGGTTTGAGTGGTTTCCATAAGAGGTTATTTTATGAAAAAATCGCTTAGTTTCTTTGCTTTTACCCAATGTGTCTTCTCCCTGCCCTGGCTTGACCGAGTTTCTCAGATTTGCTTCCCATTACTGTATCATTAATTTTGCTGTAATTAACGTGTGGATTCAATAAGTCCTTCTCTTTCTTTGTTTAGAATATATTTGGGTACCATCTACAATAGGGATTGGTAAACTACTATAGGCAGGCCAAATGTGGCTGCTGCCTCTTTTTGTAAATAAAGTATTATCGAACACTGCCATGTCCATTTGTTTACATATTGTCAATGGTTACTTTCCTGCTACAATGGCAGAGTTGAGTAGTTGCCATGGAGACCATATGGCCCACAAGCCTAAAATATTTACTATCTGGCCCTTTCAGAAAGCTTGATGATCCTTGACCTATGACAATTCACCACCTTCCAAGATTCATTTTCTGCTATTAGCCCAGGCGTATTTACAGCATTAGATGTAGTAAAAGGAAAAGAGGAAAACCTTTTTATTAATTCTGAATCTCTCCACAGAGCTCAGGAATTTCAGTTTCTCTCTCCCTCTACAACTTAACATACCTAATTCTCTGCTGCTATTTTCTTCACTTACACATTTGTTTTGTTCTTCTGTTTAACAAGCAGTTATTAACTCATTGGGCTCCTAGGAAGTGATAGAGATGATCAGGGGAGAAAAAGATCATTTTGTATTTGGTCACTAGAAAACCTTCATAAAGAAGCTGGAAATTAAGTTTGCTTTGTGGGGGGGAAGTAGATATTCAATTGCAAGAGAAGCAAAGAGAGGAAGGGAGAATGAATAAAGAAAGAAGTCATTGTCAGAATATCCACAGGGTATTCAATAAGTGAACAAGCACTCTGTATAATTAGATTGGAGTGTTCATACAGGCCAGTGGAAGACAGGACTAGACTTCAAAGGACTGTGGAAGCCGTCCAAGAACATGACAGAGTTCTTCGATCCTTCCTTGTTACTCCAAATGTGATCTCCAAACCAGCACCATCATACCCTACAACCTGGTTAGAAATGTACAGTTTCTGTCCAACCTACTAAGTCAGATTCAACATTTTCACAAGATTCCCTGGTGATTTGCACACAAGTTAAAGTTTGAGAAGCATTACTCTAGGAGAGAACACTGTGTGGTGGGGAAAGCACTGGACTGAGGCTCATGAGGATTCCAGAGCTATTATTCCAGTACCAAGTGTCCTTGGATGAGTCACTTAAAATCCTTGAGCTTCACTTTCCTTGTATACAAAATGATGGTTTTTGAGCCATCCAGCTCTAGGGCTGTCTTCTCTCATTCAATGGACATCAACTAAAGAGAGACTGTGATGTGCGAAGTGATATAAACAGTTATGCTTTAGGAAGACCAACCTCAGGACTGTTTCAACATAGAAAAAAAAAAAAGAAGAAGAAAGAAATGAGAATACCAGTTAAAAACAGAGAATACCAGTTAAAAAAACCTCTAAACATGAGGTTGTAAGAAAACCAAAACTATATTTTTGTGTAAAATTATTTACCAGTATAAATATCTTGTTAAGATTAGTATTATATTCCCTTGTCTGCATTTTTATTAATGTACTTTTATTAAATGCATTAAACTACAAAACACTGGTCATGTCAAAAGAGAGTGAGAATGAGACAGAAAGAGAAAGAGAGAGAGATTGGAAAACAATCTCCCAAAACTCTGTGGGAGCAAAGAAATCCAAGCAACTACATGGAAGGGTTAAAAAGTAGTGAAATCGATTGTTTTTTTCATTGGCACTCCTTTGAGGTGGTTGCTATCTTTCTGATTAGAATTCTGTTGCAAAAGTCACTGAGCCCTAGAAAGGAAAGTCCTCATGCCTTACTCGAAACTAGCTGTAACATCAGCATTGCTGAAGGCATGCAATTATTTTTAAAAGCATGAACAAATTGATAAAATACTGGTATTTTTTACTTCCAAAGAAAACTTTTACTTTAATATATTATGTTGTCAGTGACCCATTGGGGGATTTATAACCTGTCTGTCTTTACTTTTTAAAAACATTTTCATTATAAAATTGTCCTCCAGTCCACAGTAGGTGTCTTTAGCCATCTTTTCCAGATAAACACAGTCTCTATTTGAATTGATTGAATCCAACGGATTCATTTCATGATCTTTTATTTATTTTCTCCCACATTTAAAATAAATAAGGTTAATACTGATAGAATGAGGGTGTATGGGTCTTAGAAGAATCCATTTTTTTTTTATCACACCTCTTTTGTTCCATCTTGCTTAGCAAATCAGATGCTAGATATATTTTGATTAGTTTGTACTTTAATGGATCATGTATGTAGGGTCCACCTTTCACATTGGGGCCATTAATTTTTCTTGAGTCTGATGGAAAAAACAGGTAGAGCTTTTTGTGTGTGCTGATTGAAAAGTGATGGATTATTTTCATGTGGTAAGAAACACAATGTTTTCTTTAGCACAGCAGGATATAATGTTTGCAAGGTCTAACAGTGAAATATTATGCATATCTGCCACTGGCCGGCTGCCAGAAATAGAACAGCAAAATCAGAGGAGATTTTGAATTTGAATCTTAAAACTGGTGTAGTCTACAAAGGAACTAATGAGCCATTCTAAGCAGAAAAAGCATTTGTACTAATGGATGATGCCTGCCATACATGCCAACATTTAACAAAATGGTAAATAATTATTCATTTAACTGTTACCTTGAACTTTATCTGAAGAAAAAAAAAGATACTTATTTCTGGTAATTTCCAATACTCATTGCTGCAAGGATTATTTTTCTATTCCCAATTCAGAGGCCTGTGACATTTCCTTCCCAGTGAAAGTAGAGTTATTTTCCATATAGCTTTTCTCCTCTTGTGGCTGAGTAATTGATTCACAGAAAATTTCATTTCACTATTATTTAGTATTTAAAATTGGTATTTTCAAATCAGTACATAGGATCATGAAAATACTTTGAAATGTCATAAGAAGTAAACATGATTTTTAAAGGTGGGGAATGGGGTGTTTTACGTTTGCTGAATGTCTTGAGCTCCTTTGTTTCCAAAGCCAAGAATCTGGCCATGGGAATTCTTTCTGCACTTAGCATTTTTTATGCCAAGATAAACTATTAGTATATTAAGGGAAATACAATCTTTAGGTTCATTTATATTCAACTCATCAAGATATTGTTTTCTAAGAAATATTTGATATCTTAAAAAGTTGGAGACTTCTTTTCTGGGATTTTATATTTTATTTTATTTTATCTTATTTTAGAGGTAGGAAATTTCATTTAGTAGGCATTAAAATGGAATTTGGGTCTAGTGGAGCACTTGCTCACTTTTAAATGGAGAATCTACACAATCAATATGGAAAATATACTTGATATTACTGCCCCCTTGTAAATAGAGAAATCCAATAGAAAAAGACATTTGCTACACCTTGATGCCTTATGTATTTTATATTACTGCATTTCAATCTCCATCTTAAAGGTGACATTATGACTTTAAATCATAGGCTTTCACTTTTAAGACCACAATAATCTCCCAGTGCTGCAACACTGCAGGGAAGGGAACTGATGCTGAGCTCCCTGGAAACGTGGGGTGGCAGAGAAGACAGGAGTAATCCGGATGCTTTGTTGCATCTTGCGCTTTAAAGTCACAATTGAGACATGCTTGTGATACATTCAATCAGGCTGTCCTCCCGCCTGAGTTACTAGCCAGGTGTTTCGTTTTCCTGGAAGCTGCATTAACTCTTCTGAGCCTCTAGGGAACTGAAGAGTAATTTAGTGCTACATCACCCCAAATCGTGCTCTTGTGGCCCAAGTCCTGGTCTATCTCCAAATTGACACAAAGCCCCAAAGACCTGCTAGGTGTGGCTTACCAATTAGGAGACTATGGTTTATCTTCTAAATACTATTTTTTAAATGACATGTATAATATAGTCATTTTTGATTTCCTTAATAGATATAAATAATAGATTGCTTTAAAGAGCTTAGAAATCACATAATCTATATATTAACCTACCAACAAGCCTCCAAATTTTTAATTTAAAATTGAAAAAAAAATGAAGCCCCATAAAATATACAACATAAAACAAAAGAATGCAATATAAATTTTAATGTTTCCTTTTTAAGTTTGCTATGCAATACTCACACCTGATAAGAAATCCACACTTGATTTTAAAAAGAAAATCAGTTCTACAAGGGCTACTCATATATTGGAATTATGGGAATAGAATCTGTTATGTCAAAATGGTAAAAGTTTGACTTATTAGAAACTCATTTAAAATTAGAAATATAAGATCAGAGAGCCTCAAAGAACATTAGTAGAATGATGAAGTATATATATCTCTAAGCAAAGTAGGTAATGTCAATTCTTAAAACGTCTAAACTTTAAAGTAATGTGTGAGTTATGCTAGATTCAATCCAACCAAACTAATAGTGGTGTTTGGGCTGCACTAAATTTAAAAATTAATATTCAATATGTAGAGGTACAAGGAGAAAAAAAACCTATGTTTTCTTATTTTCAAAAAACTTTTTTAAAGACAGGAAGGAAGGAAGGAAAAGAAATATAGGTACACTAGTATGGTTGAAATGTTAAATGACAGTATGGTGCTTACATCATGAGTAAATTAAGATTATAGGGCCTATTTATTCAAGACAACAAAAAAGAACACATGATATATAGAATATGTTTGCATATGTATAATTACTGTATGTGTAATATATAATTACTATAATAACAAAAAACTACAATTTTTGTTTTTTCCATAGGCTACGATTTTCTTTTTTCTGATCTCCATTTCCCCTGAGTTGTTGCTCACGATAGCAATCATGATGCTGTATTTTGTATTTGATTATGTTATTTAGTGATTAGCATGTCCTTCTGGTTCATCTCACTTAGCCTATAAATTCCAAGTGGTGCCACGTCGGAGGCACACTGTCTATCCTACCCCCATGGCCTTCATTTTGGCCTTTGAAAACTCTTAAATAGAAACAATTTACTAAAGCAACAATGGCCTTTCACATATTTAATATTTAAGGAAATAAAGATTTAACTTTGGCACACAAGAAATGCACAAAATATGTAGGGATGTTGTTATTGAAATGTCCGATTGAAATTTAATATGTACTTTAGGACTTTTCTAATCTTCCCAACATTTTATAATATATTTACCCTAAGCAGCTAAGTCTGTGCATGAGAAAGGATTCACGCATACAAACTTTACCTTGAAGACTTCCATTAAACATTGCCTAAGCGTGTGAAGATAAAAGCCGAGTGGTTGATTAGCTATATACATATCTTTAATAATCACACATCAAGCCTATTTTGTTACTGCATAATCAGATGCCTTAGGTATATCAAATATACTTTTTCCACAAGTCTAAAAGTAAGAATTTGCAAGTAAGAAAATCACTTGCCATTCAGTTGCATGCCCATGATTATAAAACACTGAAATAAGTCAGATTTCTTTTTCTGATACCAGAATTGAACTTATCATATTTTCCTAAGAGCAATTTTTTATTACAAACCATGATTGCCCTTTTGTCAAAAAAAAAAAGTGTTTGAGGATATCCTTAGTAGTGTTACAATTTTTCCTAAAATATTCCTGGCCTATTCACTTCTACTGAAATATTTTTATAACTTTTAGAATATGTCTTAAAAACAATCACTCCCCTCCTGCAGGTTCAAGAAACTCATGAGGGGCATTGGATTAAAAAATCATTTTTGCTTTAGAAATCTGAGTAGAACTAAGAGTTTTCAATCCGTAAAAAATTTGACTAACAAACAGAATCCATTCAAACCTTTCAAAACCTTAAAAGTGATGGACTTCTATCTCACCCTGAAAAAGCAAAGCAAGAGTGAAATTTTTAACTGATAATTTTAAAATGCTTTCTTCTTTAAGGATTGTAGAGTTTCAAGCGTTTTGATACTAAAAACCAACTGACAGATCTTTTATGAATATTTGGAAAATCATCTTTAGCTCTTTTGTAAACCGGCAAAGATGCAGGAAGAATCGTAATATGCATTTTGGAAGGCTGTGTGGTGATATAAAAGAGTCCCATGCTAAGAGCAGACGGAAAATGGTAGTTATTATTAATTTAGAAAAACAAAAGAGCAGCCCAGCATTTCAGTAATGTGGCAAGTCGTGTGCTCTTGAAGGAGAGAAGGCTTTATAATTGGATTTTAGAGTAATTTAGAAGACGAGATAAGATGTAATGGTTGTGTATTAGAGGTTAAAACTACAACAGAAACCCATAATGTGAGGGTTCACTGCACTGGAAGAAAACAGAACAAAGGGAAGCAGCATCGACCGAAAATGGCCTGAGTGGGAAGCAGCAAGGTGGCTGGGGAGACGCGGGTGACCGTTCTCGGTGGCGCTGCAGTGACACGGGCTCAAGCTCCTTCCACAGCAGGCAGTGAGCAACACAGGCTACCTTCAGAATGTTTTTTCTTTAGTGACCTGTCACTCCCCACCCCCACCCCCGGCCATCTGCCTGGCATTTCTTTCTCCCCTACAGCCCAGCAGTCATGACCGGGTCTCCTCCACCCACGCCTGGGCCTGTGACAGGCTGTCCTGGGGCTCACCTGCTGGCTCCCGGCTTCTCTCAGGGGAGGCCGTGAGGACTCTGGCCTCAGGCACCGCTGACACCACACATGTACACACACCACACACATGCACACAGACACACACACCCCACACCCCACATACCCTATACAAACACAGGCACATACCCCATACCCCCCACACATACCCCACACAAACACACACCCACCCACACATGCACACACACTACACACATACCCCACATACCACAGGCACACACACACCACACATACACACACCATATACCCCCCCACACACATACCCCCCCACATATCCCATACAAACACACGCACACACCCCTACAAACATACCCCCCACATGCACACATACCCCACACACTGCACATACACCACACACCACGCACATGCCACACACCACAGCTCCTACCACCCACCGTGCACACCCCACATACCCCACACAAACATATACACTCCACACATGCACATATACCCCACATACCCCACACACTATACCCCCCACACCCCATACGCCACATACCACACACACGCCCACCTGAACACACACACACTTCCCACACATGCATATACACCTCACACACCACATTTCCCCTACACACACGCAGAGCCGGGGCAGCTGGCCTGACCTATCTGTCTCTCTCCATCCTTTCCCAGGGAACTCTCAGCCTCTGCCCAGTAGGAGAGAGAGAAAAGAATCGGAAGAAAAAGTAAAACCTGCCTCCCAGGCCACCAATTTTCATTCCATGCCTTGAGCAGATAAATGTACTTTTTCACCTCTTAACTAGGGTCCCTCTCCAAAGAATCCATTACATAGGTTCCAGCTCTCAGGTGAAGGCCTCAGGTGAGTGGTTCCTTTTGGAGTCAATAATCTAACACTGGTGAGGAAAGCCTGCTTCTAGATTCTGAGAGCTGTGTTGCTGCCCTGCAGGAACAAGTCCTGTGGAGCTGAATTCCTTCCCGGATACCAGCGCTTGGCTACCCCCTGCTGGGCGGGAAGCTCTGGGCCTTCAGACTCTCACCATCATGCTCCAGGGCCCAGTCTCCACCCAAGGCCTGGGACAGAATCCACTTACTTCCTGTCAAGTTGTTATCACACGTTCCCGACATGAAGCTGGAGTGTGAAGCTACCTTCTAATCCCCAGGAGGTGTTAAAGATTTTTTTTTCCTCGCAGCCCTCTGAATGCCAGTTTAAGCAAAACAAATCTATTTATTTTTTGTGAGGATCGGTTTATTAAAAGCACACACATAATTCAAATTGCATAGTAAAATACTGTTAGGCTTTGCTGAGCATGAAAAGTGGGCTTGCTCAAGCCCCATTTCCAACCCTTCAGCTCACCATTTTCTCCTGAAGCAGAATGTAGGTTATACTAAGAGGACATCAGCCCAAAAGCTTAAAATCCAGCACAGCTCCCAGGCTTTCTCCAGATTTCTCCTCCCAAAACCCTCTTTTTCCACCTCTCAAGAAAACTCCAGCTACACGATGTAGAAAACTTTGCCAAATGTAAGTGGACGGGAAACCGATGTTTAACCAGATCAAGTTTTTGAACACAGATTAACACATTTTAATTGTCCTACAAACTATTCTTAAAGTCGCTCTTAACAAAACCCAGATTTGGAGGAAATTCATTGCCATAACTGTAATGTGTATACACTATTAAGACAGTTATGAAACCTCGAACACATTTAGAAGACATGGCTTAAAAGTGCCTTTAATGCAAAATAAAATAAAGTAAAATGCAAATAAAAAGGGATTAGTTGTTATAAGCTGTGACCCAGCTGCAGTGACAGAAACTGCAGAAACATGTAAACAGAGGGTGCTTTTAGTTACTCAGGGACCCAAATGTCTTTTTCAAACCCACACAATTCTAATTCTGACACACTTTTTCATTTTATTTATCTTGCAGACCAAGCAGAAATGAAAGGGACATTCAGATTATGTAAACAGTGGCTTTATATACAGCCACTAGACTGCCAGATAGACAACTTCTGTTTACACGAAGTGCAAGGGCAGAGAAACAGTGTCAAAACTACATCCCTTCTTGCATTTATGGGCGCAAAGTGAAAACCCAAATATATTAACCAACAAATTAGTAAAGGACGAACAGGCTTCTAACCCCACATGGTGTGTGAAAGTGTCAGAACACTTGAACTCCACATTGTACCATGGACTTAGAAATAAACAGTTCTTTCTGTCAGAAGGGGGTAAACAAATCAAGATTTTGCTAAGTCTCTGGTTGTGTTGGGACCATGTTGTGGCCTAGAATAAGTCCTACACTATTTCCAGCTGAAGTCAGCTCCACTTGATGCCATAAGCAAATGAGAGAAGAGATGATATTGACCATGAAGGAAGAAGCTGATGTGAATTTTGCTTTCTTATTAGTCAGCAGAGTTGTCAGAGAGTGAGAATGTAGTATACAAATTACCACCTTTTCAAAATGCTGCACTGTAATCCTGTTTTGTGCTGGTGATCCCTGTGTCAATTAGTGCATTCTGCATGTAGCTATATAATAGTCATGTTCAGATGGTGTACCAAGGTTGGGGGCAGGGTGGCTCACAAAACGAAGAGATGAGCCTCTCCCTGATGAAGGAGGCTCTTAATGTAATGTGAATTCAAGTAACCCTGCCTCTCACTTACTCAGAGAAGCACATCAGCCTTTCACCCAAATTCTGCCAGATGGTATTCAGTACTTTAATCTCTCCTGCTTACCAAATTGGGTGATTTCCCTCCTCCCACCCTTGTTATCTGGTGAGCCCAGCCCCTTTCTTCTTTGAACCGTTTCTTCTTTCCATTTTTCTGGAATGTTCATAAGATCAGCCTTATGTGCTCTTAAATATTCCTTTACAATGGATTGTTCCATCACCCAAGAGAGATTTGAGGGTCTTTCTTGTGTTTGGTATTAAACACTGAGCTGTGGAGGACAAAAATTAAGTGTAAGATACTGCTGCGTTTGACCTGAAGTATATTATGATATCATTGAAAAAAATCATATTAAACTAATAATAAACAATGGAATATAAACAAAAGTTAAATAGTAAAATAGTGATTATCAAAGATAAAGGACTTCTAAGAAGAGAAGCATCAATAGACAAGAGAACATCTACACAGCTTCAGTAAGGAGATATTAACCTGAGTGAACCAAGTAGTAGAAAACATTAGGTGGTTATTCTGTATCAGACACCATTCTAAATACTCTTATGTGTTTTATATTCTTCGATCCTCTTTATAACCCTGTGAGGTAGACATTATTATCTACATTTTAGCAGGAAAAAAATAATAATTGAGGCTCGAAAAGTTAGAATCCTGCAGCTTGAAGGGGTGGGGCTGAGATTTGACTCCTAATCCATGACTTGCGAAACTGTGCTAGGAAAAGAAATGTGTTAAGGAAGACAACAACAACAAAAACAAGTCACAGAGCATTGCAAGCCAGCCTTCTCTTGAACTGACTGAGTTTCACTGTCATACAACTCTGCAGTCAATTTGCAAACATTGTTAACCAGAAAAAAGCTATGACTGCTTGTACCCCAGAGTGATCAGTATTACATAGTTCAGTGTACAGATTAAGGTTTTAAAAATTCTGAGTTACATATGAAAGGGCCACACAAGAGGGAAGTGAATTCAAATAACACAGGAAAGAAAGAAGTGCATGCAGCTACAAAGTAACTGTGCCACTTAAAGTAATAACTTCTTTCAGTCCTTTTGTCATGTGAAGTTTACGTTCAGAATGATCTAGATGAAGGGTAAAGGGCGGTTACAAAATCTGGTGCCTACCAACTGGAGCACTTAACAATTTGGGGGCCTGTAGCAAGAAATGGAGGCCCACATATCATATGTCTTTATGTTTAAATGTATATATACTTTAGCTAACAAACAATTAAAGTAAAAAGCATTCTATCCTCTTATATTAATTAACAACTTGAATGGGTAATTTTGAATTTAAAATTCTTAGGCTACTTGGAAAGCTGTGTTAGAATATGGTGATGTACTAGAGAGTTCGTTCCTGGCCTCTGATCTCAACCCCAGAGTCAATCCTGTGATCCCCATATCTCCTCTGACTTCTATTTCTGTTCTGCACCTCAAGGGCCTCACTCCTCTGAGCTGTACCCACAGGCCCCCACTCTCAGCACCCCCTTTGCCACCCCTCAGGCCTAGTGGAGTGCACACTGGCTACACAGTCTGTCTTCAGAAGGAGAGACCCTGAGAAGAGGCCATGTAGTCTTGACACCATTTGTCAAGGACTTCCAAGAGCTTTGGTACATGGAGAAGGTGTAGACCCTAGCTGCTGAAAGGGCAGACCACAGCACTGGATGTATTACTAAAAATGCAGACGCTCAGACTCACTCTAGGCCCACTGAATTAGAATCTACAGTTTAGCAAGATCCTCAGGTGTTTCATATAAGCACATTAGAGTTTGGAGAGCACTGGGATAAAAGGAAGGTTGGCTGCTTGACAAGCAGATCCATTTGACCCCAAGGATCCCCCTCACCCTGTGGAGAGAGGCATGGCTGAATGAGGGCCAAGACGGAGTCCACTGAAGAGTAGCACTAAGACAAGATCCCTGAAGAGAGGATGCCTGGAGTCCTAGGCAGGAGCCAAGGGCAGCAACCCCCACCTGGAAGCAAGCAAGAGAGCACACCGAAAATACCACATCCAGGTGGGTGGCCCACTACAGCCACCACCACAGTCACGGCTGCTGCAAAAGCAGCTTGACACTACAGCAGTAGCCACAGCCACCATGCAGGTGGCCCATCAGACACTCCACTGCATTGCCACAAGCAAAGTCACCAGCAGAGACCAGAAAAAGAAGAGTACATCTTTCTCCTCCAAGCCCATTCCAAAGTAATAGAAGAAGGAAATTCTCTACCAGATGACCAGACATCAACATAGAAATGCTAGAAATACGAAAACCCAAGAAAATATGACATCACCAAAAGAATAAGTAATTCTCAAATACCATACCATATAGAGCAGGAAACCCATGAAATGACTGAAAAGGAATTCAAAGCAACAATCTTAAGGAAACTCACTGAGGTATGAGAAGACTCAGACAACATAATGAAATGAGAAAAAAAAAAAAAAAGTCCAGGATATGAAGGAGGAAATTTACAAAGAGATTAATAGCTTAAAAAAGAACTCATGGAACTGAAATATTCACTCAGTGAAATAAAAAAACACAACTGATAGCTTAAGCTGCAGGCTAGAACAAGCAGAAGAAAGAATTTCTGATCTTGAAGATAGTCTTTTCCAAATAACCCAGGCAGACAAAAAAAAAAAAGGAAATGAAGAAAATCTAAGAGAGCTATTAGACAATCTTAAGCACACAAACATTTGAATCATAGATATTCCAGAAAGGGGGGGAAAAGAAAAAAGCATGGAAAACTTATTCAATGAAATAATAATGGAAAACTTCCCAGATATAGGGAGAGACACAGACCTTCAGATCCAAGAGGCTCAAAGGTCCCCCCAAAAATTCAACCCAAAAACATCATCCCTGAGACGAATTTCAGTCAAACTAGCAAAGCTTAAAGACAAACAGAGAATCTAAAAAGAAGCAAGAGAAAAGCATCAAGTCACCTATAAGGGAGCCTCTGTTAGACTAACAGCAGACTTCTCAATAGAGACTCTACAGGCCAAAAGAAAATGAGATGATGTATTCAAAATACTAAAAGGAAAAAAATCTGCCAGCCATGAATACTATACCCAGAAAGCCTATCCTCCAGAACTGAGGGAAAAATAGTGTATTTTCCAGACAAACAAAAACTGGAAGTTCATGACCACACAACCAGCCCTACAAAAAATCCTCAAGGAAGTCCGGCATCTGGAATCTGAGAAGTTATAATCACTACCATGAATACACAAGAAAGAACAAAATCCTCTGGTAGAATAAAAATTAAATTAGAAAGAGAAAGAAACTAAATATTACCATCATAAAAAAACCATAATGACAATGTAATAATGCCCCTGTTTTATTTCTGATTTTAGTAATTTTGGTCTTCTCTCTTTATTTCTTGGTCATTCTAGAAAAAGGTTTGCAAATTTAGTTGATCTTTTTAAAGAATTCAACTTTTGGTTTTATTGATTTTCTCTGTTTTTTAATTCCCTATTTCATATATTTCTGTTGTAATCTTTGTTGTTTCCTACTTATAATTTCTTTTGATTTATTTTCTTTTGATTTATTTTCTTAAGGTAGAAGTTTACATTACTGATTTAGGATTTTTCTTATTTTTAATACAGGTGTTTACATGTATAAATTTTCCTCTAACCACTGCATGAGCCCTGCATCCTATAAATTTTGACATGCTGCACTTTGATTTTTATCTCAAAGTACTTTCTAATTTCCCTGTGATTTTTCTTTTTACCCATTGTTTATTGAGGAAAGTGTTGTTTAGTTTCCACACATTTGTAAATTTTCTAGATTTTCTTCTGTTATTGTGGTAAGAGAACATATTTTCTATGATCTTAGTCTTCTTAAATGTATTAAGACTTGTTTTGTGGCCATAAATTTAAAAAAAAAAAAAAAAGACATGATCCCTTCTCACCCAGGTCCGAAGGTCATCCAAATCTAGGAAGATTTGATTACATAAAGAAGTGTGGTAGGCCTAGTGTAAAGATATATGCCACAGTCCTCGAGGAGGTTGCTGAGGGTGTCAGCCCTGCCTAAAAGGGGCAGCCAGTGCTCAGCTATAGCACGTTGTGAGCCTGTGGCTATGCTGGCTATGAGTGAGCTCAAATTGTAAACAGGTGGAATGAATATACCAGACCAGTAGTTCTTTTGGTTGGGGAGGGTTGAGAGGATGAATATCAGAATCTCCAGGAAAGGTGTAAAAAAAATTTATGTCCTTGCTTCCATCCCTGAGAAATGATCTAATGTTTTAGTTGAGGAAAGGAGACATGCATTTTTATAAAAAAAATCCTAGGTCATTTTTATTACCCTGTGTCCTTCCTATCCCCTTCCTTCACCCCTGTCACATTAAAAGTTGTTTTCCACTACAAAACACACTTGTCTACATTGATTGTCATTGCAAGATCTGTGGTTATACTTGAAAGAGGCTGATGACCTGCTTAATTCTTTCTCAGTTATTCTCTTGTCACAAATATACATATGAACAAAGGTTCACTCTCCATCTGTACTTGTCAAGTGGAGCCAAAATGGGTGCTTGGTGGAATTATAAGAGACAAATTCCCAGACCATTTGGTCCCTGTGTGAATCTCTACATCTGCATCTGGGTTTTATCAAAGAGGTTTATTTCTACCCAGGTATCTGTCTTTGGATAGTAGTATTCTTCCAAGTAGGTGAAAGACAAAAAAATGTTGGATAAATCAAAAGGAAGATACTATAATTATTGTCTTGAAGAATCCCAAGACAATTACTTCCAGTTCTATTCACATTCTTGTATGTGTATAATTGCACAAATATTATCCAATTCATAATTCAAAAATAATTTATCTTTGACATTGGAATGCAATGCTACTTTTTTCTTTAGCAAATATTTATTGAGAACGCACTTCATACTAGGCACTATCACATACATTATTTCATTTAATCCTTATTATAACTCTTTAGGTGAGGCATATAAGCAGACTGAGGCACAGAAAGGATAAATGACCTGCCCAGATCATTTATCAGCAAGTTAGTTGGAGAGTGTCTCCAACTCCACCAGTGTTCTTTCCACCACAATGCCTCTTTTACTTAGTTATTTGGCTCTATTGGGATGGGATATTCCACAAACATCATCTCTCATTATAAAAGCTTAGCCTACAGAGCAAAGTCTAGGAATGTAAACATTTTTAAGGAAAGATATTTTAACATGCATTATCTAGTTTCCTGACTTGTAAATAAAGGATAGTGAACATTATTTAGCTTTTTTCTAACAATTCAGAGTCATCATCATGCATTTTTTATTGTGCTATGTAACAATACAAATAGGTTTATAATTTCTAAATTTTCTGTTCCTTTCCCTCTCATCTCTTCCATGTCAAAATAAGCATTAGGAAGGGTCTGAGTTAGAGCCCAAAGGGTGAATGAAGTACCTGGAATTAGTCTAGGGGCTTTGTGACTATTCCAAAGGCTGAAAGACCTTTTTGACTCCCAAATTTGGGAATAAGGTTACAGGAGAGCTGACTTCTAGATGAATTAGGACGTAGCATTTAAGGTCCTGGGGCAACAGATTTAGTTAGCTAAATCTGTCTTTTTTAAGAAATTCCTGAACCACACAAGTGTTGAATAATAAGAGAGTGCAGAATTTAATGCTGTAGTTAAGAGCACAGATTTTGTAGTTAGACTGGAATATTCTATCTTTGCTACTTATTTGCAGTGTGACCTTAAGCAAGTTACATAACTCCTCTGTGCATCACTTTTCTCACCTGTTCTTTGGCGCTTTTATGAGAATAAAATAGGTTATTTCTATTTGTAAAGCTCTTCGAACAGTGCCCGGTATGTAGAAATTCCTATTAGCTTGTAAAATAATATAGACAGAAGCCAAATTCAGATGGGAAAAAAAAGTCATGGGTAATCCTGAAAGGATTAACTACATAACTAGAATGACTCTAGATTTGAGGCTCCCATTCGCTTCCATTCTATATGTGATGTCTATAAATAGGGCCCCTCAGAAGTAAGTTGCTTATTTCTAGTGAACTCCATGGCTTGTGGTAACATGATCCATCACAAGATACTGCAACAGGCTGACATTTTCCACATGTAAATCCTGCACTTTGTAATGTAAGAGCAATTACTTTTATGAACAAAATCTTTCCAATCCACCATTTCAAATCCTTGTCTTGCCATGTCATAGTCAAAACATCTGTCCATTAAAGCCAATGTAAAAGTATATTAAACCAAGTGTGTTTGGTTTGGGACATCTGCTTCTTTCTGCTGGTATGAGAACTATTTTAAATTCAATGGGTTTAGTCTGCAGGGCTTTCGTGAAAACTTTTCAGTCATATTCATGGGGATTATCAAATAGTCCACAGTTTTGATTACTGTTTCAGGTTCAAATAGAATCCAGAGTTCAACAAGGAACTCAATCAAAATAATGGCAATAATAACAACCATAACACGAAGAATAAAAATCTTTGTATGACACTTTTACATAAAGAGTTTCATATATTGATGTAAAGTATTATATAAATAGAACATAATGCTTTGTACTATAATGAGTGCTCTATACCTTTAGCACTATTTTTTCTTTGTTCATTGTTCTGCATTCTTGCTGAAAGTAATTATTGTTTTTATACCAAACAGGATGGAGAAAAAGACTATAGAGATTAAATTCAGGAGACCTTGATAGGTATAGATTTCAGACCATACTTGACTCAACTCTAATTTCTTTATCTCTTTTTTCTGTGGACTTTTTACTGGAAGATGAAACTATGTAAAAGTTTGAACATATTTCCAAAAAATCATTTACTAATAAACATATGTCTGGAGCTCAATTGTAAAATTGCCCCAGGTATAATTACGTTTTCAAGAAAGATATCTAAAAATCATGGTCAAGAAAATATTCTTTTTTCATTGTTTTCAACCAACATTTGGCTCACAAACAAGTGCAGCTTTCTATAGAAACAAAGCCATGTGTGGCTTCTCAGCCATGGCATTCACTGATCACTTTCCACATTTCATTTTCTTTGCAATATATCAGCAGTAAATTTTAGTAGAAAGAATAGAGAACTTAGAGTCAGAAAAACTTTGTTCAGGTCCTTATTATGTCCTTATCAATCAATGTATAACTCTGGGCAAGTAACACAACATTTCTTTTCAGTTTTCTCAACTCGCAGATCAATATGTGCTTTTCCTCTAGTAAGACTGAATGCTAGTGAATATTACAACATGTAAGATGGCATCCATTCATCGAGTGCCAGCTGTGTGCAAGGCTTTATTAGAGGTGTGATGGATGGTTTAAAATGTCTCCCAATGAACTAAGCTTCCCTGGGCCCATACCAATTACAAAGTGACTTTGCTGTTCCCCCACCTCTTGAATCTGGGCTAGCCTGGTGACTCACTCTAACCAATAGAATGCAGCAGGAATGACTTTCTGGGACTTCCATACCCAGGCCCGCTTTCCTTCTTGGAGCCCTGCTGCCATGCTAAGAAACCCAGCCTATTCTCTTCTCTCTCTAGAGAAGCCACATGAGGAGAGGGAGACCCTGGAAGAGGAGGAACCACATGGAGGGACAGGTCATACAGAAAACGCTGCATCCCTCTAGCTCTATCCAACACCACATGAAGCAGAGATGAGCAGATGTCTCTGAGCCCTGCTTAAATTCCTGACCTCCATGATCATAAGCAATAACATGGTTGTTGTGTTAAGCCACTAAGGTTTGGCATGATGTGTTACATATTAGTATATAAGTGGGTACTTCAAAATATTCATGGAAAATTAGAATTGAAAGATAATACTGTTACAGAATGGACTTCAACAGAGAAACGGTCAGCACTTAGAGGGTTGGAGAGTCAGGCATTTTATTTCGCCAGCGGGCCCAGATGAGCTAGTGCTTCCAAAATCTGAGCCTCAAGTTTAGGTTTTACAGGGTTTATATAGATGGACTCTTCCAGGTTCTTTTAAGTTTTGTTCTCTCAGCATTCAAGTAGCCAGTGCAGTAGCCATTGCAATAAGCAAGCACATTTACAAAAGTGGGAGTAGAGCAGCTGATTATCAGTAAAGCTGATACAATAAGTAGGTTCTGTTCTAAAGGCAAAACAAGCTACTGAAAGAATTAATTTTGTATTTTTCCAACAATACAAATCTTTCCACAAATGTTTTGAAGACTGTCATATAGCTGATATACAAGGTGACTTTCACCATATTGACATATTGTCAATCTTCAGAACAACTCTCGAAAATAAGTGTACCCATTTCACATTGACAAAACTGTGGGTCAGAATAAACTGATGTTGAATATAAAGACTAAACCTCTGAACTGATAAGGCAATCGTACATAACCAGCAACAAAACCGTGAAACTCTTTCCCCTTGTCAAAAAGTACACTGAAGAGGAACTTTCTGTATAAGTACTGTTCTGCTTCATGCAATGGTTCAAAAGCTCCCCAAATGTACCCCATAAATCTGTCATTCCCCAATAGGCTAAAAGCCTATTGCTAGGTCTTGCAGATGGCAGCCCCCAGTCTGATGTAAGTTCCAAAAACATCAAAACCATTTGTATTCTAACAAAAGTTTCAGTATCTCACATTAATGGAAATAAGACCCAAATTTGTATTAAGCATTGTGTAGTAGCCTTTTGATGGAGTTGGTGTAGCTCATAGAATTTTAGAGCTGAAAAAAAGCTTAGAGGTCTCTGACCCAAGCCTGCAAAGTCATGGCCAAAAAGTTGAGATCCCAGAGACTTGCTCAAGACCAGCCAGCCAGCTCATAGCAGCAAGACCAAGCCAGGTACCTGATTCCTAATACACTCAGCACTGCCTTTCAGACACAGTCACAAGGTCCCTGAGTCCTTGCCAAGATCACCTAGTGCAGGATCACCCACTTCCAGAATCTTAGAAAAGATAAATAATTGCATTTCTCCTTACATCATAGCTCTGTCTATCTTCATTAAGTTGTATTATGTAGTTATTCAAAGCTAGGTCTAAAGTCTTTCACAAAAGAAAGCATCTACTTTACTCATTTCTTTAAAAGAACACCAGAAATGACTTTTAAAATAGCATAAAGAAAAGTGCACGAAAAGGCCTGAATGGCATTTAATCAGACGAAAGGACGATTTAATTGGGCAATAGGAGCTCAATTCTCAATTCATTATTTATGATGCTTGTTGATATTTGAAGAGAAACACCAATGTTACCCTCTTAGCATAAAATAGGTGATTTGGAGGAAATATCATGCAAGCAACCAAACATCTTCAAGATGTATCAAATGATAGCAAATAAATAGATAAAACAACCTATCATAAACTAGTTTTGTTTTCCTGATGTTCATTCTGTTTCATTCTTTTGCATGTCTCTCAGCAGCATAAGTTAAAAACAGAGGTTACATTCCTAAAGGCAATTTCATTAGAATACACTATCCTGTAGCATGATGAGGGACTGAGAGGTGAAAAGCAAAAAAACACCAAAAACAATTTTATTGGTTCAAAGATTGGAACTGGCCTCTGGAAAAAAAAACTGGAGTTATTTGTCCTAGTCCCATGGAACATATGTATGTCTTGCCTTGGGCTATACCCTATATAATTGGAATGTTACTGCACGTTGGTATTTCTGTCTTATCTTCTGAACTAGATCCAACTCCGTGAGAGTAGGGACTAAGCTTAAACATCTTCCTCCACAGTGCCTACCAAATCTATATTTATAGAAGAAGGAAATTTGCTAAAAGAATATAAATGATGTTTAAAGCTTATGGCCCTCTTTCCCCAGGTAATAATTTTGTGCTGTGTAGCACCCTTCTCTCAAGAAAGAAATCGAGGGAAGACATTAATTCAAGTTAGAGCATCTGGAATTAGAATGTAACCAGTCCCAGTGGTCTCTGCATTTTAATAAATAGCAGTTTTAGGTTCTGAGGCACCTGTAAGATACAGAGGGCTCACAGGCCATTTGTATTTTAAATGTGGGGAAGAGGGGTATCACGTTAGTTAGTGTAGCCATGCTTTGTGATGTGAGAGAAGAAGACATTTTTGGGTTGGTAGTGCCACTGAAAATTATCCAATTACAAGGTGACAGCAGCGTCTACCTCTTGCATAGGGCCGAATCTGCATTAGATCCTGCACTAACCCTCCACGACCCAGGAAGGAGGTAGAGAAGAAAGGAGAGGCGTGGACCTGAATTAGCTAAATAATACATGTGAAGTTCACAAACGGGCCTTTTCCCCTCCCCTCTAGGGTGTGCCAGGCATGCCTCCTGTCGGTCTCTGTCATTTTTTTTTATTAGATATTTGCTCTTCCACCAGAAAGCCTTTCTATTGACAAAGTAACAGAAGAGTAAATTTTAACTTGAAATTTTTCCACAAAGCAGATGTCTTTTCTTGTGAGAATTGGCATATTTTTACTCTCAGAATGATCTCTGCTTTCATATGCCTAATTAAATTTTAGAGGTCCCCTGCTTAAATAAAGATTTATTAGCTGTTAATGCTGTGGCATAATTCTTCTGCCACTTACATGCTATCTTTGAACATATTTACAAGCAGACTAGCGTATCCACTGTAAAAATATGGGTGATTTAATCCTCTTACGTTATTGCTGTCAATTACCAAAATTCAGCCTCACAATAGAGCTTTCTGATACTGTTACTTGACTTTCAGACTGTCAATTCGCTTCAAGAAAGAGGGTGTGTGAATTTCAGGTAGTCAGTGTTTGAACTAATTAAGCTCATGGAGGCAATCAGTGGATCTGGAACTTGAGATCAGGACCTGTGTGATCTGATAAGTTGCTCCATGTACCAATATGGTCATATCTCTGTGCGATCTGATAAACTGTTCCGTGTGCAAACATGGTCACATCAGTGAAAAGCCTTCACTGTGTGGGTAAATGCATGACACTCACATTCATGGGTGTATTTAGTGAGACACACAGAGCTCATGGAAAGATCTGTGGTCATGTTTTGAAAAATACTTGCACACACTAACAGCCTTGACATCTTCCATTTTTCTCTGGGAATTTTAGCTGTAACATCGCCAGCCCTAAATTTTGGCAACATACCTAAAATATTCAGAATTAAATTTAGCAACATTTGCAAACTTCCAAAGCCATGTTTAACGAGGAAATTTCCATGTACGGATTGCATTCTGCCTATTTCTCAGTGGAGTTAATCAAATCAGACCTTCAGATTCAATGCAGTCAACCCAATGAAAGTCTCCATCGACCTCGAAGTTGAAGCATCTCTTTGAGACGCTTCAGAACACCCTGCTCTGAGTAGAGACTGGGTAGAATCAAGGGGTGTGTTTAGTTCTTTAATAGACGGGAATGCTCTGATAGATATGACCTCTATTCTCTAATTCACATGAAAGAAGAAACTCTTTCTGGCTCTACTTCTTAAATCCTCAGGCTTCCTAGGCAAGGACCAAAATGTATAGATCACACTTGGTGGAAGTTGAAGGTCAATGGATTGGCATTCTAGTAAAAAAGAAGAGATGACAGAATTTGAGAGTTATAATTAAAATGGCCTTTTTGGATCCTGTGGCACTATAATCCAAAGGCTTATGAACAAAAGTCCTTCCAAATAATTTTCATAAAAATAGCTGCCATCAGCAGAGCATTCCAATTTTTGAGTAGCAATTTTATGTATAATTGTTTTTGTCTTTTATGTATAAATTTTAAGTTTGACTTTGTTACTTCACTGTCAGGTTGAATAAATACAATTTCTTACACCTTTTGGGTTCACATAAAATTAGAGGTTTTACCTCATTGTGTTTATTAAATTATAAACACATACAAAAACAAACACTTTGCATGTGTCGGCATTAGCCAGTGAGGGCAAGCACTTTTTTTTTCGGAATCACTTCCATATACATACCATTCCCATCTTTACTCATTCATTTGTGGGCCAAAGAATTTCACGTGGTAATGCATGGGCAAACACACTTTAACTCTAGAAAAATTAAAACTATGAAGAAGGAGTAAATATGCCTTTTTAAATTGTTCTTGTCGTTCATGGCTGCCTGATGCTCTTTGAAACATACAGTTGTGAGTGATTTCATGGATGGAAAGGCCAGGTATAAGGTCACTCCAGATCTCATAAACCTGCTGGAAAATTATGTCATCCCTGTTGAGACTTTAGCAAGTTTATTCCTTTAAATATCATTTAAGACTCTTAAAATAAAAACATTTGCTTGTTCATGTTTCTTTGATTTTTATTGCCAACTCGTTTTAAAATTACTGTAAATCCAAGAGAGAAAGAGAGAAGGAACCCAGGCTGAGACACAAGAAGCATGCTATTGTTTATCAAGATGTGAATTGTTAATGTTGCATCTCATTTAAAAAAAAAAAAAGGCACAGCATGTGAATTCATGTGTGTATGTACATGATTTTTCAAATTGTTTAATCACTCTATTGAAATATCTTTTGAATCATAACAAAAATAGTTATCAGAAAATCCTACTAAGATATAAACTATTTGGATAATTAGATTTCAAGACATAAACATCTAGATGTTTGATTTTGGAAATATGGTTACCATAGAGAATTTAATTCTATAATTTTTAACACTGATATTTATAATAAATTGCCACATTCTATTTGGAACTACTTGACTAACTTAATTTTCTTGATTAATAATAGGAAGAGACAATAGGAAAATAATATATTTCTGTAATACTTAGGATTGAATCATTTTCTATATTTAATAGCTGAATAATTTATTATATTCCAAATGATTTCTTTAAAATATAGAGCACTGATTACACAGAATTATTTAATCTGAGCTATTAAAATGGAAGTTGATTTAAAATTTGCACTATATTCTTCCTGTACTCTTACAGATATAACCTGGGTTTTTCTTGCTAACTCAGTCTGATAAAATTAAATTAAATTACGTAACGGACTGTTTTTTGTGAACTGTGTTCTGTGCAGACGTGAAAGAAATCAAGTTTTATGTTAAAGTCATTTCCCGTGTTCACCCTCTCCCCCAACTTTGGGAAGTCTTCAGTAGGTATCTGATATGTACCTTTGGTTATAATTTGACAACCAGAATTTTCCTCTGAATTAGTCAGAGCTCTCCAGAGAAATAGAATCGATCAGACATATTTTTATACATACATAAGAGGAAATTTATTATGTGAGTTAGTTCATGCAACCGTAGAGGCCAAGAAGTCCCACAATATGCCATCTGCAAGCTGGAGACCAAAGAAGGCTGGTGGAGTAGTTCAGTTGCAGTCCAAAGGCCTGAGAACAAGGGGAAGTGATGTCCAAGGGCAGGAGAAGAAGGACGATCCAGCTCAAGAAGAGAGAAAGAATTTGCCCTTCCTCCACCTTTTTGTTTTGTTTGGGCCCCATAGATTGGACAATGTCTGCTCACGTTGGCAAGGGCATCTTCTTCACTCAGTCTACTGATTCAAATGCTAATCTCTTCTAGAAACATCTTCACAGACACACACAGAAATGTTTTATCAGCTGTCTGGATATCCCTTAGCCTGGTCAAGCTGACTCATAAAATTAACCATCACATGCTCCCCTCCTGTGTTAGCTCTCTCTGAAAACATGTCCTTCAGATGTCTTTGAGTGGTATGCAATTGCTGCTGAGCCTCCACCACTGGTGCCCATCAAAGCCTCAGTGATGCCAGTGTAATGCCACTGATGTTCTCCAAGAGAGACCTTG